>NC_081412.1:294956869-295556869 GCF_030272615.1 Cryptomeria japonica
TAAGAGATTATAAAATAATCACTACATTCTTAATTAATATTAATGCACATACCTTTCAATATCATATGAGAAATTATATTTGCATGCCAAGATTTAGTGTTAGGAATTTTCACATTCACTTATTCTTAATGTGAAATAGATTATTTATTACTTAGAATTTTAGAATATCATTCCTAATTAAGAGATCATATAATAATAATTACATCCTTGATTAATATTAATGTATATACCTACCAGTCTCCCATGAGAAATTAGACTTGCCTACCAAGATTTAGTGTCTAGTGTAGACACCTAAAATTGTCCTGTCTAATTAAATACATATTTTTATTTATTTAATTATTTTAATTCCAGTTCTTCTATTAATTAAATAAATCTTTATTTATTTAATTAATTCATTTATCCTCTTCTAGCCTTTTTTCTCATTTAAATAAATACTTTTATTTATTTAAATTATCCTTTTCCTAAATTAAATAAATATTTTTATTTATTTAATTGATCCCAGTTTTTCTATTAATTAAATAAATATTTATTTATTTAATTAATTCATTAGCCTTTTCTACCCATGACACATGTCATTTGTCTCTTAATTCCTACACTACTTGCCCTCTCATTATTTTCTTATTTCTTCTACCTACCCTTTAACCCTAGCCGACCATCTATCTTTTACACCTCTTAATCTTATCCCTCCATTTCTTAAAGTGTCTTCTATATAAGAGGATGCTTCTTTCATTATCAATCTCCTAAGCATCCTAAGCATTCTGACATTCTAATCAATCTTATGCAATCAAGCCTTTTTGCGATCAAGCTATCAACCACATTTCTGTTCTATGTTGAGCTCTTGTGCACACATAAAACCTGATAGCAAATATATCAAGCAAGATCAATGGAGATAGGAAGAATGGAGATTCAAACCCTAGTGGACATGTGATGGTATAATCTTTGTGATTTTGTTGATTTGCATTGTCTTAGGTAATCTTCATATGTTATGGTGGATCTTTGTTGTTGTTAGGCTAGGGTTTTGTGGTTGAATTCATTTAGTCTTTCAATATTGTTTTTTCCAATATTCACTTTTCACCATACACATTTTGGCATGGATGGTGGGACATGGATTTTTGTTAGATCTATGTTTTTTGTAGGTTTTTCTAACCCTATATTGCTGTTTTGTAAAACAATTTGGAGAATAACCTTGTGTAGCTAGTGTTTTGGACACAAGATTAATATCTTGGAGAGATCTGATCCGATTTCACAAATGGCTTGGAAGTTTTGCATCAGTTTTTGTTTTAAGGTCAAGAATAGTATCACACGTGCTTAGTAAAAAAATTATATTTTTTGGAGCGTATTTAAATTTTTTATGAATTTTCATAAAAAAATAATTTTGAGAGAAAATGAGCGAATTTTTCGGATTGTTTTACAGTTTTGGAAACCTATCAAAATTATACATAGGATCTATTCGTTATGAATTTAATTTTGATGCAAAATATTTCATAAAAAATCAGAAATTAGGGTTTGCATTGTTTTGATCATATTTCACAAATTGCTTGGAATTTTTGCAAGAATTTTTTTATGCAGGTTTCGAAGGCTATCAGGAGTTTCTAGTAAACAATTCAGATTTTTTGGATCAATTTTGCATTTTATATGATTTTTCATAAAAAAATGATTTTTGGAGCAAATTAGCATTTTTTTTGGATTTTCTTACATGTATGGAAATTTCTTTAAATTTTACAAGTGGTCTATTTTTTATGATGGAAAATAACTCATGGAAAATCAGATATTTGAATCTATCAAAAAATGTCTTGTCAAAGGCCCCTATTTCACAAAGTTTTTTGGATCTAAAATTTACCTAACTTGTGTGCTTGCAGGAAGGGGTAATCATTTGAAACAACCCAAACTACTAACAAATCTTTGTTGCAGGATCTTGGCAAAGGTTTTCTTTTGATTTTCATTATGTTCCTTGTTTTTATAGATTAGCAAACACTTCAATTGGTGCACTAAAATTGAACCAGTGTCTTTTGTGTCTTGAGCAATAGGCTCTTTGTGTTTAATCTCTAGAGAGCTTGCCTCCCTGTGTGGTCACTAGGACTACTTGTGAGGAGGGAACGACCCAAGTGATAGCAAGGAAAACCCCCCTCTTTTGAACTACTATAGATAACTGTATCCATGGTGAAAGCCATGAGTAACGTGTGCTGATTAGTTCATACCGACACTATGTCTCCCCATAAACCCGTTTGATCAAATTTATTTGATCAATAGTAGGGCGTAACCCCTACCAGCTGGGAGCCTTTTGTATTTACAGAGCTGAAAGTGTTGAATGTATGGCCACATGAGCGGATGCCCTTACTAGCACCTTTTTGTTTTAGAAAGCCAAAATCTTTCTAATTGTTGGGGTAGGAGGTCAGACCTCTGGAGTAGCCCACACACATACGGTTCTTAGTAGAGATACAAAGTTTGCCACAAGGAGTTTTTATGGGGACTGGTGCTTGGCTACCCAGAGAAGTGAGTGCTGAGGGTGGAGCCAGTGGGGTCAAGCATCAAGTATCCGCTTTGAATAGCGTAGCCTTGGGGGAAACCCCATGTGAGATCAACAACTATTGTCCTGGCCAACCATAGGAATTGTGCTTGTCTTCTTTTAAACATTCAATCATTCAACATCAAACATAAAAAAATTATGTCTTTTGTGTCTTCAATTGTATGCAAATTTTTTTTACATCAAACAACACACTTTCTTTTGAGTCTAAACACCTGCAAACATAAAGTCCTCATCAATATTGTGTCCTCTTGTCACAAAAAAGGTCAAAAATTCAGATTTGGTCACAAAAACAATTTCATAAATTGGAAAAATTGCACTCAGGTTTTATAAATGTGTCTGTGTTTGACTGAGACACGTCTATGTCCTGTAACCACGTCTGTGTAGGACAAAAACACGTCTATGTTATCATAAAAAAATGCATTCACAAAATTATCAAAAATGCATCTGTACAATGTCTAATCACGTCTGTGTCGGGTAACCGCATTTGTGAAGTATACATGCACATCTGTGTTCAGTATTTGAAAAAAACTTACAGTCCAGTAAACAAGAGCAATGAGTTTCAAAATTCTTGAGCTTCCTAGGTTATTTCTTTGGATTTTCATCTAGAATTCAGCCTATTTTTGGGTCTCACAAAGTTCATCATTTCTTTACACCTTGCATTACATTCAAATTTGTCTAAACTTGAGTCAAAAGGTCACTTGCTTGTCCCCATCTCACTTTGTCAATATAATACATACAACAACATTTTGGTAAGTGGTCCCTCATCAAGGTCTATCACCTTTGGGTCTCATTTGGTCTTACTTAGAGTCAAGGTCAACTTACCTCATCAAGAGATCTATCATCTCTTTGGAAGCTACACCTAGTCTACTACATACATACTTGGTCTTACACTTTGGAATTGCAAGTACACCTTAGATTCATTTACATTCCACCCAACTCTTGGTCTTCCATACTCTTTCCATTTTCATCTAGTCTCACACATCTTGGTCAAGACCTAGTTCATGGTTGAAACCTGTTCCCAAAAATCTAGGAGGGAAGCTAAAGAGGCTCAAGAGTCTACAAACATGAGTGGCTGTGAGTACAACAATGATATCTTTTTCAATTCTGATCATACCACATTACCTGACATGGACATCTATAGAAACATTCAGAATGTTGAGAACATGGATGACACAAATAAAAATGATGCACAAAATGACAATGTGGACAATATTTCACTACATTCAGCAGAGGTGGAAGAAACTACTATTGTATATACCTACCAGTCTCCCATGAGAAATTAGATTTGCCTACCAAGATTTAGTGTCTAGTAGTAACGTTTTGCATTCTCTTTGTAATACCCTAAAAATGGTCATCTAAACCATGAGCCCCTAATCTCGGCTACATCACCAAGGTCCTAACCAAAGGCAATTAAATCAATTTGGAGCACCTAATTAATTAATTCTTAAATCATCAATGTCACATGACAAATAAATCATTCTATATTAATTAAATGTTTATTTAATTAATTAATCATTGCAAGTAAATCATTTTTTAAAATTATCCTATTTATTTAATTGAATATCCTAGCATATTTATTTAATAAATCATTTTTCCATTAAATCATCAAAGGGGAATTAAATTTGAAATAAAAGGAATTAATTTTCAAAAAGAAATTAATTTAAAAAAAAAGAATCAAATTGAGATATCTTGAAAATCTAATAAATTGAAAAATCTAAGAAAAACAATTAAATCAATTAAATCTCAAAATTGAATAAAAATATGAAATAAATCAGTTTTTTAGATTTTATCTTAAATTTAGCTTGATTTCCTTTAAAACCGAAGAAAGCAACCAATCTCATCAATTCATCTGGATTGTTCTTCCTCTTGGAGAATCTCGACCACTCATCATTAATTGATCTTGACCGTTGGTTTCTTTCTAGATTTTCTATAAATCCAGGTCCTTATCTCCCAATCAAAAAACCCTTGGAGATTTATTGTTATTATGCTGTTTTTGCTCTAGGTTCATTAAGAATATTGTGCTTTGAGATTATTGCATCTTAGCTTTTTGTATATTTATTTTAATTATTTATAGCTTAATCTTGCATCCATTTAGCTTAATCCTGTGCTCATATAGATTAAATCCTTCATGTTGGTGTAGTCTAGTCATTGGCATTGCTTAGACAAATCTGAGAGCAAGTCTATACTCACATAATTTAGAAGGCACTAGGTCGATTTGTTATGGTTTTTACATTCATTGATTATATCTGTCTAACCATACATGAAACGATTTATTGAAGTGTTTGTGCCTTACAACTTATAGGTTACCACTTTTCACACATACACACTCTTATCATTAATGTAAATGAGATCATTTATGCCGCAAAATTTTGAACTCTCTTCATTCAAATATCATTTATGATTGCAATACAAATTTAATGTAAACATTTCTAAACCTTGATTTTGATATCCTTTTAAAATTATTAGCTTGAAAAACTTTAAAGTAGTGGTCTAAAGCGTTATTGAAGAAAAACAAGAAATATTTTGAAGTATTATTGAATAGGCATTAGTGGATTTCAAAGAATCATAAAAAACATTCTTCCAAAACAACATGAATAAGCTTTTGGAGCATCATTGACGAGATGCTTTTTTTAAAAACACAAAACAATTTCTAGAGCATTGTTGAAAGGATTCTTTTAGAGGAACACAAACAAGTTACTAGAGAATTTTTGAAAGGATCCTTTAAGAGGAAACAATGAGCTACCTTCTAGAGCATCATTAAAAGGATTCTTCTACATGAAATAACAAATGGAATTCCAAATAATTATTGAAATGTTGCTTCTAGAAGAAACATGAACAACCTCATAGAGAATTATTGAAAGGATGCTCTCAAAGGAAAATTTGAATGACCTTCTAGAACATTGAAAATGATGTTTATAAAGAAATATTGAACTAACTTCCAAAGAATCTTTGAAATGATGCTTTTGGAGGAAACAAGGAACTACCTTTTGAAGCATTATTAAAAGGATTCTTTTGGAGGAAACAAAAAATAACCCTCCAAAGCATCATTGAAGGGATGCTTCTAGAGAAAACATGAACACCATTTTGGAGTGTTGCTGAATGGATACTTCTAAAGGAAACAACAAAGAACTTGTTGGAATCAGGGAACACTTAGAGGGGGGGTCAATCAGTGTTCTACAGGTAAATAAAATTTTAAACTTATTCTTAGACCACTGGAAGCAAATGCAAGAAAGTAAAATGCAAAAACAAAAGATAATCAACCACAAAATCATAACACCAGTATTTTTACATGGAAACTTGAAAAGGGAAAACCCATGGTGGGATTGGAACCCACAATATTCATGTATTGTGATCAAGAGTACATAAATATTACATAAGGGGAATGCACTTGCATTCAGACACACTACCTAGAACCAAAGGTTGAATTGTAATATGGAAGTCTCACTGACATACAAATCAATTAAAATGACAATTACAATGATTTAACTCCAAAATAGAATTAAAAAAATGCCTGGATGAGTTCAGATTAAGTGCAAAAAGTCTGACTATAACTCCTCTGCAACTTTGCTCTATTCCACTTCTTATTCAGCTGTCAAATCAAGAATACGCACATGAAGCTGTGCCAAAAAGGTTTCTCGATCACAAATATCTCATACCATCACCCAAAAAGATCTTTTAGATTGGTCGTATATATCCACAATCACAAAATAAGACATTCATCAAGTCGACCAAGCACGATATGCAATGTATCGTGTAACCGAGTATCGGCTTAGATCAGATCACCAAAACATATGCAGATCAACCAAATAATATCCAAATGATTTCTACATGTCGGCCCTATCATCCCATGCATGAATTTCACCACCCTAATTACCGCAAAGATTCCAAACTAAAAGAGCTATTCTTATCCTAAAATACCAGACAGATTACCAGACCACTTCCTCCACCGATTACCAAGAATCATGACTACTGGATAGGATTTCCAAGGAGAGTTTCCATCAATGATAACCCTGAACCATTATACATGCATTAAAATTCACCGGATGAGTGTCAATTGCCAACAATCGCCCCCTTTGGCATTGATGGAAACACGTGAAAAAATGACTAAGTGTTGAAACCTATACGCTAGATCAAAATTTCTAAGGATCCCCCTTAGATAAAAATCTCAAAAACTTGTATCATTCTGTACATTTTTCACTCTACTCTCCCCCTTTGATAACAATGCCAAAGATGGGGTGCTGCTCAAAAACTTATACACTGAAGTATATACCGGATATTCTATACATACTCGAAGATATCTGCAAAAATGGTCTTCAAAAACCCTAAGTGTGTGTTAGTCCCATTCTTCAAGTTGTCCAAACCTGTAATGAAGGCACTAAAATATCTCTCCATCTTTCAATTTAGATGAAACTAGCTTTGCCATTGTGTTTAGGCAATCAACTTTATTGCTCAAGATGGCGTCCATCCTGGGAGTAATAAGGTTCCAAAGCTCATCGACCAACCTCATAATTCTTTCCTTTTTTGAATTTAGGCTCGAGATTTGATCAGTTAGAGCCATCACCTAGCCTTCTACACTACTGGCAAGAGAAACATTTGAATCAAATGACTGAGATATATTATCAAGTTTGCCCCGACAAACATTGATCTGCTTATGTATATCTGAGGTGAATTTGGATAGTATAAGGCATGACTTGTATATATTCCCTCCTTCACTTAATGCCTTAGATATAGCCTGAAGTCCTTTATTCAGTCTAACTTTGTCATCTTCAATCATTTTTTGGAATGTCTGCATACGCACCTCCTTGAATTTGTCCAATATCTTCTCTGCTTTCTCCTTATCCTTCTTAATAGCTTCTTTGGTAAAGCCCATATGCTGAGCCACTGCCTCCACCATCTTTGTTACTTTTCTCTTTCTTTCTGGCTGGGTGAATTTCTTATGCAGTTCCAAATCCTTCTCTTTAAATGTGCCAAAATTTTCTTCTGAAGGGTTAACCGATTTGCTCAAAAGGTGTTGAGCATAGCTTTCAAGAGTTTGAGCATCTACCACATAACCCATTGGCATTATCCATACTATTCTTGGTTCTACTACCTCCATATGGCACTGGTCTTTGTCCACCTTGAAATAGATAATATCAACATATTTATCCACCACTTCCTAAAGGATCCTTACTCTATTCTTTATTCTACCTTGAAAGGTTTTGAAGAAGCTCCACAGGGCAGCTGCCTGATTCTGTCTATTTCCTAATCTCTGCAAACCTTGTTTAATATGAGTGGCCACCAGTAAGTCACAAGCCCATTGGACTCTGCCTATCCTGGGCATTTCTTTCATGAAGTACAGTGCAAGACAAACAATTAGTGAATCGAATTTGAAAACATTCTTCTTGTCAGTTTTGATTTTCTTCAGATTGCTTAGGAGCTCTTCAAGAAGAACTATGCACAAATCATACTACATATCCTCTTTTACCATCTGATAGGTTGCATCTATCATTGTACTAGAGAGTGAGTTAAATTTGCTAGACTGATAAACTTTGTACCTATAGACACCTAAAATTTGCACAACTAATTAAATCAATTTTATTCATTTAATCATCATTTATTCGCCTATTAATTAGACTAAGGTTTAATTAATTTCGCTATTCTTTGAATCAGCCTACTAATCAAATTAAATATTTGATTAAAATCCTTCTCTTCTAGCCTAACCTATTAATTAAACTAAGATTTGATTAAGTACCCTTTAGCAATTTAATTGAATAAATCTTATTTATTTAATTAAAATCTCATTTTTCCCTTTTAATTGAATTTACATTTGATTAAAAAATCCCTTTGCATTTAAATAAATCATCATTTATTTGTGAACAATCCCCCCACTTGCAAAATCCTACAAATGCAAGTTGCACCCCTTTTGGCTAAAATAAATCTTTTATTTTATCTAAAAATGCCTATTTCCCTCCACTTGCATTCTCCTACATTTTCCATTAGCATGCTAATATTATTATAGAAACCCTCTAATCCCTCATTAATTAGCCTAATTCTTCTAATTATGTCACATCCCTAAATTTGGGGGAGTCACTTTTCCAAATTTGGAAGAAAGTCTTCTAAATGCATTTAAGACTTTATTTTCTTCAATAAGTTAACTTGTCGAGTCTTCGAAAGTTTGTAAGGCTCTTACATGAGACTGAAAGGTTATCTAACTTTCAACAAGTTAACCTCCAAAGTATTCAAAAGGTATTTAATGCCTCTTACAAGACATCATCCTAGCCCATGATGGTTGTCCCTTTGACCATCTTTCAACTTTGCACAAGAGTTTACCTCTTGGACAATAGCATGCTCCCTTGGATAATATCATTATCTAATGATGTCATTCCTTGAGGTTATCCCTAATGCTCACTTAGAATCTAATGCTTTCTTAGCATCCTCTCAAGCCATCTCAAGGTGACATTTGTCAACTTGGGATTGGATTGAATTCCCCTCATGGATTGATAACTTTCCATCCTATTCCTTGTTGAGATTCCTCAATCTCAACCATACATTTCTCTAGTTTTCCTATAAATAGAGCCCCTTCCTTCACTCTTTGAGATCCATCATCTTGTGCATCAAACTTATAGTCATTTTGTAGGTTATCAAGGAGCTCAATTTGTCATCTTCAAGCACTTAGACCATCTTAGTTGCATGCTAGTTTAGCTTTCATCATGTTGATAGTATCATGCTAATCTCATTTTCATTCTTAATTCATATGCATTGTATATCAATTTCATAGAAATCTCCATGTTAGTTTAGTTAGCACACCTAAGCTTTCAATTTGGAATCAATCTTAGTCTCATATCTTGCATTCCATCTTTCATTTCATCTTTTCATATCATTTTTTCATCTACCAAGGATCTTAGTTGAATTCATTTTAATCTTTTCATATCCTTCAATCTCATTCTTTAGGTTGACATCTAAAAGATCAAGTTCTCTTCCAAGTGAGAGCCACCTTGAATCTTGAAGATCCTTGGAGATAGAGGAACATGAGATGTGCTTGAGGTTCTTGATTTTGAAGCTAACTTAGATTAGTTTCTATTTTGATTTCTAACTCTAACATAATGTTTCATGTCTGTATTTGATGTTGTTTGATTCTCTTTTGTAGATTCCACACTTTTCAACATAGATTATGGGGCTTGACCCCTAAATTTATCAAAATGTTAACCTTTTTGCGCTGGTCCATCCCAGAATTTGACAAAATATTTTAGCGCATACATCGACTGTCGTAGTGCATATGTGGTATGAAGTAGCACATCTGTGCTTTGTTCTAGCACATCCGTGCTCTGTTCTAGCACATATGTGTTGTGTTACAACACATATAAACATTCTCTTAGCATGTCTGTTTCCTATGGATTTTTCTGTCTTTTTTTGGCTTTGTCTGATAAACTTATTTTAGCACATACATAGTCTATTTTAGCGCATATGAAGTAATCTGTAGAACATTTGTCCTTTGTTAAGGTGCATGTGTAAAATCTTTTAGCACATACGTTCTCTGTTGTAGTGCTTTTATAACAAAGGCAAAAATTGTAACCCAAACTTGGAATTTAGGCTTGTCTAAGCCCACAAGGAAATTTTATGCTTTGCTAACTTATTTTCTTGCAGGTTTCTAACAAATTCATGCAGGTTGAAGGAGTTAAATTAGGATTTTTGATTTCTTTCTAGCTTTCTTTTGAGTTGGTTAAAAAGAATTCATATTTCCTTTTTGGTAAAAAAACCACACAATTTTGTTTTGGTGCTCTAAAATAAATCAAACTTGTCTTTAGAGCTCTAAAAAGAACATCACTTGCAAAGGTTAAAAATAATCATAAATCAAACCTTCATTTTCTTGCAAGTTAGGAGCAAACACACCTCAATTTGGGCTCTAAAAATAACAATAATCTTTCATTTTCTTGCAAAGGTAAAATTCACAACCAATCTTTATTTGCCAGTTAAAAAGAACAATCAACTTGTCCCTTTTGCAAAACGATTACTTTATTGCAACAATTTTTATTTTGTTGACCACGATTTCCAATTCCTAGTTTAGAAAATCATTGCTATGTGGGACTAAAATAACACCATGTTTGATTGGAGCAACATCTCCAATTAGGACTTAGAAAACAATTGCTTTGAAAGGGTAAAAAGAACTTTGTGTGCCTTGTCTTGAGTGGTAGGTATATGCTCTCTCGTTAATTGGGTGACAAAAAAACCAAACCCACTCTTTTCATGCTTTATTTACTTTCATGCATTTAAAACCTTTAGAGGGCCTACCTTCTCGAATGCCTTGAGGGCACTAGTGGGAAGGGAATGACCAAAGTGGGAAATGGCTAAAGCCAAGTTTACCAACCCACTATAATCAAATGTGGAGGTTGATGAAAATCCCCTCTAATGACAATGTGCATTTGATAGCCTTCCCCTAGTATCCTTGTGATGCAAAAGGCCTTTGTTATAAAGTTTGGGAAGTCTCTTAATTGAGTTTATCATTTTCCATGCCGAATGGAACCTTTACTATGAACCATAGAAGTAGAAACCTTTAGCCAAGTCAGTTGCCATACATTGGCAATATCATAGTGCAAGGGTGGGGAAGTATCCACCCCCAAGATCAATCACCATACATCTCCCAAGATAACTATTCAATTGAGGAGAAATCCTCTTTTGGTTAATTTATGGAAAAAGGCAAAAAAATGGGTGCCCCTTGGGGGTGACATGACTATTTGAGCTGAAGGAGTATTGAGCTGTGGGTTATGGTATTGTCAATGATCCTTGAATAAAGAGTCTACTTGGTGTGTCTTATTTGTATCCAAACTAGTGAAAACATCGGGGATTTGAAAACATCCTCAAAGACCATACAATGAATGTTTAGCATTAGGATGACCATTGTCTTCATGTGTGCTATGTATTCTTGTCACAAATGTTAAAATATCTTGCAAAAATATCAATCAACGAACTCAAAAATCAGTTGAAACAAAGAGAAATCATAAGTGGAGGAGATTTTCAAATCCAACAAAGCACCTTTTGAGGTGGTTATCAAATTTTCAACTTTCTTTAGCCAAGACTTTCATCCAACAAGATTAGAGGAGTATCAAACCAAGTGATCACAAGTTATCATCCAAACTATCTTAACAACAATACCTAGCTAGGTATTCAAGTTTGTCAAATTTGGTTTCCATATCGGGAAAATTGATCCATATCATTTGACGTACTTTGTCATAGGGGCATATCGAACAGACCCTCTATTAGGACTAGTAAGCTTGAGTATCAAAATGAAGTATCCCTATCAACCAACAACATCAACATTTTGATTATTGAGAAATATGAGGGAAGGAGCAATAAGCAGCAATGGGGGAATTCAAAATTCAAATTCTCTACAAGGTGGGAACTCTAGTTCCAATGATGGGAGCAGCCAGATTGTAGCTGGTCCCATAGGAGAGAAGGATAAGCCTCCAGACTTTCTGGAAGCTGCTGCTATTCAACAGACTGGTGGTACTCTGCCAGAGAAGATAGTGGATTCCTCTGGGCCCTTGGGGGAAGGGACCAGTGGGGGGCCCATCCCACGTGATGGCTCCGGGGAGAGCAGAAAAGAATAAAAAAAATGGTCTTCCCTCTTTGGAACTAGACCAACTGGTAAATCCTCATTTCCTCCTGTCAAGAATATATCTGATCCTTCTGGAGGTAAGTTCACTATCTCTATCCCTGATCTGGTTTTGGATCATAATATAAATAGTATGTTGTACTCATTGGTAGGCAAATTTATTGGACCGTGTCCTAGCATTGAAGTTGTTAGGGCCTATGTCAAACAAAAATGGGCCCTTAAGGGTAATGTTGAAATTTTGACCTTACCCAAAGGCCTTCTGTCCTTTTCTTTCTCTTGCGAAGAAGACAAACTTATGATTCTTTGTGGAAGTCCCTGGATGGTAGGAAAGATAGCCTTGGTTCTTTGTAAATGGCAACACAAGTTCCAGTTTGGGTAAAGCTGCAAGGCTTGCCTCTATAATATTGGGTAGAAAGTATCTTCTCTAGAATTGCAAACTCTTTTGGTGAACTTCTTTCTATAGACCCAGTAACAACTTCAAAAAGGAGACTCACTCATGCTAGGTTTTGCATAGGGATAGCCCATGATGCAGATATGTCAGAACAAATAGATTTAGTATGAAAGCTGGGAACATGGAAGCAACATATTGAATATGAATCTATTCCCTTTGCTTGCTTCCATTGTAAAAAACCAGGGCACTGGGCAAAGTCTTGTCCCACCAAACCCAAGGCAGAATCTAGGTAGCCTAAGCCCCATTCTAAGAACCAAAGGGCGCCATAAAAAATAGTATGACAAGTTAAAAACTCAGAAAGTAAAGAAGAAAACTCAAATCATTTTAATCCCTTGGGGGAGAAGAAGGAAGTACCCTTAGCCTCTATCTCCAGTCCTACAACCCAGGAAGCTCTGAGAAATGATTCAACCATTGTCAACCATCCAATTACTTCTCAAACAGGGGAGCATAAAGATTAGACTAATTACCCAAATGATATAGTTGAAGTGGTGGCTGATACTAGTGAAGGAAATGAACTGCAAGAGAAAAATGATCAACTAGAAGAAGGAGAAATCCCTATTTCCCAAGAAGAAAAGACTGATTCCTCTCTGCTCATGCCTAGTATTGAAATACAAGAAGCCCAAAAATTTTCAATTTTGGGCCTAAACCTCACGGACTCAGTCTGGAGTTCAAAATCAGCTAAAAATGATCTAAATGATTCAAATGCTTCCAAAACCCCTAATTGGGGAAACAAAGAAGAAATTTCCAAAATCCTAAGCAACCCGGTAGCGGTTCCTGAGATAGATGCTAAGTGGAAAATACCAAAGCAAAGGAATAAGAAAGGAACTACTCCCTCAACTTCTCTTCTAAGGAAATCTAGCAGAATAGCTCAAGTGGACGTCGGGTATACCTCCTCCTCCCCAGGTCATCCCTCTAATAACACAGTTAGAAACAAGGAGGCTAGCAAGAACATTCCAGATGGAACCCAGAAGACTCTTAAGGAGTTAGGAATTGGTAAGTAACTATGAAGATTATTTCTTGGAATATTAGGGGACTTAATAACCCCCATAAGAATGACATTATCAGGAACATGATAAGGGATAGTAAACCTGATATCTTTCTAATTCAAGAAACCAAAATGAGTAAAGAAAAAGTGGAATCATTGAAGTTTTTCAAAAATGGAAATGTCAGTGGCGGCAGTTCTGAAGGTGTTTCAGAAGGCATAGCTACCATTTGGAATCTTAATTCTGTCAAAGGGCATGTTATCATCCAGGACAACAATTTCTCTTGTATCAAATTTAAGCACCTAAAAGATGGTACTTCATGTGTCCTCACCAACATTTATGCTCCCAACACTTTGAAGGCTACAAATTCCTTCTGGAAAAAAATTATTCAAGATAGGGACAACTTTAGGAATCTTAGTTGGTTGGTTATGGGAGACTTCAACACTCCTTTGAGAGAGGAGGAAAAATATGGAGGAAGCCCCCCTCAGCTGGAAAACAGGTTGGCCCTTATGGATTTCATTAACTCTCAGGCTCTCAATGACTTGGAAATACATGGATGTAATTATACTTGGACTAACAGGAGAACTGGTAATGATCTTATCCAAGTTCATCTTGATAGGACTCTCATTTTTGATGAGTGGTATAGTCATGATTTTTGTTCTCTGTCGGCCCACATTCGGGTTGGTTCAGATCATTTTCCCATCATTTTCATTGCTGACTCCATCAATAGAAGGAGAAACTTCCCCTTCAGATTTGGAAAAATGTGGACCCTCCATCCAGACATCAAAAGCAATATCCAAAAATGGTGGAGCATTCAAGTTGAGGGAACTGCTATGTATAGAGTTGTTAAGAAGCTTAAGAGTGCTAAGGACAACATAAGAATTTGGAATAAATCTAGCTTTGGGAAAATTTTTGAGGCCAAAAGAAAAGTCCAAGAAGACCTCAAAGAAATACAAACTCAAATCCAGAAAGATGGTTTCAGAACTGTGTCCATTGCTGATGAAAATGAGACTCTCAAAAAATATCATGATATCATTGCCAAAGAGGAATCCTTTTGGAAGCAGAGATCCAGATGCATCTGGCTTAAGGAAGGAGATAGGAACACAAGATTCTTCCACATGTCGACTATCAAGCATAAAGCAGTTAATAGGGTTACCAAACTCATGGTGGATAACAGGGAGATTATCAAGGAGGAGGAAATTAGGAATGAAGCTAAAAGGTTTTTTTCGGAACTGCTAAAGAGGGATCATAGGTTGGATGCTGAAGCTCAATCTTCTTTTCTTCTTAAAATCCCTTTCCTCATTGATGATCATAAGAACATCTCCCTTTCTTCCATTCCTTCTAATCAAGAAATAAAAAATGTTGTCTTCTCCTTCGATGGTAACAAAGTGTCGGGCTCGGATGGTTTTCCAATGTTCTTTTTTCAAGATTTCTGGGACATTATTGGGAAAGATGTTACCAATGGGGTTAAGGAATTTTTTGGGGCTAGGAAACTTTTGAAAGAAATCAATGGCACTTTTCTAGTTCTCATTCCCAAATCTCAAGGCGCTGACTCTATGGACAAATTTAGACCTATCAGTCTTTGCAATTCCTTTTATAAGATTATCTCTAAGGTTCTAACTTCCAGATTGCTATCTGTCCTTCCTACTCTTATAAATCACCAGCAAAATGGTTTTGTCCTTGGTCATCAAATTCTTGACTCTATTATTATTATCCATGAGAACATCCACTCTCTTGTTAAAGCTAAGAAGCAGGGTCTCATCCTAAAGCTTGATCTCTCCAAAGCCTATGATAGGGTTGACTGGTGTTTTCTCTTGAAGGTTCTCATATCTTTTGGTTTCTCACCCAGAGTTTTGGATCTCATCACCCAACTTATCAGCTCTGCATCTTTTGCTGTCCTTATCAATGGTTCCCCTTCTCCTTTTTTCCAAGCTTCTAGAGGTCTTAGGCAAGGGGATCCTATTTCCCCCATCCTCTTCATTATTATGGCAGAATGTTTTGGAAGGAGTATGGAAAATTTGGTTTTGCAAGGTTCCTTTAAGGGTCTCCACCCTTCCTCAGTGGATCTTGTTTGTTCACATCAACAATTTGTCGATGATACTATTATCATGGGGGAATCTAGTATTTCTGAAGCTAAAATTTTGAAGAGTACTCTTTTTAAGTTTGCCTCTGCTTCGGGTCAGCTAATCAATTGGACAAAAAGTGAAGTTTTTTTCATCAACACCCCAGAGAGAAGACAACAAAGAATCAGTAGAATCCTAGAGTGTAGGATTCCTGATCTTCCTGCTAACTACCTTGGTCTCCTAATGGGCACTGCTCCTCCAAACTTTTGGAGTTCTCTAGTGGAAAAATTCTAGAAAAAGTTAGCTGGCTGGAAAGGAGCCTTCCTAAGTCAGGCTGGAAAGCTCCAACTTCTTAAAGCATCTCTTCTAAGTATTCCAATATATGCTCTTAGCCTTTTCAGAATTCCAATCAAGTATGCTGATGCTATTGAGAAAATCCAAAGAAGATTACTTTGGTCTGGGGTTGGGGACAAGAAAAGAATGTCCTTGGTGGCCTGGGACCAGGTCTGTAAATCGAAGAGCCATGGAGGTCTAGGCCTAAGGAGGATCCGAATCCTAAATGAAGCTCTTCTGTCCAAACAAGTCTGGAGAATGTTTCATCTAGATACCGAATGGTATAAAATTTGGTGAAGTAAGTACTCTCTTCAATCCTCCTCCCTTTCTTCTTTAATCAATTTGGATCTTAGTATTAATGGTTCCCACATATGGAATTATGCCTCTAAATGTAAAGAAAGTATAGCCAAAGGAGTGATCTGGAAAGTTGGTAATGGTAGGAAAGTTAAATTCTGGGAGGGTCCTTGGCTTTTTGATAAACCTTTGACAGAAATCAATGAATGGCCCCCCCATGCTCCCTCTTGCATATGATCTTTTGGCTCCTTAGTTGCTGAGTACTGGATTGGTAACAAATGGCAAAATATTGAAAGCATCCACCCAAGCCTTTCTAAGCTCAAGATCCATTTGTCTGCGGTATGGTTGAACAAAGAGGTTGACTCCCTGATTTGGAAACATGATCCCAAAGGTACCCTAATTGTTTCCTCTATGTATTGTGTTCTATCCCCCAATCCTTTAGGTAATCCCTTCTGGTCTAAAGTCTGGATTAGAGGCCTTACCCCCAAGATCAATTTCTTCTTCTGGACCATCCTCCATAATAAAATATTGACCCTTGACAACCTGAAAAATAGAGGCTTTTCTTTCCCTAATAGATGTGCTCTATGCCTTCAGGAAGAAGAGTCTGTGGACCACATTGCCATCCACTGCCCCTTCTCAGCCTTAGTTTGGGAAAGATTTCTCAATAGTTTTAGCATTGCCTGGGTGTTTCCCAATACCATCAAAGATTTGTTTTCCTCCTGGAACATAAAATGGAGTAATTCTTTTTTGAGATCTTTGTGGCAGCTCTCACTTCCTCACATCCTATGGGGACTATGGAAAGAAAGAAATAATCGAATCTTTAGGGACGTTTCCCTCAATCAGGATATTATGTTCCAGAAAATCCAATGGGCGATTCAGGAAAATATAGGGATCATCAAGGGTCCTTGTTTTTCAAACAACTCTCTGGAAGCAAATATATTAAGGGTGTGGAATATGAAGAGTACCGATAGTCCAAACCTCAACCATAATAAAAGGCTTGAAGCCAAATGGCAAACCCCCCCTCATGGTTGGTTCAAAGTTAATTTTGACGGTGCTGCCAAAGGTAACCCAGGTCCTTCAGGCTGTGGAGCTATTTTAAGAGATGACAAAGGAATGTGCAAGGAAATGGTTGCTCTCCCTATTGGAATTCAAACTAATCATAAAGCTGAAGCTATGGCAGCTCTCCAAGGTATCCTCCTAGCTAAGAAATGGAATTGTCCCTACTTATGGATTCAAGGGGACTCAAACAATATAATAAATTGTCTTAAGGGGGTCTAAAAACCTTCATGGTCGATCAACAACATAATCATCTCTGCTAGAGACCTTATTAGCACCTTTAAAAAAAGCTACATTTCCCACATTTACCGGGAGGCCAATGGCTCTGTTGACTGGGCTGCCAATGCGGCGGTTAACAAGGAAGCAATTACCACATGGATAGGAGAACAAGGACTCCCCAAAGATGTCAAGCAAATAATTTTCTATGATCGTTATAGAAGTACTCCGAAAATACTTGATGGATAGGATAATTATGAAAAGAACTGACTTGAGTACTTCGAGTCATTCTAATAATGAGAGATTCATTCATTATATTACCAATGCCATAAGTTCCCATGCTTTTTGGGTTACTTTGATAGTTCCGAAAAGCTCACTGGCTAATTTGCTCTGCAAGTTTCAAAATTTGGTGTTGAACAACGACAATATGGGTGCTAACAAGAGGCAATATGAACCAAGTAGCTGTAAAGAATGGAAACAAAAGGAGGAGGTTTGGGGTATTCTGCAGAAGGGTGGATTCTCAAAATTCATGGATAGACTCCACGGTAGAGACGACATGGTCACCAATTTTTTCTGTAAAAATTGGAAAAAGGGCATGTTGAAAATGGGAGACCAAACTATTGAAATCGATGAAGATTTAATTGCTCAAGCTATGAGCCTCACAAGAGAAGGGTGCAACTTCTAGAGAGATAGGAAAGTCAGTAGGGAAGCTATTGAAAGATACCTAAATACTTGAAGGAGAAAAAATGACTGGTAAAGTTGAGCAAAACCTTTTACCTGCCCAAGGATTTTGCCAAACCCTGGCGGGAAGTCCTCTTTGTTTTAATGCGATATATCACTCTAGATGGTAGGTTCACAAAAGTTTATGGTTATCACTTTGTTCTGCTGAATCACTTTAGGCACAATGATAAGGTTAACTTCCCTTATTTTCTACTCTGTTTGATGAATGCGTCCCTCAAGGCCTACAAAGAGAACCCACGGGGTGATACGACCATGCATCAAGGCCTTATGGTCCTAATCTATGACCCTCTTAAGGCCAACTAAATTGCTCGGATGCAACCCTCTATGGATTCTGAGGATGAGGGGCCTGACCCTACTTTCTTAGAGGAAGAGGAGTCTGAAAGTGACCCTTCGACTGACACTGAGGACAACATGAATGTCTCAGATTATGAAAGTGGGAAGAAGAGGAAATACATCAAAGCCAGACCCTCATCCTCTAAGGACAAAAAGCCTAAAGGTAGACCCCTGATTAGCATTTCTTCTGAAGAGGAGACTTTGGATGACTCTGAGGAGGAGAACCCCCAAGGGTTGCTGAAGAAGAAGATAAAAGCTCACACCTAGACCAGGAAAAAACACAAGAAGAAAGAGGAGACTGTTAAGGAACCGAAAGCCCACAAGCAGGTAAGGGCCCTCAAAGCTGATCAAAATCTGAAAAAGGAGACCATGGAAGAGGCTCTTAGGGCTGTTGACACAACTACCATCTAGCACACCCCTAAAGAGGAAAAGGAAACCCCTGGAAATGTTGACCCCCCTTCTAACCCTCCCCCCAAGGGTTTGCAAATGTTGACCCCCCTTCTAACCATCAATACTGGGGAAGGGAAGACCATGGCCAACTACATAGAGGACCTGAAAAGCACCATTGCCAAAGACGAAGACATAAGAGATGCTTTCAACCCCAGGTTTGAAAAAATTGAGAAGGATTTGCTAGAAAGGAAAAATCTTGCTGACACTAACGACCACACTCTCTCGAAAACTGTTAGCAAAATTGGTAAAATTGAGGAGTGTCTGAAGAACATTGTTGAACAAAGCCTTAGAATCCTAAATATTTCAGCCAACAACACCAACACTCTCATCAGCAAGCTGGGTGATGAAAAGGAAATCCTAGACATTGACCCAGAAACAGAAGGAATAGGGGAAGCTCAAGGCCCCAAAACTCACACCAGAGGCAAAAAGAAGGACAAAAAACCTAACAAGGATCTGGAAGACCTTAAAGCTATCAGGGCCACTTATGATGAGCCAGTGATAGAGGCAGAGGACTTGTTGAAGAAAATTACTGTGTAGCGCCTTCTTAGTTTCTTTGCTGTCATTTGTTTTGCTATCCAATCGGTTCACTGGCTTTTTGCCAGTCTTTTTGTATGCGGTTCTTAAGCACTGATCTTTTTGGTGTCTTATCTTAATATCCTTTGTTAAAGGTTTTGGGTCCTGAAAACCTACTTTTTTAATTAATTAGAACATTTTGATCATTTGTATGACCATTCCCCATATTTTGAGAAGAAGCCTCATTAAAAGACCAAGTTGAAGAAAAGACAACCTATTCCTAGGGAGCTTATCAGGAGGAGAAAGTTTCTCTACATTAACCATCAACTCTTTGTATCACATTGTGTCTTCTTAAATCACATGCAATTATTGTTAGAATCAATGACAATCCCAAAGACACTAAGAGGGGGGGGGTGAATCAGTGTCTAACAGGTTAGCAGAATATTTAAACTTATTAAGAACTTTGTATCCCAAAACAGTGTATCAATAAATAAGAATTAATGCAACAAATAAGAATAACAGAGACAACATAGAGAGCACACCATAACACAAGATATTAACGAGAAAACCCGATGTGGGAAAAACCTCGGTGGGATTTGTAACCCACAATATTCACTCACTGGCCAATGAAAAAATATTACTTACAATGAGGGGCCTATACATGCAGGAAGGATAGCAGCCTAGAGCTCACTGCTTAACTACAAAACTGAAGTCTCACTAACTTACAAAATGGATTATCAAAATCTAATACAATGTACTACTTCAGATCAGCATCAACTATGCCAGGTTCAGTACTGGTTTAAGCTCAGTATATAACCAAAACCTTCGCTGTCAACTGTATCACCTTATACAAAATATTATCTATATTCTCTCACTCTCATCATATCCTCATGTGTCCAATATGACCTATAAGATCTCATACATATATATGAGTCTTTTACAATATGCCATGTCGGCTTATACAAGAGATAATTACATTAGAAAACAATAAACAAAAGTTTATTCCATGTCGACTTGGGTGCCGGTATGCATTATTGCCACTGCCGATGAAGTGCCTGTCGGTGTATGTAGAAGTCCATTGCTGGTGCCGGTAACTACTGGTGGGTTGATAGATGATTTCCAGTTGGTTTCCAATTGGTTTCCAGTTGGTTGCCATCAATGACAACATTGTCTATTCTCATAAGAGTGTAGAATGCCAATAATTATATTTTCAAGGAAAAACCAACGAGTTTGACGAAGAGCCTTTGAGAAGTAGGGCTTATACTCAGAAGTCAACATTCAACCAACATCTCAACAAAGGGGGAAAAATAAATCCCTCCTTTCAAAATATTTGCATCACTTAAAATGAAGCTCGACCCAAACCACCAACTCCAATAAGAGAGGAATAAATATCAACCCCACTAAGAGAAGAAGAACACACTTATTGAGAAGCATATTAATGCTTGTTTTCACTCGATCTCAGAAAAGAAAAGAGTGGGACTCACAACCAAAATCAAGCATGATTCATAGGGAGTCCAATCCTTTTTATGAATAAACACATATGGGGGAAGATGAGATCATCGAGGATCTCATCCAACAATGCCAACAAAGTTCCACCTTCCTAAAACTCATGGAAAGGCTTATAGAATCAGACAAACAAAAATACCTCCTCATGCTAAATAGTAAAGGAGTGAAGATTCTCAAGGATTTTGACATAGATAATGAAAGGAATACCAATGAAAGAGTCCCAAGAATAAGGGAAAAGACCTACACATTAAATCCTCTGAATCAAGAGCACTTGGGAGGAGACAACACCCATGACCAAGATGACACCCATGACCAAGATGATACCCATAATTATGACAACATTAGTAAATAAGGGGATGCCAATCATCAAAGGTTCAATGATGAAAATGTTCCCTTAGCCAACCTCACACAATAACTCCAAGCACTCCAACAATAGATGCAGGATATGCAACAAGGGTCCAGGACAAGGTACTCTTTGGAGGACATTTGTCCTTATCCTTTTTATAGAAGAATAAACATGATGCCCTTTCCACCAAACTTAGATATACCAAAGTATGACAAATACAATGGTAAGAGTGATCCCCGTGATCATGTTAGGTAATTTTTCACTATGAGCTTAGAGTTTTCCCATAATGACACTTACATGATAAGGCTATTCCCAAGAAGTTTGGGAGGACAAACAATGGAGTGGCTTTAAAAACTCACACCTCCTATTAGGTCATTTGATGAGTTAGTGAACAAATTTATTTCACAATACTCTTATAATATCCAAGACGAGGTCACCATTCTTGACCTATGCAATACAAAACAAAAGAACAATGAAAATTTCATGGTGTTCTTACAAAGATGGAGGCACATGGTCTCAACGTACCAATGTCATGTGCCTAAAAAGGAAAAAATATATTTTTTTATAGACAATTTGAATGATGAAATGAGTTATCAACTCAAATTACAATGTCTACCTAGTTTTAAGAAGTTAATCGAGAATGGCATTCAAGTAGAAGAAGCCAGAATCAAAAAGGGAACCTTGAAATTCTCTAGGGAATGTGCTAGTTCATCAAACACCAACACCTATAACAATGAATACAACAACAACTCAGACAAGTCCAAGTTTTGGACTGGGAACAAGAATGCTGTTAATGATGGTGTGGTTGATTCCAACAACATAAAATCCAAGCAACCAGTGCTAAATTTATCAGGTAGTACACCACCCAACAACAATGAAATAAATATCAATCAAGGCACTAACAACTATCAACGCACTACCTATCAAGGAAACAACAATAATCGTGGAAATAAAAACAACCAAGGTAACAACAACAATCAAGGGAAAAACACCAACACTCCATCTCCCCAATATCGAAGAATGTTTACACCATTGGGACAAACCCTAGAATTTGCATTTCGAGAGCTCTTGGAAAACAAACTCATCACATTTCCAAACATAAGCAATTTTGAACCCCAAGTCAAACCACCATGGTGGAATGACTCACACTATTGTGACTATCATGGAAACAAGGGGAATGAAACAAATGATTGCATGAGGTTAAAAAACCTAGCTCAAGACATGATAGACAAGGGTGTTATAACGATTGATGGTCATGAGACCAATGGTGATCATGAGGCATTCAAAGACCCACTTCCTAATTATAACAAGGGAGGAGCAACAACATCCAACAACAACAAAGGAGCTTATGAAAATGTCATTAATCACATATCAGCATATGACAACCAAGTGAATGTCATAAAAATCAAGGATAAATAGGAACACATGCCAGTGAATGTGACAACAAGGGGACAACAATATGTCTTGAAGGGGAGAAAATATAAAGCAACAAATCTTCCTAAGACTTAATACAACTTGGTAGACCAATTGAAAAAGAAATGTGCCCAAATATCGATATTAGAGTTACTTAAAATCTCACCAACACATAAGGACATTTTGTAACAAGCTCTTGTAGATACTACAGTTCCAAATAACCTAGATAATAACCGATTCCAAGCCATGGTGGGACATTTAACCCTGCCTCACAATCTATCATTTTCAGAGCATGATGATGCCTCTCTTAATAATTTACATAATACTCCACTCCATATCAAAGTTCTAGTCTATAAACATTGAGTGAAAAGAGTACTAATAGATGGAGGAACCAGTCTAAATATTTGCACTCTAAAACTTATGCATGCATTGGGTTTCTTAGAAATAGCCATTGATCCTAAGAAAAAGATAACAATCAAGGCATATGATGATGAGGAAAGATCATCAAAAGGGCTCGTGGTATTTCCCATTCAAGTAGGGCTAGTTCAAAGAGATACTCTATATCAAGTCTTGGACATAGACTTATCTTATAACATACTTTTGGGTTGACCTTGGATCCATGAAATGTAGGTGGTGCCATCCACATATCATCAGTGCCTGAAATTCCCATATGATGGATAAGAAATTACTATCACAACATACACTAATCCTTTCCAATATTGCAATGATCTCAAAGAAGTTCAAAATATTATTGTACCCCATAACAGGAAAGCTATCGCTTCCACATCATCAAACAACAAGGATCAACTCAAAACTCTATCCATAGATTTTTGAGAAAAGTATGAAGTTGAAAGAAAAAGACATGGGGGAATACTCTTTTGAATCCCTATGTCTATCAAAGTTGCTGATTTCACCAAGGTCTCATGGAAAACCATCAAATTCAAAACAACAATCTTCACAACCTATAAAAAAGTTTGATGGTATGTTCATTCAAGAAGGAACACTAGCAGATGAAACAAAAGACAAGGATGATTTGAATTGACTCTACAAAGATGAAGAAGAAACCAGAGGAACAACCCTTAACATAACTATTCCCACATAATGATATGACAATGGATTTAGAATCATGCAACAAATGGGATATCAAGGAAAGAGTCCTATTGGAAAACATCAAGAAGGCATCACATAACCAATTCAACCCCTTTCAAAACTTACCAAAGAGAAATCTAGACTTGGGTATGACCAACATATTCAACCTGTACAAAAATGAGATCATCATCAAAATCCCCGATGGAAAAGAAATGTAACTCATATAGAGGAATCATGGCAAGAAGTGATACATCAAGTAGCTAAAAAGACAAACAAAGAACAAAAAGATGAAGAATATGAGAAACAACAAGAGGAACTCGCTATTCAAAGAGAGGAAGCTTCCTATAAACAAATACATCATGTGCAAGCAATAACAGAACCTGATCAAGGCAGTATAGAAGTAGTAACAAAAAGAACAATTAGAAAATAAAGAGAAGAGGAATATGAACCACAAAAAGAACAAATTTCCATTCAAAGGGAGGAGTCTATTTATGAACAAAGCCAAAGAGTACAAGCAAGCACAAAACCTGAATCAACACAAGTGACAAAACTTGTATCAATTATTAGTGAACTCTTCTCGCCATACAATATTCCAGTCACACATAGTGGTGTAGCCTTAGAAAGTCGTTATGAGATAGACTCAAATGAATATGAAAGGGATAATTGCTCTGATGTCATTGAAGACATTGAGGTAGATACAATCCATGCATATACACCCATACCCTATGGTGTACAAGGTTCGAGGGTTAGACTAGTTGAAGTTGGATCAAAACATATCAATGATTCTAGTGAGGACGATAAGGTTTCGAGCGAAATAGATTCTGAAGAGGGTATCATCATAGACTTTAGCCTCACCGATGCCAATTTTGACAACATATCCATCATGACTCTCATTTTTGTAGACCTTAACTTGCCAGATGATCCCTTACCCCTCATACATCTTGAACTCATAGACTGGGAACGACTTGAACAACTTAACATACCTATCTTCCTAGATAATGAAACTATTTTCCAATACCTTTGTTCTATGAACCCGTAAACATGTTCCACTAGTGAATTTCATAACGAAGTTCTCAGTCAGGAGAGTGCCAAGTCTCTTAGTCACAAAAATAAAATAAAATTTTTATCTAATGGTGAAAACCATTCAATGACAGTATTAGATCATAAAAAAGTAAAAATAAAGGATGCATCTAATGGTGAAAACCTCTTTGAGGCTCTTGAGGATGAGAGACTTGACACTCTTCCTAAACATTATTAGGAGAGATCACCAATTTTGATTGAGCCAACTCAATCAATCAATATTGACACTAAAGCAACAACAAAAACCATACATCTGGCAAAATCACTAATAGAACAAGAAAGACCTAACTTCATCAAATTATTCAAAGAAAAACAAATCAATTTTGCTTTGTCTTATGTATATATCCTAGGGGTAGATTTGGATCTGATCATGTATCACTTATGTATAGCTCCTAGAGGTAAACCTGTCAAATAGAAACTGAGGAAAATTAGCCCACATGTTACCATATTGGTTAAAAAAGAACAAGTTACTTGATGTAGGATTCATCCAACCCATCAATTATGCGAAATGGATCTATAACATTGTGCATGTATCTGAACCAGATAAAAGCATCATAATTTGTATAGACATCAGGGATCTCAACAAGGATTTTTTGAAGGATGACTTTCCTTTACCCAACATCGACACAATTGTAGATCTAATTGCAGGACATGCTATGTTATCACTCATGAATGGTTTCTCTGGCTACAATAAAATCTAAATAGCACTAGGATACTAAGATAAAACAACATTTACCTATCCATGGGGTACTTATTACTAGAATGTCATGCCTTTTGGCTTGAAGAATGCATGAGCGACCTAAGAGAAATGACCATAATATTTCATGACATGATGCCCACATTCATGGAGGACTATGTAGATGACTTATTGGCTAAATCATTCACAAGAGAAGGAAATCTGGAGATTTTGGATAAAATATTTTAGAGGTTGAAGCAATTCAATGTACGACTAAATCCTAAGAAGTGTGTCTTTGGTGTAACATCAGGCAAACTCTTGGGATACATAGTCTCTGAAAAAGGAATCGAGGTGGACCCCACAAAGGTACAAGCAATCATGGAGATGCCACCTCCTAGAAATATCAACCAAATAAGATCTCTACAAGGACGACTACAATCCATAAGAAGATTCATTTCTCAACTAGCCGACAAGTGTCTTCCATTCACTCATCTACTCCATAAGAATGTCCCTTTCAGATGGAAAGATTTATTTGCAGAATCATTCCACCAACTCAAGCAATACCCGATGAATCCACCTATCTTGGTACCACCAATAGCAGGCAAACCTCTTATTCTTTATATATCAGCTACAGAGGAATCACTAGGAGAATTGTTAGCACAAGAAGATTCAATAGGCAAGGAAAGGGAAATATACTACATCAGTAGGAAATTGAATGGATACAAGATCAACTACACATTCATTGAAAAAGCTTGTTTGGCAGTGGTGTTCACTTCTAAAAAGTTTCATTGCTATATGCTAGCTCACACAATCATGTTGGTAGCAAGGATCTATCCATTAAAATATCTACTTAGCAAAGATGCCCTCACATGAAGGTTAGCTAAATGGGTCATGATTCTAAGTGAGTTTGACATTCACTACATAGACATAAAAGCTATCAAAGGTCAAGCTATTGCTGATCAACTAGTAAAGGCACCATTACAAGACAATCATCCAATCTATGTGGAATTTATAGATATAGATATTCTCATAGTATGAAAAAAACCATGGATCTTGTACTTTGATAGATCGTACACATAACAAGGATCAGGTGTCGGTGTCCTATTTATCACTCCAGAAGGAAACACTATCCCTAAATCTTATAGATTAATATTTCCTTGCACAAATAACATTGCTGAGTATAAAGCTCTAGTCATAGGAATCAATATGGCCATAGAGTGGAAGATCACATAATTAAAAGTCTTTGGAGACTCCCAATTGGTCATTAATCAGGTTAATGATGACTATCAAATGAAGGATGACAAGATGATGCCCTATAAACACATGGTGAATGGCTTCAAGAAATATTTTGTGGACATCAAATTTTAGCAAATTCCATGGGTGAACAACAAAGGTGCGGACACCATGGTAACCATTTCCTCACTCCTAAAAATACTAGACAAACAAAATCATTATGAGTTCCTGGTGGAACAATTGTTTTCCCTACCTAGGAATATTCTGAATCCCAAGTCATATGCCACATAGTTAGTTTCAACTCACCCATTTATGGAAAGATCTACACCTACCTAAAAGACAATATCCTTCCACTAGACCTATCTTGAAACTAGAAACACAAATTTATTCGACAGGTAGCTCGTTTACCCTAATCGCTGACACTTTACCGCTGAGGTCTTGATGGTACCCTTCTTCAGTGTCTTGATCGTAACAAATATGAAACCGCCTTGCAACAACTTCACGAAGGTATTTGTGGCACACATTCAAGTGGTCCTACTCTCGCCAAGAAACTTCCAAGGATGGGCTATTATTGGCCAACCATGGAAAAAAAATCATATCAGTTTGCCAAAAAATGTCCAAAATGCCAAATTCATGGCAATCTTTTACATGCACCAACCTAGGAGCTACAACCATTCATCACATCATGGCCTTTCTGCCAATGGGAACTTGACTCATAGGAAAAATTCATCCTTCCTCATCAAATGGTCACAAGTATATCATAAAAACCACTGAGTACTTTAAAAAGGGGATTGACGTAGTCCCGTTGACCACAGTTACTGACAAACAAATATCTTTCTTCATTTTGAACTACTTCATCTGTCGGTATGACACTCCTAGTTCTATTGTCACGGATAATGGATGAGATTTCAAGAATCAATATGTACAAGAACTTTGTGAGTGATTCCATATCCAACATCACTTTTCAACATCATATTATCCACAAGGGAATGACCAAGAAGAGGCCTCAAACAAAACAATCCTGAAGATCCTCAAGAAGATAGTGAATGATGCTGGTAAAGATTGGCATGTCCAGCTTTATCCTGGACTTTGGGCATACATAAAAAGTATCTGGACACCCACATGAGCTACACCATACTCGTTGGTGTATGGATCAGAGACTATCCTACCTATTGAGGTAGAAATTCCATCACTCAGGGTATCATTGAAAGGCCTCATTACAGATGAAGAGTATCAAGTCAACAGACTGCAAGAGCTAGAGATGGTAGAAAAATGCCAATAACATGCCTTTGATCATCTCAAGGCATATCAACAACGAATGTGCCAAAGCTACAATTACAAGGTCATACCGAGGACATTCAAAATTGGTGATCTAGTCCTAAAAGAAAATCCTTGAAATCAACAAGATTGGGAAAAGAAGGGGAAATTTAAACCTGGTTGGGACCCTTTGCCATCATATCAGCTTATGGATTGGGGGCATATCAGTTATCAACTTCAGAAGGGGACGTGCTTGATGAGCCAACCAACAACATCCATCTGAAGAAATTCTACAGTTGAATCATCCAAAGCACAAATCAAGTGAAAAAGCAACAAAAAAAATTACAAAATTATCAAAAAATCATCACTAGGGTGAAAACCTGGTAAACAGGTGCCTTGTGGCATAAAAATAAAAAATAAAAAAATAAGAAAAATACAAAAAAAATGAAAAAAATGAAAAAAAAAATCAAAAAGTGCAATAAAAATAGGTGGTGAAAACCTGGCAATAGGCACTATTTGAGATAGAGCATCTCCTCTATCTATTAATACCCATATCATATCTTTGGCTCCATGTGATCTAAGCCAATAACCATCATAGAATACTTATACATGCAACATTATCCCATACATACTTAGCATAGTCACTGTCCTTGATTATTTGAATAAGTTATCCGAATCATATCCCACCATGGCTTGGTGATCAGTGTACATATCCATATCGAAGTAGTATCGATAACAAAGGGAAAAATCCTGACTTTGCTAGGGGCATTTCATCTTGTGGCTTTAGACACCAGACCAAACACGTATTAAGACAACAAGGATCAAAACAACCAACAGTGAACATAACAACATGAGAGCACAACCATCAAGGATAGACATCAAGGGCTTGAACTGATTTCAATTGAACAAAAGATCTATTTGTAAGAAGTTTTATTTGACAAGAATACACTTCAGATAGCATACATGCTTACTTATGGTTGTTGATTTTTTCTTATCATATCTCCTAAGCAACTCAAGGATGTCTCAAAGACTAGAGAAGCAAGGAAGGAATGCGATGTTTTCTTTGTTTTCTGTTTGGGAGTGAAGCCTTCTACTATGCAAATTTGTCTTACAACATGATCAGGAAACATATCACCGAGGACATTTTAGATTTGTATTGGACTAAGGTTAACTCTTGTCTATTTTACATAAGCAACACTCAGGTCATCTTGGTTCAATTATACCTCGACGCTTGTACCATCTTGCAATATCAACATCCATGTAAGTTATACTCTAGTCATTATGGCTCAATTATACCATTATGCTTGTATCAACTTTCAACAAATAAAGGCTCAATGATAAAAAAAGAAAAAGGGAAGCACTGGCAATTTGATCAAAATAGATGGCAACATTAGTAATGAGAGTGCATTTCATGTAGTGGTCATATTAAGATTTGCATTAGATTGCATTCTCATTCTTATTATCGTATCATGTTAAAGTTTCATTAGATTGCATTACCATAGCTCATTTTATATTATGTTCCAATCACATTTAGTTACATGTACATTTTCATATCATTTTACGAGTGCATTAGTTGCATTACCATATTAAGCATTGCATTAGTTGCATTTTAACATCATTATCATTTTCAATATTTATCTCACATAGTCTCATATCATTATCATTATCATTCTCATTTTACATCTCATTTTCAAGATATATTTCACATCATTATCATATCCTAATCAAATTGCATTAGATGCATCATAATTATCATCTCATATCAAAGTAGATTCACATACATGAACATTACCATATCAAATAAAAAACATACAAAAAGAAAAAAACATGTTAAACACATTCACATATTCATCCATGTACATTCATGCATTGCATTTAGCAGCACAATAAAAGGCACACATTCATCACATTTATAAATCATAAAACACATTCATTTGTATAATCATCAAAACATCTTAAGCATATCAACTGCAAAACATATAGTTAAGAATAATCATCATCAAAACATCTTAAGCATATCACCTTCAAGACATATAGATCATAGCATCATAAAATCACATCATCACACACATCACATAGACAATCATCTACATTATCAAAGCAAAAGTCATATAGATCATCCATATCATATAACTCATGAAAATAAAGGCACCCATAACATGTAGAAGCATATCTAGTATCATATGATCATGAACATGTATGACCCATGCTAATTGAAAGGAAAATAAAAGATATAAGTCAAAATGAATCATTAGTGAAACAGTAAATGTCCAAAGTCCCTGGATATCACATCAATAACAAAGTACATGAATCAAGAGACATCAACATCAATGAATCGATCAATGCGTATCATATCAAATCAATCAAAATGTAACAATGTACCTATTGAAGGAATCATAAAAAAATACAATGATGTGTGCATATAATCAACAAAGTACATCAAGAGTACATCATCATCATCAAGGAGGAGGCTAAGAGTGGCTGCCTCTTGAATTTGAATGCCTGGCCCCAGAGCCACCTGCACTTGCACCACCACTAGGAGGATCTCTCATAGGAACCATAACACTCTCACTACCTCCTCTCCTTTGGGAACTACCATGCTGAGAGCTGGCAGCATAACTACAAGCTCATTGCTCTGGGGGAACCACCTAGAAGTACAAAGTCCTATAGTATGCAACTTGATTTGTCTGATAGATGGGAATCCTAATAGTCTCCTCTGTGACACCTTGTGCGACTGCCTGCTATAGTGTCTGAACCATCTACTCTATGTGGCCTCACTACTCTATCTCTGTATCTCTCTCAGCTGTCAATTGTGCCACCTGTGCCTATAACCATGTGATCTGAGCCTGAGCTTGTGTGAGATGGGTTTGAACACCTTGTAACTGGGCAATCCTACCCTGAGCTTGTACTAGCTAGGTCCGAAGACTGTGAACCAAGGATTGTAACCCTACTATCTATGCCTACTGTTGGTGTGGTGGCATTGAAATGTGAACCTATGTCAGCCTCAAAGGTTGTGGATCCTATGATACTTCGGCTGGTGCACTACTAGTCTATTATGAGGAAGGCGGGGGCATCTCTGTCCCGCATAATCTAGTGAGAGGCTGGGGGTCCTCCTCTTCCTCCTCCTCAAATGCTATCCTGCTTAATCCAACCATTCCACCACCTACCTCCTCAGAATCAATCTCCTCATCCGTGGACTCATCGGTCTCCTCCTTAGATCCCTCATCATCCAAGCCCTCCTCCTCCTCATCACCTCCAACTATTGCTACGACCTCTGGCTGTAAAGGTCCTTCTTGACCTAGCTGCTGTCTCCATCTCCCTCCTCGGCCTCATACTCCTTTTTCACCTGCTCCTCTCCCATCTCCTTTGTCATCTCCCCCATCATCCCCTCCACCACCCTCACCTCTCCCGCTGTCATCTCTATCACCCCTCCTACCTCGACCTCTCCTTCGACCCCGACTACCACCTCATTAGCCTCCTCCTCTGCCTTGGTCGTCATTATCATCAACCTTATCAATAAAAGGGATTAGCTCTTCTGGCCCTGTCAGCCGTGGAAATCTATGAGTGGCAAAGTAGCGAGTGTACTCATCGACCATGCCTGTATCTATCACGACCTGCCTCATATCCCATAGCACCTAAGAGAGAGGATCTCTGCCCTGCCAGTCGTATAATCTAGTGTTAGCCCCTCTATACACATAAAAATGGCTATGAGTGATTAAATAAATATTTTATATTTATTTAATTATTATTATTATTCTATTAAATAGTTAATTTTAAAATATTAATTTATTTAATTCATTTTCGTGTCTTTTTATTAATTAATATTTTATTAATTAATTCATCTATCCTATTCTTCTAATTAATTAAATATCTAATATTTAATTATCCTTCTAACCAAGTTAATTAAATATCTAATATTTAATTATCTCCTCCAATCAATTAAATATCTAATATTTAATAGTTATTCTCCTATCCTATAGTCTCAAATATTAAATGATTTCCTAAATGATTCAATCTTTCTTATCCAACTCATCCTTCCATCTCCACTTCATCTTCCCTTTGCCAACTCATCAAACATGTGGCTAAGGAAATTAATATTTCTTAAATATTAATTCATCATTTATCTTCAACCACCAAATTTAATGAATATTGTGTACATACACATATTTCTTAACCTCCTTCTATATTCTCTCCAACATCCCTACATCTAAGGAAGGACTTGAGTCCACTTGTTCTATCATGCCTAAATCTTCTCCAACCATCCCTAGATTCCCTCAGTCAATAACCCAGTCAAGGTGAGATGAGTGACACTTGTCTTCTCCTCCCCCCTTTCTCTCAACCTTCACCTTTGCTCACAGCCATCCAAATTTGCAGATCTGATCATGATCGTTGATGTGAGCCACATCATCTCATCCTCTCAAGGTCTATAAATTCAAGAGCTTCAATTGAGAGAGAGTTATACTTCAAGTGTATTTTCAAGAAAATCATTTGTAAAACTTATGCATCCGTGAGTTTTAAACCTTGAAGCAAATAGCAATTATCATATAGCATAATCATGTATTATTGCATATCATAGCATTTGTTAACTATGAGTTATCAGTCCATTCTTCATATGCCATCTTGGAAGCTATCAGTGCATTGTCTAAGAGCACACCATCTTCAACTAGGAATAGTGGAGTTAGGACACAATGAAACATAAACCATGAAGGTAATATTAGTATTTTTATTTCATATGTATTTCATGTAGTTTCATTGGTTGAGTTTGGATTCGCTGTAACATTTCCATTGGTATTTTGTGAAACTAACTTGTTACAGGTAGCATTCTAAGGATGAAATTCAAGTCAACACATTCTAGCGCCCATCGTGGGGCTCATAGACCTTGCATATACCTTTAAAAATCTCACAAAAAGTAAAATTAACGCATTTGTAATGCAGATTCATGCATGTGTGAATTTTGATAGTGCTTTTGCTCATAGGTTAGCGCATTTACATCACAAGTTAGTGCATATGCCATGCAGGTTAGTGCTTTTGTCTGAAAATATGTGCATTAGCATTGTCGGTTAGCGCTTTTGTCCTCTAGGTTAGCACATTTATTAAAGAAATCACTCTTTTGTATCCGTAGAGCAATGCTTTTGTAGTCTAGGTTAGCGCTTTTTCTCTAAAGATTAACGCATTTGAGGAGAAAGATAGTGCATATGTTAGAATAGCGCTTTTGTTTCCAACTAACAAAATTTTTCTTGTAGGTCCGAATGTTCAAGAAATTAGATTTTTCAAATTACTAACATGCATGTGCAGGATGGTGTTTAAGGCAAATTTTATGCATTTCCTCATCTAGCTAATTAAAGGCCTTATTTTGGGAAGTAATATATGATGTCTTGTTCATTTAGTCTAACTAAGAGGATAAATTGACAGCATGCAACTTGCATTTGTAGTAACTTCTCTAAAATATTTTCACATAGACTCTTAAAAAGGCTAAAATAAACACCATGCTTGTTGGAGCAACATCTCCAAATAGGACAACCAACAATTGCTTTGAAAAGGTTAAAAAGAACACTTATATTCCGTGTCTCAAAAGTGGTAGGTATATGCTCTCCCCTTAATTGGGTGACCAAAAAGCCAAACCCACTCTTTTATGCTTTCTTTACTTTCAAGCAATTAAATCCTTTAGAGGGCCTTCCTTTTCGAGCTGCCTTGAGGGGGATAGTGAGAGGGGAATGACCTAAAGTGGAAACAGGATAATACCGAGTCCTTCCAATCCACTATAAATAAATTATGTTTGTGATGAAAGTCCCAAACAACATGTGCTAATAAGTTCATACCGACATTATGTTTCCCCATAAACCCTATGCAACGTAACCTCTATAGGCTGGGAGCCTTCTGTATTTATAGAGCTGAAAGTGCCGCATGTATGGCCACATGACCGAAAGCCTTTACTAAAAACCACTTGTACTAGTTGCCAAAATCCTTCTAGTTGCTGGCGCAAGAGGTTGAACCTCTGAAGCAGCTCACACACATATGGTTCCTAGTAGAGATATAAAGTTTTCCATGGGAAGTTTTCATGGAAACTAGTGCTTGGCTGCCCCGAATAAGTGGGTGCCGAGGGTGGAGCCAGTGGGGTCAAGCATCTAAATATCCGCTTTGAATAGCGTAGCCTCGGGGGAAACCCCATGTCAGACTCAACAACTATTGTCTCAGCCTACCATAAGATTTGTACTTGCTTGTGCATTTTGTTTATTAGACATTGTGTCTTCTATGTTTGTTACATGTTCCAAATGGTCAAAAAAATTGAAGAAAATTATCATCTATGAGTGAGCAAAAATCCAACAAATTGCTGAAAAAGTTTGATCAAAAGGAAAATATGAAAGATTTCCAACACTTGAAACACCAGATCAAAACCAAAGTGTCAAAACGTCAGTATCAAAATAATTCTTGAAGTAGGTTTGTCTCTAAACCATCACGTATTGTCAAACTAGCTCAAACAACTAGGTCACTAATCCAACAAGTTATTCCCAAGAGGTTTCTATAAACATTAACATTCAACAAGCTATTGATTCAAACATCTTAAGTGCAAAAATAAATAAACAACATCATTGTCAAATCTCTCATTAGGATAATCAAATCCTCTATCACAAAGCTTGATCAATCTATACTAGGTTCATAATCTTGGATATATCTTTCCTATTTTGAACCTAGGTTATATCAAAATCAGAACTGCACCAACATTGGAATCAAATAAACTTGTAAATTGTCAAATTCATATATGACTTTTATGTATCACCTTAAGAAAAGAAAACCTAGTTATAAAGCTACTTAGAAAAGAATAAGATTCTTATATATCAATCGCAAGATCTTATTAAAACATAGGATATTCCTACACCGTTTTCGTCACTACTTATGTGGCTGCGGTACAGAGTTTGACGGTGAAATTTTGCAAAGACGTGCCTTTCATCAAAGAGATGCTTTATCACAATGGACAAACAATAGAGGTAAAATCAACAAAGCATATCTTCCTAAACCAATAATCACTTATTGACTTTTTCCTTTGGAAATTTCAACAACTTAAAAATAATCACATGCCAGTTTGGACTAGAGCTCAATATGAACAACTTAGAAAACAACAACAAATGGAGGAAGAAGATAATCCTGTATTCCAAACTTTTGGGTTTACCGCTATTGATGAAGAAGTAGTCAATAGCACTATTAGAGACCTCAAGCAAGATTTCAAATTTGATAGGCTAATGGAAAAATTGTTGGCAAAGCAAAAAGAGAAATATCTCTTGATGTTGGCAAAATCTAGAGCTAAACTACCACAAGATTTTAACATAGAAATCTTGAAACAAGATGTGGAGGTAAGTAACACCCAAAACACAGATGATCCAAATAACGAAGATGTGAACAAAGAAAGTCATGAGGAAACAAAGAAAGAAAGGGATGACACAAGAAAATAACGTAGTGATAAAAGAACTCACGAAGAAACAAGAAGAAACTATGTGGATAATCCATTATCAAAACTTACTCAACAAATGCAAACCCTACAACAATAGATACAAGACATGCAAAATGGAACAAGCTCCAAGAAGTATTCATTAGAAGATATATGCCCATATCCTTTTGATAAAAATTTGAACATGATACCATTTCCACAACATTGCAAGATTCCTAATTATGACAAATACAATGGAAAATCCGATCCTCAGGATCACATTAGGGACTTTTGTACTATGAGCATGAAATTTGCTCATGATGAAACTTACCTTATGCATCTTTTTCCTAGGAGTTTAAATGGACAATCAATGGAGTGGTTTTCAAGATTACCATCTGGAATCAAATCTTTTGAAGAACTTGTGAATAGATTTATTTCACAATTTTCCTACAATATAAGGAATGAGATAACGATGCTGGATCTCTGCAATGTTAAACAAAAGAATGGTGAATCTTTTACGATCTTCTTACAATGATGGAAATGAATGTTTAATAGGTATCCCCGAGATGTACCCAATTAAGAAAAGATGGACATATTCATTGATAATCTTATCAGTGAAATGAGTTATCGACTAAGAATGCAATGTCCTCCCTCTTTTGCCAAAATGATCGAGAATGGTCTGAAAATAGAGAATGCAATGGTAAAGAAAGGATAGACAAAACTTTACAATAATTCATCCAACAACAACAACAACAACAACAACAACAACAACAACAACAACAACAACAACAACAACAACAACAACAACAATGACAAACCCAAGTTTTGGTCAAAGAATAGGAATGTCAGCAATGAAGGAAATGATGATAATAGCACTACAAAACAAAAACAACCAATTTTTAATCTATCAAGTCAAATCCCATGCAATAACAGTCCAGAAAACAATAAAGCCAAGTCCTTTTTCTCCAATCCTCAGAGGAAATTCACAAACATTGGAGAACCTTTGGAATCAGCTCTAAAAACTCTGCTTGCCAACAAATTGATTTTTTTACCAAAAGAAAGAAGTTATGAACCGCTAGTCAAGCCAAATTGGTGGAATGACAATCATTTTTGCAATTACCATCAGAATAAAGGACAACTAACAAATGATTGTCAGAGATTGAAACACCTTATCCAAGATCTAATTGATAATGAAACCATCATAGTGGGTAGCCATAAGACAAATGAATCACATCTAGCTTTCAAAACTCAACTTCCAAATTATGACAAAGGTGAACCATCCCAATTAAAAGATGACAAAGGAAAAGCCAAAGTGAATTACACTTATACATATGATGATGTGGTAAATGTAATCATTGTTAAAGATAATTTATCTTCAGAGCCAATCAATGTTATTATGAGAAGCAAAGAAAAAGTTACCTTTCCAGGTATAACAAAAGACCCAACATCCACTTCACAACAATACAATTTAGTAGAGAAATTACAAAGAATACCTGCTCAAATATCAATTCTGGAACTTCTCAAGGTTTCACCTATGCATAAGGAAATTTTGGAGAAAGCTTTAGTGGAAACAACAGTTTCAAAAGATTTGGATATAGATCAGTTCCAAAACATGGTAGGACACCTTATAGCTCCTCATTGCCTATCATTTTTTGAAAATGATGACACATCCTTACAACATCCTCACAATTCTCCCTTACATGTTGAAGTCACCATCAATAAAACTCATGTTAAACGTGTACTCATAGATGGAGGAGCTGGCTTAAACATTTGTGCATTAAGTTTGATAAAAGCTTTGGGATATTCAGAAAATGCAGTAGACTCGAAAAAGGAAATAACCATCAAGGCTTATGATGAAGCAAAACATTCTTCTAAAGGAACTGTTGGGCTACCAATAAAAATAGGACCTATGGAAAGGGATACATTGTGGAAGGTTTTAGATTTGAACCTCTCTTACAACATTCTTCTAGGACGACCATGGATTCACAAGATGCAAGCAGTTCCTTCTACATATCATCAATGTGTGAAATTTCCTCATGAAGGACAAGAGATCACTATAATTGCAGATTCTAGTCAATATTGCAATAATTTGAAGCCAACACAAGATACAAGAGTTCCACATAACAGAGAATCAGTATATCATACCAAAGAAATTCAAGCGAAGTTATGGGAAACTTTTGAGGAAAATCTCAAATTAAATGATGAAGGAATGGGAAAATATTCTTTGCATAATTTTCCACTTTCCCCTAAGTCATATGGAAAGCCTACAAATATTCAATCAAAGACATCAAAAAGATCAAAACATATGTTTAAAGGGACATTTGTTAGTGCTGGAACTCTTGAAGAAGAAAATGAAGACAAAAACATTCTTGGTTGGTTGTACAAGGATGAAGATAAAACTATAGCAATAGCAGCAAAAGTCAATATTCCCATAAAATAATATGGCAAAGGTTATGAAATCATGCAAAAAAGGGGATATGAAGGAAAAGGACCAATTGGTAAGCGACATAAAGGTATTTAAAAATCTATTTGTCCACACTCACAATCCAAAGAAGATAAATCCGGGCTTGGACATCTAAAATCCAATCAAAGGCAACATAATCATCAACAACAAAAGTGGAGAAAGAAATTAGTTTCTAAAGAAGAAAATTGGCAAGAAAAGCTACATCAAGCAGCCAAAATAGTAACCAATAAACAAAAGAAGCAAGAAGAATATGAAAAGAAAGGAGAGGAGATTACCATCAAAGGTAAAGGAAAATCTTGTCAACAAGTTCTGAAAATACAAACAAATGCAAAATCTGAACAAGATATTCCAGAAGTAGTAAAAATAGAGATGGCAAAAATCAGAGAACTTTTTGCACCATGCAACATTCCAGTATGGTATAGTGGAGTAATCCTAGATCATGATTCAAAGACAGATTCTAATGAGTATGAATGGGGTCCAGATGTCTTATCTACTACATCAAGTAAAGAACACAATGAAGACCAAGAAGCTATCACGCAAGAAGACTTGTCTATTACAAAACAAAAGATGGAGTTAGAAAGAAGGTGAGAAAAACTCAGAATTCAGAGAAAAGAGGCATACACAAAAAAGAAAGGGAATGAAAAAGACAAACAAGTAATGACACAAGATGTACAAACAAGGATAGATCAAGCAAATGGAAATACAAGATTTTCATTAAAAGAGGAACAAGATGTATCCAGATTTGGCAGAACCATAGAAGAATTAAAAGATAGGGAAGATGGATTGACTATTAGTCCAGAAGAAGTTGAGTTTGAAAGGAGACAAAATCTAGCAAAAGAATTCTCTTTATCATGTACACAAGTATGTCAACTCCAAAATGAAAATGAGGTCAATCAAGAAGGAATTTGCAGTATTAAAGATGTGTATGTCGATATAATCCATTCATTTAAGGGACAAACGCCAGTTGAAGAATCACTTGACTGTGAACTACAAAATGCTAATATGGATTTTTTAGAAATAATTCAGAGATGCTTGAGAAAGAAAATTCTCAAAAACATTTAATCTATGATAGTACCTATTCTATGCCAAGTTATGATCTTTATGTCATGAACATTGACACACCTAATGATGACAATGATTATGATTTACCCCTTCTTCATCCTGAACTAATTGATTGGGATAATTTAGACAACCCCGAATTGAATGTCTTTTCCAATGATCATGACTTAGCCATGTACCTTAACGCTGTTGAACCCATCCCACCTAAGATATCTTCCATTGTAGAAACAAGTAATGTTTCTCATAGTTAGGAGAATGCCAAAGTTTCCAGTCGCAAAAGCAAAATAAAACAAAGAAAGAGACCTATTGTTGAAAACCATTTCATGGCAACACTAGATCAATCAAAAGGGAAAATAAAGGACACATCTGATGGTGAAAACCTCTTTGAGGTGCTAGAATATGGGAAGTTTGACATTCTTCCTGCATATTTTCAAGAGAGATCTACTATCTTGATAGAACCAATAGAAGTAGTAAACATTGGTACATCAAAGGATCCTGAAATACTTCATTATGCTGCCTCATTATCAGAAAAAGAGAGGAATGAATACATGGACTTCTTTAAGCAAAGACAAATAAATTTTGCTTGGTCCTATGTAAATATGCCAGGACTTAATCCAGATCTTATCATGCATCATATTAATCTGGATTTAAAAGAAAAACCAGTTAAGCAGAAGCTAAGAAAGATGCATCCGCACATTTCTCTTCTTGTAAAAACTGAGTTGAAGAAACTATTAGAAGTGGGTTTTATAAGACCCGTTGCTTATCCAGAGTGGGTTTCAAGTATTGTACCAGTATCAAAACCAAATAAAAGCATAAGGGTCTATACAGATTTCAGAGATCTGAATAAAGCATGTCCAAAAGATGATTTCCCGCTACCAAACATTGATATAATAGTGGACTTATCAACAGGGCATGAGATGTTTTCATTAATGGATGGATTCTTAGGATATAATCAAATAAGAATTGCACCTGAAGATCAAGAAAAGACAACTTTCATCTGTGCATGGGGAACATATTGCTGGAATGTTATGCCATTTGGGCTTAAGAATGGAGGAGCGACTTATCAAAGGGCTATAACAATAATTTTCCATGATATGATACATACATTTATGGAAGATTATGTTGATGACATACTTGCAAAATCTCATACAAGACAAGAACATTTGAACATTTTAAGCAAGATTTTTGACAGGCTGGAAAGATATCAATTGAGATTAAATCCAAAGAAATGTGCATTTGGGGTAACCTCTGGAAAGCTCCTTGGGTACATTATATGAGCTCGTAGAATTGAAGTAGATCCCGAAAAAGTCAAAGCTATCATAGAGATGGAGTCACCTAGGAACATAAGTTAATTGTGATATTTACAAGGAAGATTGCAATCAATCAGGAGATTTGTTTCTCAGTTAGTAGATAGATGTCTTCCATTCACCCATCTTCTATATAAAAATATTCCATTCAAATGGGATCTAAAATGTGAAGAAGATTTTTTGCAAATAAAAGAATATCTTATGAGTCCTCCAGTATTGATATCACCAACCAAAGGGAAACCATTGTTTCTCTATATCTCAGCAACAAATGTATCATTAGGATCCCTCCTAGCTCAACATCATGATGAAGGAAAAGAAAGAGTAGTTTATTATATCAGTAGAACGCTTGTTGGCTATGAATGAAATTATTCCTCAATAGAAAATACATGTCTAGTAGTTGTATTTGCAACTCAAAAGGTATGACATTATATGTTGATACATTCTATGAAACTAATAGAAAAGATAGATCCTCTCAAATATTTGTTGAGTAAGTCAACATTGACAGGGAGACTAGCCAAATGGGTTATGATACTGAGTGAATTTGATATAGAGTATGTTGACCAGAAAGCTATCAAGGGACAAGTTATCGTTGATCAATTGGTTGATGCACCTTTACAAAATGACATGCCTTTGCACATCGAATTTCTTGATGCAGATATCTTGACAATAAGTATAGAATTTTGGGAATTGTACTTTGATGGTTCTTATACACAATATGGATCAGGCACGGGAATTTTTTCATCACACCTAAAGGACACACAATTCCCAAATCATATAGATTGTGGTTTCCATGCACTAATAATACTGTAGAGTATGAAGCATTGGCTATTGGGCTTAAAATGGCCATTGAATGGAATGTCAAAGAACTGCATGTCTATGGTGATTCACAACTTATCATCAACCAAGTAAATGACAAATATCAAACTAAGGATGATAAGCTTATGTTATACAAACAACTGGTGGAGGAGTTTAAAGGACACTTTAAAGAAATATCATTTACACAGATTCCAAGAAATGAGAATAAAACAACAGATGCAATGGCTACGATAACATCTCTCTTGTAAAATAAGGAGAATCAACAATGTTATGAATTTATCTTGGAAGATATCTTAACCCCTACCATTCAATCCCAGCATACCTACTAAATTTTCCATATATCAGGAACCAACCAATCCTCATACGGTCCCCAGCATACCTACTGAATTTGCCATATATCAGGAATCAACCAATCCTCATACAGTCAAACTTATCAGTATTTAAAAGAACATATCCTTCCTCTTGACTTATCTTGCAATCGGAGAAGGAATTTTATCCATCAATCCTCTCGCTATACTATTATTGCTAATATCCTATATAGGCGTGGTCTAGATGGTACTTTATTGAGATGTCTTGAATAAGAAGAATCTGAGAAAGTTCTTAATGATATTCATGCAGGTATTTGTGGCACACACTCAAGTGGTTTAACATTGGCTAAGAAACTTCTTCGTATGGGTTACTTTTGGCCTACTATGGAGAGAGATTCATTCACATATGCTAGAAAATGCAAACAATGTCAGATCCATGGGAATCTCATTCATGTGCTAGCACAAGAGTTATATCATATGACAGGATCATGGCCATTTTCACAATGGGGCCTTGATTTGGTAGGAAAGATAAATCCCTCATCTTCTAATGGACATAAATTTATTTTGATAGCTACTGAATATTTTACTAAATGGATTGAAGAAGTGCCTTTAACAACAGTGATAGGAAAACAAATATCATCATTTATTTTGAATTATATAATATGTTGCTATGGAGTTCCTATGACCATTATCACTGATAATGGAAGATCATTCAAAAATCAAGATGTGAAGGAGTTATGTGAACAATTTCATATCCAACATAGGTTTTCTACTCCATATTATCCACAGGGAAATGGTCAAGCCGAGGAATCAAACAAAACTATCTTGAAAATCTTGAAGAAAATAGTCAATGAAGCTGGAAAAGACTGGCACATCCAACTAAATCCTGCTCTTTGGGCATACCGAACTAGCATCCGCACTCCAACAGGGGCAACTCCATATTGTTTGGTCTATGGATCAGAAGCCATATTACCTATAGAAGTAGAGATACCTTCTCTACGAGTATCCTTGCAAGGTCTTATACTAGAAGAAGAACAACGAGTCTCTCAACTCCAAGAACTAGAGCTGATTTAGGAACGTCGCCAAAATGCAACAAATCATTTGAAAGTATATCAACAAAGAATGGAAAGAAGCTATAACCATAGAGTCAAGCCGCACATTTTTTAGATTGGAGATATAGTTGTAAGGGAGAATCCAATAAATCAATAAGATTGAGAAAAAAAGGGAAAATTTGAACCAAATTGGCGAGGACCTTTTGTCATAGTAGCAGCATATGGATTAGGAGCATACAAGTTATCTACCTCTGAAGGTGATTGGTTTGATGAACCTATCAATTCTATCCATCTCAAGAAATTTTATGCTTGAGATATAAAGTCCTGAAAAAAAATCAACAAAAAGGATATAAAATCCCTAAAAAGTATAAACAAAAATGCAATAAATTTAGATGGTAAAAACCTGGTAAACAGGCGCTATCTAAAAAGTAGGTTCCTCCATCTATGAGAATGCTTTGTGCACCTATTCACTCCATCTTATCACATCTATCACTTCCACATATCTTAGCTTATCCATTCCATCTTTCGCATCCATTGCTGTAAACCATTTAGAAAGAAATATGCAACTTACCAACAGTTATCAATCTTTGACATACTTGTTGTAGTCACTGTCTTAGATTTTATCAAAATCAATCATATCTGCATTTGTATCCCGCTGTGGTTTGGATCTTGATCAATTCATACATTCATAATAATTTTTGTTTCCACTGGGGGCAAAAATCCTAATTCCTTTTGCTAAGGTGATCTTTTTATTCTTTGAAAATCCAAAACATTCGGAAAACTTAGAAAAACCAAAAACACCTAGGATTTTGAAACAAATAACGAGCAACAAAGCAACAAAAATCAAGGAATTTCATGAACAACTGAATCATGACACTCAGAAAATGAAGAATCAACCAACAAGTAATATGGGATTATTAAAGATCATTCATCAAGATGATTATATCAGTTAATGACCATAAGAACATGTGAATGACATGCAAGATTCAGTGTTTATATCTTGATTTTATTGCTAATCATGTACTCTATGCAACTCAAGGATGTCCATGACTAGATAAGCTATGATGGGGCATGATTATTTGATTTGATTGCTGTCTATGGTTTATCTCTTACTATGATATGTACTTGTCTCAGGATATGATCGGCAAAAGATCAAGGAGGACGTTCCAAGTCATGCATAAAAGGGGATAATCCTTGTCTGTTCTACAAGCAATACTCAGGTCAACTTGACTCATTATATCAAGTTGCTTGTATTAACTTGCTATATCAAAATCCATGTAAGAAATACTTAGGTTAGGTTGAATCTTTATGTTAAGTTGCTTGTATTTTCTTACAACATTTTAAAGCTCAATGATGAAATCAAGCACTGTTACAAGATAACATATGAAGAATGGTAGTGCAATTTTTAGTTAGATGATTTTGGATTAGCTCATTATTCATCTGCATTATAAGCATTCATGGTCAGTTACATTATAAGCATTTCACTTCATTCACGGATCAACGGTCATAAATAAAGATTGAGTATACTTGGACAAACAAAAACAATTTGCATTTAATCATTGTAGGTGCATTCATTTTTAGAATCATTTTAATCATCATCCATTTTCATTTAGTTGTATATAAATCATTGCATTAATTTGCATTCAATTAAGTGCATTTTATTCATCATGTAGTGTATCATCATTATTATTTGCATTATCATTAAAGTTCATTAACGATCATTTAGTTGCATCTTTGCACGTAGATTCATAATCATTATAAGCATTACATACAAATCAAAGACAAATCAATCATTCATTCGCATTTTTGTATAGATCATTGCATTTGCATCATTTACATATCATTTAAGTTAATAATCATTTTCATTTGCATCCATGGTCATAAAAAAACAAAAAAAAAACATTTATCATTGCGTCATCTAGATCATTATCATAAGGAAAAGAAAGACAAACATCATCATATCATCATCCATGTAATCCATGCATAATCAAAATCATCATCATATAGGGTCCATGTCTGCATATTGAATCATCATAAAACAACAAAAAGTCCAAGTATACAATGATATCAGATCAATAATGTACAAAGTCTCATCTATACAAATCAAGTCAAGAATCATGTCTGCCTCTCGAGCTTGTGGGTCTAACACCTAGATCACCTGTGACACCTGCACCAACATCATCATCTAATGAAATCATTCTTAACTTTAATATCTTCATAATTCATTCAACTATCATCTATCATGTCTTATATAGGATGTATCTTTCCTAAAACCAAACGTTTTGATCATGTATCATATCTTATACAGGATGTATCTTTCCTGAAACCAGACATTTTGATCATCTTTTGTCTTATACGGGATGTGTCCTTCCTAAAATCAGACTTGATCTCAATCCAATCAATCTTATCAATCTAATTCATCTTATCAATCTGCAATCTATTCACTCTTCTATCTTTCATATATCATTCTTCTTCTATCAAGAGATCATCCATGTCTTTAATGCACAAATGATCTCTCGAGGGGGCATCATCATCAAATCAATATCCAAAAATCAATATCTGGGGCACACAACCAGGATTTTAATCTTCGCTAGGTGCACTATCGAGAATTGATTTAATCTTTGAAACAATATTGTCTTGACATCATTTCAAAGAGGGGCAAAATGTATACACATAAAAATAGCTATGAGCGATTAAATAGATATTTTATATTTATTTAATTATTATTCTTCTATTAAATAGTTAATTTGAAAAGATTAATTTATTTAATTCATTTTCTTGTCTTTTTATTAATTAATATTTTATTAATTAATTCATCTATCCTATTCTTCTAATTAATTAAATATCTAATATTTAATTATCCTTCTAACCAAGTTAATTAAATATCTAATATTTAATTATCCTTCTAACCAAGTTAATTAAATATCTAATATTTAATTATCTCCTCCAATCAATTAAATATCTAATATTTAATAGTTATTCTCCTATCCTATAGTCTCAAATATTAAATGATTTCCTAAATGATTTAATCTTTCTTATCCAACTCATCCTTCCATCTCCACTTCATCTTCCCTTTGCCAACTCATCAAACATGTGGCTAAGGAAATTAATATTTCTTAAATATTAATTCATCATTTATCTTCAACCACCAAATTTAATGAATATTGTGTACGTACACATATTTCTTAACCTCCTTCTATATTCTCTCCAACATCCCTACATCTTAGGAAGGACTTGAGTCCACTTGTTCTATCATGCCTAAATCTTCTCCAACCATCCCTAGATTCCCTTAGTCAGCAACCCAATCAAGGTGAGATGAGTGACACTTGTCTTCTCCTTCTCCCTTTCTCTCAACCTTCACCATTTCTCACAGCCATCCAAATCTGCAGATCTAATCATGACTGTTGATCCGAGCAACATCATCTCATCCTCTCAAGGTCTATAAAATCAACAGCTTCAGTTGAGAGAGAGTTAGACTTCAAGTGCATTTTCAAGCAAATCATTTGTAAAACTTATGCATCTGTGAGTTTTAAACCTTGAAGCAAATAACAATTATCATATAGCATAACCATGTATTATTGCATATCATAGCATTTGTTAACTATGAGTTATCAGTCCATTCTTCATATGCCATCTTGGAAGCTATCAGTGCATTGTCTGAGAGCACACCATCTGCAACCAGGAACAGTGGAGTTAGGACACAATGAGACATAAACCATGAAGGTAATATTAGTATTTTTATTTCATATGTATTTCATGTAGTTTCATTGGCTGAGTTTGGATTTCCTGTAGCATTTCCATTGGTATTTTGTGAAACTAACTTGTTACAGGTAGCATTCTAAGGATGAAATTCAAGTCGACACAACCCCCACTCTTCTGTCTCCTTGTACACTCTCGCATACAATGCCATACCCTACGACATCGGCTATGGTTGACCAAATTGACAGTAAACCCTTAGAAGAATGAATCTCTCGACAACATAGGGGGTCCTCCCAAGTAAGAATATGCTATGAAATAAAAATGGAAGCTCTATCCCATCCACTAGCCATGGCTCACAATCCAAGTATGGTTGCTAGACCACTAAGTCCATATCATATATCATGCGTCTCCAATAATACAACTTCCCAAGCATGGGATGGGAAGTTGCCTCTTTGTACATAAAAAGGTAGGGTGTCCCAACAGGCCAAGATCTTTGTACTACTGGGCGAGTGATGGCTATGTGCTCTTAAGCCCAAATTAGAAGTAATTTGCACACTGCTACTAGACTGGCCTCTAGATTGTACACCACCTGATGTAACTCATGATATAGGTGGGTAAGGAGATAGATGCCCCATGCATATCGGGTGCTCTGCTAAACCATCCATCGTAACATACGACCCCATCCAACTAATAACCCATGTGATCTCCTATCCGACAAAAGGAAACCACCTACCAATCCATCTGCAACCAAGGGGAGTGGGGCATATCTGTCCACCATATCCTGCCAAGGCACTGAATATCCTGCAATGTGGGGACCACCAAAAATATATCATAGCGCATTAGTCCCACCAACGTCCTCAACATCATATACTACTAGCTCTCCGGTGATCAAAATCTGGAGAATCTGATAAACATCCTTAGGAGTGACTATGATCTCTCCTGTCAGCAAGTTGAAGGTGTTATGATCACTATGCCATCGCTCAACCAAAGCCATCAGAAGTGCTATGTTCTTCTAGTACAAAGGCATGTGTAGTAGGTGTATCAATCCACAAGCCTCGAGCACGCTCAATCATCATCAGTCAATCATCCTCACATGGAGAGTGTCTTCGGGTATCTCTCCCAAATCTGAAGGACACGTAAGGATTCCTATTTCAACACATCACAACCATATCAGTTTACCTATCCTGAGGAATTACACATCTAGACTCAATCAAAGGGGCATCTATCGAGTGACGACAGTCACGATATCACACAAAGGGTTTCCAAACATAAACTCTCAACAACTAGGTGGGTTTACTTTAACCTATCGTATCGAGATTACACATCATATCAACATTAAAGAATCATATCAAAATCAAGCAACATATCAACATCAAGCATCATATAAAATCAAGTATCATATCACAATCGGTTGAATCAATAAATCTAGGATGCATATCAAGCATCCTATCAACAATAAGTTTGACCCATATTGACAAGTTTGACCCATATCGAATTAGTTTGACCCATATCGACACTTGACTCATATTGACAATCAGGATCCCTACCAACTTAACCTATATCAAATTTGAACCATATCGACACTTGATTCATATTGACAATCAGGATCCATACCAACGTGACCCATATCAAATTTTACCTATATCAATATTTGACTCATATTGAATGACTCATACCGATCCTAGACTAACTTTTTGACATCTCACATCTCAATAGACACAATCGACACATATCAACACATCGACAAGGTGCAAAACATCATAACAAACCCAAAAATCTAATTTGCACATGTTAAAAAATTTCAACACTGTTTCGTATGTGCTAAAACAGTCAACAAATGCGTTTAAGCAAATACGCTATAATAGTAAACAAATGTGCTAAAATATCAAACATATGAGTTTTAAAACTTAACGCATGCACTAATAAAGTTAACATATGCAATACAAAAATTAACATATGCACTATGGGAAAATTCATATGCGCTAAAAGAAATTCAACAAAAAAAACAAAAACCTAACCGTACAACCTCAGGAAAAACTTGAAAAATTCATCAAAAAATCATGAAATAAATTGCAAAAAATCACACGAGAGGGTTAAAAATTCAAACTTACTGGTGGGCCATACTTTGCTGGTCGATTGTAGCACCTGACCTTCTCGAATCAATGCTTGTGATAGGGGGGAGGATTTCTTCTCTCCTCTCCAAGCTCCATTTTCCAAATGCCAAGTGCACAAATGAGATGGAAATGGGCCCTTGAGGGTTTATATAGCCCATGTTGACGCAGGCGACTATGGTGCCTCGGTGGACATGCGGGGAATGTACGCACTATGCCCACCTAGTCTCTTCATAATTTTAATCTATTATTTTAATAACATTTATTGACAAATAAATAACAAAAAATTTAGAAAAAAAATTCAAAAAATTTAAAAAATTTAAAATTGTCCAAAAATTTCAAAAATCATCATGCATCGTGACACTGCACCAAAAATTTTAATTTATCTCAATTTATCTCCCGAGGGGGCATATCGATATCAATTCCATATCAACATAAGTTCTATCATCGAATCTCTTATCAAATCAATTCTTCATAACTAGGGTGTGGTCACACGTCATTTCAAAGAGGGGCAAAATGTAGATACCTAAAACTTGCACAACTAATTTATTCATTTAATCATCATTTATTCACCTATTAATTAGACTAAGGTTTAATTAATATCCATATTCTTCGAATCAACCTATTAATCAAATTAAAGATTTGATTAAAATCCTTCTCTTCTAGCCTAACCTATTAATTAAACTAGGGTTTGATTAAGTACCCTTTAGCCATTTAATTGAATAAATCTTATTTATTTAATTAAAACCCCATTTTTCCCTTTTGATTGAATTTACATTTGATTAAACATTCCCTTTGCATTTAAATAAATCATTATTTATTTGTGAATAGTTCCCTACTTGCAAAATCCTACAAATTGAAGTTGCACCCCTTTTGGCTAAAATAAATCTTTTATTTTATCTAAAAATGCCTATTTCCCTCCATTTGCATTCTCCTACATTTTCTATTAGCATGATAATATTCTTCCAGAACCCCTCTAATCCCTCATTAATCAGCCTAATTCTTCTAATTATGTCACATCCCTAAATTTGGGGGAGTCACTTCTCCAAATTTGGAAGAAAGTCTTCTAAATTCATTTAAGACTTTATTTTCTTCAACAAGTTAACTTGTTGAGTCTTCGAAAGTTTGTAAGGCTCTTACATGAGACTTAAAGGTTATCTAACTTTCAACAAGTTAACCTCCAAATTCTTCAAAAGGCATTTAATTCCTCTTACAAGACATCATCCTAGCCCATGATGGTTGTCCCTTTGACCATCCTTCAACTTTGCACAAGAGTTTACCTCTTGGACAATAGCATGCTCCCTTGGATAATAGCATTGTCCAATGATGTCATCCCTTGAGGTTATCCCTAATGCTTACTTAGCATCTAATTCTTGCTTATCATCCTCTCAAGCCATCTCAAGGTGACATTTATCAACTTGGGATTGGATTGAATTCCCCTCATGGATTGATAAATTTCCATCCTAGCCCTTGTTGAGATTGCTCAATCTCAACCATCCATTTCTCTAGTTTTCCTATAAATAGAGCCCCTTATTCACTCTTTGAGATCCATCATCTTGTGCATCAAACTTATAGTCATTTTGCAGGTTATCAAGGAGCTCAATTTGTCATCTTCAAGCACTTAGATTATCTTAGTATCATGCTAATCCCATTTTCATGCTAGCTTAAAATTCATAGCCATTGTATATCAATTTCATAGAAATCTCCATGTTAGTTTAATTAGCACACCTAAGATTTCAAGTTGGAATCAATCTTAGTCTCATATCTTGCATTTCATCTTTTCATATCATTTGATCATTTAGCTAGGATCTTAGTTGCATTCATTTTGATCTTGGCATATTCTTTAGGTTGACATCTAAAAGATAAAGTACACTTCCTAGTGAGAGCCATCTTGAATCTTGAAGATCCTTGGAGATAGAGGAACATGAGACGTGATTGGGGTTCCTGATTTTGAAGCTAAATTAGTTTAGTTTCTATTTTGATTTCTAACTCTAACATAATATTTCATATGTGTTTGATGTTGTTTGATTCTCTTTTGCAGTTTCCACACTTTTCAACATAGAGTACCCAATAATCATTGATGAAAATTTAATATCATGCTCCAATATATCATCAATTATCATTGATCTGCTATAAAATTGAGCACCAATTAGCTTTATGATGGTTGGATTTTTCACCTTTCTCAAATTAGGTTTTCCATCGGTTTGATTCAGGCATGTGACTGCATGAATTGCTTGCTTGTTTATTTTATAGGGTTTATCCAACCATATGAATTCATCATGGACATGACTCAAAATGTATCTTACCCATTCATCCTCATCGAATATCAGAAAGTGAACAAATTGCATGAAACCCTTCCTCTGCAATTCTGCATATTCTGGTTTGGGATTTCCAACTTCATCCATTATCCACTCAGTATATAGGGTTAGGATATCCTTGTTTCCAATTTCCTCAATTTTGTAGTGAATGTATGCCCTCACATCATCAACATGCAAAATTTTGTATGGAACAGATGAAAAAGCACCATTGGGGTCATCCTCAACAAACTTAAATGGATGTCTTTTAAATTGCGGCCTTGCTCGCTTAGAAACTTCTACTACCAAAGGTGTATCAATAGAAGAAGATGCCATTTCAGGAAACTTAGGGTTCAAATACTTCAGTAAATACCTTTTTCTTCTATCGTATGCACAAGAATGCCTTGTCAGATCACCTCAAGCCTTCTGATCACCTTTAAAATTGGTTCACCTCGCTCTGCAACTTCAACTCTTTTTTCACAATGTGATAAATGATTCACATTTTGCCCCTTTTAACTTCACAAACCCTAACTTTAAGTTGAAATAAATGCAACTGTAAAGTTCATCTAGATGTCCTGTTTAGAATAATTCATTCAACTGGATTCCAAGATCGGTATGGAGAATTCTGGATAATCATCTCCAAGCATTTGCAATCAACTTTGATCGATCACAAATCTCTCCACGGGATTCTGCAAGATTGTGCATGAAGATGCCACCCACTAAGGCCAAATGTCTTAGTTACCGAATGGAGATCTTGCACTGGATTCAAGTGAAGATCCACTGTCTGCCTTGGATTCATCTTTTCTAACCCAAATCTTCTTATACTTGTTTCAAATCTCTTCTACCTTTAACTTTCCTTTCTCATCCGATTTCCCTTTGTTTATCAGAACATTGTTCTTGCTTCTGTAATACTTTGCAATGTGATCGGTTTTGTTGCATGCATGAAAAACAACATTTTTTTGCATAGGTTTGAAATTCATCTGATTTGGCCTCATCTTGCATTGCTTAGAGATATGTCCAAACATCCCACAAGCGTAACATCTCTTGTTCTGAAAATTGTTCATTACTTCTCTGCACATGTTTCACTTGTGACCCAAATTATTGCATATGAAACACTGACCAGTAAAGGTAGGACCATTGTTCATATTTTTCATTCCATTATTCATCCTACTTCTACATTGGTTTGCCATATGACCAAATTTATTGCAAATAAAGCATCTACCATTGAATTTATGGGCATTAGGATGTCTTATTGGAGGATTCTTGCTCTTCTTATGATTAGGCTTTGCATTGCTTTATCTGGATCTGAAGGATTCTCCTTTCTCAAATCTGATTCCTCACATATATTTTCCATGTCTCTGACTTTCTAGCATCTCATCAAGCCTCACTAAGCTAGCATTGAATTTTTCTTTGTATTCATTTGCAGTTTCAAGTTCATCTCTTAGGGAAACAATCTGCTTTTCAAGTTCTTGACCATTATTCCTTGATTGTGTCAACTCAAGCTTCAACTGATCATTCTCATAAGTAAGCCTGAAGCATTCATCTAGTCTATAATGCCCCATTAGGAACCCTAAAAGAAAACAACACAACTAGGCAACTAAAGGGTGAAATAATTTTTTGTTTGTTAAAGACTAAGTGCACTAACCAAAACCATTGCACGTTTAACAACACAACGGAAGTCTACCATATGTTTTCCTAAGGGTAACCAATGAATATTAATTTCGTAGATTATATTAACACCACAGTTAATCCATTTAATTAGATAAATTGAAAACTTAAGTTTAAAACTACACATACATCCAAATTTCATAATAAAGAAATAAAAGTATTCCAATGTATCCAATTTCCATAAACCATTCATAAGATCAAAACAATAACATTCATTTCACTGACATAATAATATTACAATATCCATAAATAAATGGCTTCTAATAATACCACTTGTTACAAAGATACAATATCAAGGTTACATAAAAGTCTGATACAATGACCACAAGGTCTCAACTGAACAATGATCTCGAACAAGAGCTGGTACATAAACCACGAACCAAGAAACACCAGCGAAGCCTTTCCTCACCTGAAGATACAATCCAGAACATCCGATGGGAAGTGGCACTACCACCTGACCATGTGATCCCGAAATGGAACCACCCCACCGTGCTAGGAGATAGTAGAAAACCCTTAAGCAAGCAGAGTAAGACAAGTACAAAAGGACTACAAGACTCTGTAAACATCCATGTGACTCAACTCACAAAACACAAGTGACTCTAAGAAGAGAGTGTCATCGTATAGCTTGATGGTTACCATGGTACAACCTCCATAGGTCCCAACCCCCATCCTTGGGTTTCTCCTAGTAACCTCTCCTGAGCCTTTGGTTCCAACTAAGTCTCATGCAGACCCTACCAATCCTTTCGTGAAGACAAGGTGGTAAGTTTGCCATTCCAGGCCTTCTCGTAACATTATGAGCCCTGTACAAGCACTCACCTATGCACAAGGTACACTTATCTTAATTAATATTTATATCACTCCCCCCCAATATATTATTATGTTATCACTTTTTAACCAACTTTCGACGGGTTATCCTGTCATCCACTTTGGGTATGGCCCCCGCTCGAAAGCCACTCTCTCTCCTAGGACACTAACATGAAATGTTTCTCTCTACGAGAACTCTATGGCGAAACAGACAACCATAAACAATCCTGACAAGCATAGGTGAAGGATACACAAATACCAACCCAAGATTGACCATTTGGACAAAAACACACAATGGCTCATATCAAATAGGTTATACAACATCACCTAGTCTAGGAGAAATAATAACATAGGACACAATGACAATTCAACCAGAATACCAATGGAATTTAAGCTTGACTGAAAACATCATTTACACAAGATCCTAATACAAGCAATCTTTTCTCAACACAGCCAAAGCATGAATTACTTGCAAATAAATATTTCCCAGAAAACAAGAAATAAAACTATATTTAAATAAATCAATTTGGTCATATGTCTATTAAAGTTAAATAAATTCACATATGAATTAATCTCCTAACGTGTTTACAAACATAAATATGGGATCTTAATTTATAAACTTTTTTCTGAAATAACTAAATTTGAATTAATTATATATAAACTAAAATCTTCAATTATAAATTTCTCACATTTATAATTTAGCAAAACCTTATTTAAAATCCCAAAACATAAAGAAACTATTTTAATTAAAAGTAATATAAAGTAAAGACAACTATATATATATATATATTAAAACAAATATATTATTATTTTATTTTATTAAATTTCTTTAAAAATAAAATTTAAAAAGAAAATTACAATAAAATAAAATTAAAAAAATAATAATCATCACTATTTGGCTACCCTAAGGTAGCGATGCTACCATAGGCAACCAATGCTACCCTTGGGTAGCGCTGTTGTCCTAAGGCAACAACTGCTACCTTTGGGTAGCGCTTCTGTCCTATGGCAGCAGCCACTACCAAAAGTAGTGCGGCATGGGTTGAGGCATTGCCTCCCCACATTTTTTTTATAATTAATTTAATTTAATTTTTTTTATTAAATTTTTCTTTTAAAACATAAAATTATAGTTTTATTAAAAATCATTACAGCAACATAAAAAGACTAAATACCCAATTCAATAAAATTCTTTTAGAATTTTATTCCAATTTTTTTTAAAATTAGATACTCTCATAAATTTAATTCAAAATTAAATTTATTCCTAAAGTGATCAACAATTTCCACAGAGATACCTTTATTACAAAAAAAAGAATTATTCGAACAAATCAAACAAGAGAGGATAATTTCTCAGGTAAATACCCTTTCTCATAAATCTTGCAGTTTCCATGCATCCTAAAATCTTGACAAATTTTCTATAATAATTTCTCTTAATTTTCTCAAAATTACATACTTCCCATAAATTAGAAATACACATCAAGCATGGATTTTAAAACAAAACTCGAATTCACCAGAAGAGGGTTTGTATTTGACAATAACTTTACACACACACATCAATAAGAGAAAAATAGAAATATTTACTAAAAACCCACAACTAAGAATTCATCCAACCTAGTATAGCTTTCTTGGAAGAAATCTGTAGAAGAGCCCTAATCCTTTCAATAAACTTCCAATAAATTTCTTCACCTAAAATTCTTGACCTATTCCCGTGTAACTAAAATAAAGACCTATTCCCCTATTTAAACTAAAATTCTAGGTTCAATAGCTTTTTCACAAAAAAACCTAAATTTAAAATAATAGTAATTTTTATTTTATTTTCTAAATTTATCACAAAAGATAAGCTAACATGCAATAATTAAAAAAATAAATTATTCTTTCTTTTCTTTTCTCATGCACATTAATTAATTTTATAAATAAAGAATTAAAACAATATTTTAATTCTAATTAATCCTTTTATTCATTTATTTAATTATAACTTTAGAAAATAATAAATACAATTAATCTAATTTATTTTTCTATTTAAATAAAAATATATTTCTAATACCATGCAACTTAATTTAGTAATTTCTTTAATTAACTAAATTTATAATCTCAATGCATAAACAATACAATAATGAGATAATTTCATGAACTTAATTAATTAATTAATTAAATCCACTAAAACACTCAAATTAAACAAATCTCAAGCAATTACCCATAAAAGATAAAATGACAAAATACGAAGACCGAACTAACTGACAAGACGACCAACTGACAACACTCATATGAGTGTAACTGAGTAAAATAGGGTCAACTACTATCTCCTCCACTTCCATCAGAAAATATAAGGCATGCTCAGACCCGTGAAGCCAGGTGGAGACGATACCCCGTACCTACCCGATACTTGTACCTGCAATATCTTGCATCACCGAACCACACATGCAAATATATACAATATAGAAAACACGACATACACACCGATGAAGGAGAATCACAACGTTCCCTATCTCACCGAAATGAGTGAAGGAAAATCGTCCCCTTGCATCCAATACACTCACAAACACACAACATATAATTACACATTGCATAGATAAAGTAAAATGTCAGTACATAGCAATGATCCATAAAATGCCATAAATCACAAATACTGAAATACTGCAAATAAATTATACATCTCATCTCCAGGTAAAGCATAATGTCATAAAAATCTGAATAATATATCATGGTAATGTATCCACTAAAAACAACCAATAATAAAATGTGAGTGTAATGAGTTCAAATAAGTAGGGGTACTACATAATCTGTCCTTTAGTGATTGAGTCAAAATTTCTTCATTCTTCTTCCGGTCTTCAATCTCCTTAGTCAACTTCATCACAATGGATTGCATCTCATTCTTCAATATAGTATTCTCTCTAACAAGCTTATCACATTCATCAACTTTGTCCTGATTTTCCATGGTTTGTTCTTCTTTCTCCTTCAGCTTGTCCATTAACTCTTTCCACTTGTCTCTTGAAGTATTTACTTGATCTTTCAAATCATTAACAAAGTCTTCAACTGCATTCAAGTTTCTCTTTAAGGAACTTATTTTATTTCTTACTGCATCAAGATCCTCAAGTGCCACACAAAGCTGTCTTTGCAAACTGGAATCCATTGATTCAATCTCTCGGACCTTCCTCAAGCGGTTAGGCTTTCTTAAAGGAATTAGGCTCTGATACCAATTGTTGGAATAAAAGAATACTGAGAGGGGGGGTAAATCAGTGTTCTACTGGTAAATAAATTTTCTCACTTATTCTCAGACCATTGGAAGAAAATGCAAGAAAGTAAAATATAGAAACACAAGATAATCAACCACAAAATCATAGCACCAAGATTTTTATGTGGAAACACACAAAGGGAAAAACCATGGTGGGATTGGAACCCACAATATTCATATATTGTGATCAAGAGTACATAAATATTACATAAGGGGAATGCACTTGCATTCAGGCACACTGCCTAGAAAAAAAGGTTCAATTACAATAATAACTACAATGATTGAACTCCAAAATAGCATCAAACAATGTTTGGATGAGTTCCGGTTAAGTGCAAATAGTCTGACTATAACTCCTCTGCAAGTCTGCTTTGTTTCACTTCTCAGTAAGTTACCAGATCAAGAATGCACACGTAAAACTACACCAAAAATATTTCTTGATCACAACTCACTCATACCATTACCCAAAAAGATCTTCTACATCGGTCATATATATCCGCAATCACAAAATAAGACATTCATTAAGTCGGCTAAGCACAATATGCGATGTAGCGTGTAGCTGGGTGTTGGCTTAGACTAGATCACCAAAACATATGCGGATCAACCAAATAATATCTAAATGATTTCTACTTGTCCACCCTATCATCCCATGCACTAATATCACTACCATAATCACACAAAGATTCCTGACCAAAAGAGCTCTTCTTATCCTAAAATACCAGAGACAGATTACCGAACCACTTCCTCCACTGGTTACCAAGAATCATGACTTCTGAATAGGATTTCTAAGGAGAGTTGCCATCAATGATGACCCTAAACTAGATTATACATGCATTAGAATTCACTGGATGAGTGTCAGTTGCCACCAAAATTTATGGAGCATCATTGAAAGGATGCTTCTGGAGGAAAGAACAAACTACCTTCTAGAGCATTATTGAAATGGTGCTTCTAAAAGAAGTTACAAACTACGCTCTAAAGTATCATTTAAAAGATGCTTCTTGAAAAACCATTGAATAAGTTTTTGAATCATCATTGAAAGAATTATTTTGAAGAAAACACAAATATATTTTAGAACATCACTAAAAGGATGATTCTAGAGAAATCAACAAACTATGAAAATAATATATATTTTCTAAAAAACTTGAACTTTTAGAGAATCATAAAATACAAAAGAAACATTAGCTATAGAAAAAATATTAAATAGTTTTATTTTAGTTTTTTCTTTAAAGGATACAAAATGTTTACCTATACTTTGGTGGAAAAGGAAAGACTCCCTTTACAAACCAATATCATCTTGTCCTTTAACCATTTTAATGAACTCTTCCTCACAAACTAGTTTTTGGTACGAATGATGTCTATAACCATTCACCAAGAGTGTTTATATATCATTGTTAGTTGTATTTAATTTAACAAACACATTGTCAAATACTTCTCCTGCTTCATAGGTTCCCACCCATCATGTTTGAAGATTTCCATTCAAATATTATATCTTGAATTAAATAGTAGTTCCTCGTATCCTTTGTGTAATTTTATTTTTTCTAATGTGACAGTCATGGCACACGTTATTCTTTTCTACACTAGCTCTATTTGTTGTACAAATTCCACCAATATTTTATCCACTTCATTTATCTACATCATACATTCAACTTGAGCTCTACTCAGTTATAGATCCACATCCATGGTTGTTCTTAATGTTTGAAGTTTAAATCTAATTGGAAGGATATATTTCTTCCCAAAAATTATTCATAAGGGGAAAACTCGTAGTTGATTTCCAAGGGGTGTTATATGCCGAACTAGCTTCATGCAATTTCTTGGCCTTGTCTTTTTTGCTGGATGAAACTATTTTTGTGAGATTTATTTCCAACTCTCGATTAGTCACTTCTACTTGACCATTTTCTTGAGGATGTTCTAGTGTTTTTTTTTTATGGATTACACGGAATGGTTAGTGAAAGAGAAAATAAAATTTTATATGAATTAAGGACCTTTGTGTGCCACAATAGATCTAGGTGATCCAAATTTTTTAAAATATTCTATTATAAAGGAAATCTACCACTTGGTCTTCCCTTATAGTCTTGAATGCTCACACTTATACCCATTTTATGAGATATTTTGTACATGAAAGTATGTCCTTCTTCCCTTGAGATGGTGGATCAATAGGGATTATAAAATCCAATCTCCATTTTTCAAATGGTTGTATGACCATTTGAGCTCGGAGGAGAGTTTCACCAAATGTTGTTGGTATTCCCATTCTTTGGCATTTGTAATATTGTTGAACACATCACTCAACATATTTATGCATTGATCACCAATAATATCCAACACCGATGATCTTACAAGAGGTATTTTTTATCAAATAATATCCTCTAGAAGGATCATCACGACAAGATCTCATGATGTTTTAAGTGTAGGACTTAATGGTGAACTCCCAACAGCCTAGGATAAGTTGCTAGACCAAAATATCTTCCACAATTGGTAATGGAAATAATGTCTTGCATGAATGGATTCTTGAATATGAAATATACAATGACATGCTTTGTTTATAAAGACAAGTTTGAGATATATGATCAAGATCATGACAAGTATAGATCTTAATCCTATATTATGAGACAACTAAAGTGTCAACTATTAAATGACCTAGGTAACTAAAATTAAATGTCAAAATATAATATTTTATGATAACTAACACCTAGAAAGATTCCATAACACCTAAGTAAACTTAAATATGTGAATAGGGCCCACTAATGAAATTGCTAGGTAAAATACCTTATTCACACCAACAACCCCCTTGAGTGTAACATAGGGAGTAATAGATTATTGTATAAAAGATGAAAAGATGAATATTATTATGGGTCCTAACTACTAGGACATGTTATGTCTTTATTTACAATACAATCTCTCATAAATAGAGAACGGGAGAAAAGCTATTGGGTTAAAACTCCTCTCTAAAAGAGAGAAAATATACATTAAAGTGCTAAAAGATGGATTGTCTTGATTAACATAAATGAGAGTCTCAATCAAAGAAGGTACAAACTCTGTAGGTGGAGAAGGAGCAACTAAATTCACTCTAAGAAAGGTTTGGTTGCATAATGTGAGACACGAGGACAAATTTCTTGCCAATTGTTGATAGGAAATGATTAACAACATAGCCAACTCAAAATACCACATATGGTTTGTTGTATACAAATAGACCTCTAACCAACTTTAGGTGATAGATCCCATCTTGTGAAATATATCTATATATATTTAGACACACACACACACACACACACACACATACATATACTCAGAATACCACATATGGTTTTTTGTATAGAAATAGACCTCTAACCAACTTTAGGTGATAGATCCCATCTTGTGAAATATATCTATATATATTTAGACACACACACACACACACATAAATATATACATACATATATATACATATATACATATATATACATATATACATATATATACATATATACATGTATATGTATATATATATGTATGTATATATGTATGTGTGTGTGTGTGTGTGTGTCTAAATATATATGTATGTATGTATATGTATATGTATATGTATGTGTGTGTGTGTAGAGAGAGAGAGAGAGAGAGAGAGAGAGAGAGAGAGAGAGATACATACATATGTATATATGTATATATATGTATGTATGTTAATATGTATACATACATGCATACATACATACATATATATATATATATACATATACACACAGATATATATATATATATATATATATACATATATATACATATATACATATATACATATATACATATACATATATACATATATACATCTATATAGATATATATGTATATATATATATATATGTATATATGTATATATATATGTATATATATATATGTATATACATATATATCTGTGTGTGTGTGTGTGTGTGTGTGCAAAAAATATAGTGATTAATCCATTAATAAACATATAAAACACACATACACAATGAAACATTAAATTGAGGAACAAAACAAAGAAATTAGAACACTCCCCAATGCCATCGCTCCCTAGCCTTGAGGACTTTTCCAGTTCATTTGGTGGCTCTCAGATGCATGATATTTGACAAAGTGACAACCCAAGAAACAAGAATTGATATGCAAGCTAAGATGCACAAAGCTAATTTATTTATATGCAAATCTACATTATGATGATTAAGCTACCAATGAAAGCCATTATTACAATTATACTATACTATTGTTATTATGCTAATGCTACTTTAATGCTATGATAACTATGATTGTTGAAAATGTTGATAGAATACTGATAGAATGTTGATAGTGATGCTAAGGGTCCCTCTTATATCCAAAAGGGGGTGTTTTTATAGGATTTTCATGACCAGAGGTGAGGTGGCAAGAATCAATGGTTAATATTCAGTTTGGATAAATTGACGATTGAGATTGGAGAAATTTGGAAGAAGCTTGAGGAGATGGACACTTGGCATTCCTAAGGAGACATGTGGCAAATAATCTCCAACCATATGCCAACAAAGGGGCAAGTGGCATGGAGATGAGAGGCATGTGGCACAAGTACCATGTGTCTCCAAGAGATGGTGGACACTCCAAAAATGGTTAGGATAAGATTAGTTAACCCATGGTTAGGCTAGGGGTTGGTTAGAAGAAGGTTAGGTTAGGGAGTGGTTAGGAGTTAGGACACATGTGCTTAAAATATAATTTAAAATTCAAATTTAATGGGGAGGGAATAATTAAATAAATACATTAACCAAATTCATTTATTTAATTAGGAAATAGAAGAAATTGATTTTGGGATGAATTAAGAAAATGAACCATATAAACAAATTATTTAATTCATTTATATAGTAGAAGAATAAAGATCATCAATTAAATATTTTTGTATTTAATTAATTCAATTTTCCAGACAGATTTTTAGTGTATATATTTTGCCCCTCTTTGAAGAGATGTGTGATAACATGTCAGTTCAAAGAAAAATTCACTCACTGCTACTGATTTGGTTTGATAAGATGCCCCAGACACTGATTAATAGATGATGGATGCGAGGATGCCCCTCAGGGGATAAATTGGAAAACAAATTATTTTAAAGATTTTTCACGAATTTTGGAATTTTTATTGATTTTTGGATTTTAAAAATTTTCAATTGATCTCCCGATAGAAGATTTTGAACAATGCCCCAACTTGTGCAATTCTTGCATTTTGATGAGATAGATTGGTGTTTTGATGCTAGAGTGATGAAAAATTGTTTTTTCGGTCACCTGTTTGATGGATTCTGATCAGTTTTGATTACCGTGATGATAATAGGTCAATAGGATAGATAAAAACAACCTCATGATGAATGAAAGTAGATGATGAAATCTCAAAGAGACTGATCGAATCTCACATGAGCTATTTAGGTTGATTGATTGATTGACATATAGATTGGTAATAAAAAATCGATACATTGATTTGATGTGATTACAGGAGAATCTTGGTGTTCTCTAGTCTCAAGAGTGATTCCCAAGGACCTGGCAGTTGATCCCATGCTTGACATAGGCAACGCTTGATTTGACTGATATATGTGGACTATCCTCATTGATCGATATGCCCCAATATACAATTTTCTAGGGTTTGTTGACAACTTTAGCAGAGAGGTGATATAACGAGAGTTTAGTGCATTGCCCCCCTTGATATAATAAGATATCACATATTTTTGATTATATTGTATACACTTGATTGATGAGATATTGATGATTCATGCGATGTATTTTATGATGTATCTCCAATATTTTTGTGATATCATTGTACATTGGATATCAATTATTTTTTATGATATATGAGATGTAGCTGCAATGATTGACCTATTTGTTTATGATGGATGGATGCACTTATTTACATGGTTATGTTGTTGGAAATTGACACTCTATTGGTTGGTTTCACTATGTTGTCATTGATGGCAACATGATTTTGGGTTCCGGCTTCATATGGTGTACCGACAGGTACTTCACAGACCCTACACCGACACTGGCAGGATAAAAGATTTTTTTGGTCACCGACAATGCAAACCGACATGGTTTAGTAAAGGTCATTGGTATTGGAGGCCGACACATCTTGGATCCAGCATAGACAACTTGTTTTAATGTTTATTCATTTATGTTATATGGCCAACATGTAATCTGATATTGTATATATATCTGTGTAAGCCGACATAAGGCATACATTTTATAGGGTATATAGGGAAGATTGATTAGATCATTTTAAAATAATGATAGGATGGATATATGGATGTAATGTAAGGCGAAATATATCAGAGAGACTATATATGTGAGGAATTTATTGTAAGGGTTATTCCAGTAAAGAGGTTTAGGTTCAAGCAGAACAAACAGAGCTTAAACCAGAACTATATTATGGCATAAAAGATGCTATCTTAGTATTTCACACTTCTCCAGATTGTTGTCTGGAATTTTATGTAGTCAGTGAGGCTCCTATTGTGATTGAGTAGTGTGCTCTAGGCTGTAAGCCTTCCTGCAAGTGCAGGCCCATCATATATTGTAATATCTCTTCATATGGCCAGTGGATTGATATTGTGGGTCACAAATCCCACCATGGTTTTTCCTTATTGAGGTTTTCCACATATAAATCTGTGTGTTATGGTTCTCATTTATGTGTTTGGCTTATTGGTTTCTTTACTTCTTTCAATTTTGTTTATACCGGTATACTGGTTGGTGCATGAATGTTTTGTTAAGGCTAAAATCTTTTATTCCAGTATGAAATCAGAATCATTGAATATGGCTTTGGAGAAGCAACTTGAGATGACACTTGATGATTATGATGTTGAAAGATTGAAGAACTTAAAGCTACAAGATGAGTTGAATTTTGCTAAAGAATTTATTCTTGTCCTACAAGAGAGGCTATCATCTGTTTAAGCTAGGAGGAAGGAAGTTTTGTAAAATTAGGATGATGAAGAAAAAAATGCACTTAAGGAACAATGTTAGAAATTGAGTTAGGAGAACATGGTTATGAAGAATGAAATGCAAGTTATAACTATGAGGATGTCTAAAGAAATTGAGTATAGAAAGAAAAAGGAAGAAAATATTGCTGTATCCCTGAAGAAGAAATTTGAAGAATGTGGTAGGTTGGTTCATGAAAATAATATGTTGAGAACTGATTTGGTATAATCCCATAACAATAAGCAAGAGCTTGAGAGACAAATGATAATACTAAGAGATGATTTAACTGCTGCAAGTGAGTACAAAGAAAAAATCAAGATCAACTCATCATAGCTTGATGAGTTACTGAAGAGACAGAGGCAGATTGGAGGTTCCAGTGGACTTGGATTTGAGCAAGGATAGAGTTTCAATACTGCTAATGAAGATCAAATTCATAAGGCACTGGTAAGACAATTCAATGCTTATAAATTCAATGGTAGATGTTTTGTTTGCAATAGATTTGGTCACATGGCTAGGCAATGTAGAAACAAAGCAAATCAGAACCTTGATTACGCTCATGGTAAATATTCTAAATGCAATAAAATTGGTCATAAGATAGAGGATTGCAGAATGAATGTAAAATGCTATGCTTGTGAAAAATTTGGACATATGGCTAATCAGTGCAGGTCAAGAAATTTCACTGGTTTTAGCAAGGCAATTCAAAAGAACAATGTTAAATGTTATGCATGTAATGAAGTTGGACATATTTCTAATTTCTATAGAAGAAAAATTCCACCGGTTGGCAATGGAGGATCAAATAAAAAAGGAAAAGAGAAGGTCAATGAAATCCAACAAGATCGTACTCAGAGATGGGTGAGGAAGACTGAAGAGAACTCATCAGATGGGAATGTCCCGATTACCTATCTAGCAGAAGAGGATCCTCTTGCACCAGCAGTGATCTCATCTGGTAACTAAGACAAATGCCTTAGGGGTAGGCAAAATTCCATGGAAGATGATGCATATGCCCCTGAAGGAGATTCTAGAAAATGTTCTAGATATTGGAAAGGATTATCTAGCATTGATATGTTCAGAGTGAGATCCGGTATCTTTCACCAACAATCATTTATGTCAATGGAAGATTAGGGTTTTCTCTCGATGGATAAAAGATTGAATATACTTTATTGTTAATCACCCTGCATTCAGAGCGATTTCAGAGTGATTCAGAGTGACTAAGTGTGATCAAAGGCTATTTAGAGGCAATTAGATTTATTATTGAGTGATCACACCAGTGTTTGGAAGGATTTGTTGAAGGTTTTCACCGGCAGCGATCAAAGGGTAATTTTCTTGAAACATGGAAGTGGGATCATCTTCTGTTCCCATTTTTGTTGCAAATCCAACTGCAATGGAGATTAAGGACCGCTCCAGGCCAATTTTCAAGTGGTATCCACATGTGGCTACCAAGGAAGATTCGTTTGGAGCATTTTATCGTGTTTCGAAGGGAGTGGTATATGTAGAGGATGTTAGGGAATACATCCATTGTCATATAGAGGAATTTGGAACTTTAGAGATCAAAGGGATGTATATGAATGAACTAATGGGAGAATCTGGTAAGATCAAACCAACATAACACATTGAAGATCTAGGGTTTACAGATATTCTAGATATTTTAGAGTTTGAGGATGAAATAGTCAGATATGTACTAAGAATAGTGCATGGGGAATTCATATGGCTGGACAAACCCTATAAAATTACTAAGGAATCCATCCAGGCAATTACTGGCTTGTCATCAACAGGGAAACATCTAGATAAGAAAGTATCTAATGACTTCATGAGGAAGACCACTGATGCCACATCAGACAAGAGATCGACGAAGGTGAGCACTATCATCAATACCAACATCAAGTTTGGTAGCATGGTTATAGGCTACAAGGTAACTCAGTCTAACCAACTGAATTTAGTTTCTAGTTAATGTATTTTGGCTACATATAGGATGATGAGGGATAATATCAGGTTAGATCTTTGTGGCTAGATGCTTGAAGAATTATTGATCAACTTAGGAAAAATTAAAGGTGAGAAGAAGGGCACCTTTCAGTATGGAAACCTGTTAGTCTTCTTAATGCTATACTTTTTGAATGATACTCCTAGTTCTAGTAGGAAGCAATGACCTTTTGACATTGCGGTAGGAAGATAGCTAAAGGAATCAATTGTTGCATTGGGAAGTCTGAGAGATGATAAAGTATGGGGTTACTTTAAAGCTTTTCAAAATCTATGAGGTCTAGAATAAGAGTACCTGAGCATATAGTAGAGAAATACTCTACTGATATATGCTTCATGGTTAAGAAATATGAGACCCTCATGGAGGCAGTCAAGCCTTAGAAGATTTGGATAGTAGAAATGGGCTATGAGGTAGATGCATTAATTCTTGATGCATATGCAAAAGTTATACTAGATACAGAAATAGATGAGGCAGAGAAGCCCTGTGGAATTGCTCAGCAGAAGACTCTTGAGGTTGAAACTAAGTTCAACCAAAAGAAAAGGAAAAAACAAGAAGGAAAGAAAGAAAGAGGAAGGATTCGGTAGTTCACATTGAACCTGTGACTGTAGATTCTGAGTCTGAAGATAACACACCATTAGCTTTCAAAAGGTCGAACCTAAAGTGGAAGCAAAGAAACAACTAGTTAGGAAGGTCACCATCAAGTTACCGACACAAAATTAGGCACCTAAGGCCACATCAACAACTGCATATATTACTACCAGAAGGAGGAAGAAGAGGCATTGATTTGGCACCAGAGACTGAAGTTGATGAATAGAGAGAGGTAGAGGAAGGAATTCTATTATATTTGGATATCTATAAGAAAGCATTAATAGAGATAGAAAATCAAATACCGACAGAGTTATATAATATGTTGGATGCTAGAAGGTTATCTGCAATGCAAGAAGACAAACACATTAAGATGCAAGAAATTTTAGCTATCCATGTTAGCATAACTCCAGATGAAATGGATAAGACAATTGAGGCTGCAGATAGGAAGGTATTCAATAGAAAACATAGAATAACTAGCCCGATGTTAGGAAGGATGAATGAGGTAGTAAAAGAAAAATAGAAGACTTGGATCAAATTTTTTCGAGAACATAGAGGATTCTTTACTTCACCAGAGATGAAAACCGAGATTGTAGATACACCAGTTGAAGAGAAAGGAAAAGGGATCATGGATAATCCATCCTCAGTTTTGAAGAATATCAAGATAGTGGAAATTGAGCCACCGATAAATGTACAGACAAATACAGAGACACTGGTTAATATTGAGAACATTGTACATGATACTAACATTGAGGACAATTGTCCTTTGGATACTAATATACAGGTTGAGGATACTGTTCCTAGAGTAGAACTAACAGTTGCATAGACTGTACCAAGTGGAGAAGCCACTGGTGTAAGTGAGGAGGTAATAAAGGATAAATCATCAGAGAAAATAGGGGAATCCGACAAGGAACCAGTTGCTAGCACATCATTATTGATAATTGACACTTCTCTAGTTGAAAAGAAAACCATCATAGAGATGAGTCCCATAAAACTAATGATGATGCCTTCTCAAAAACTAATGGAGGGAACCACAAACAAGGGGATTATAGATTAGTCAATAACTATTTTGCACAGATTGCTCCCAGAGTGTAAGATTGAAAATGAAGTGAGCCCTTCCGACAAGCTTAAGTTAATCACTGAGCACACATCAAAAGACTTTCAATCCTTACAATAGATCTCTAACCAACAAGAACTTGAAAGGTTTACTCAGGCTAAGAGAGACACTTTTGATCATATCATTGAGAGAGAGAAGAAAAATATTGAGGAGAAGTTAATTCTAATTGAAAATTATTTGAAACAATGTACTAACATATACAGGGTATGTTGCAATACTGAGATACTTACAACAAATGTAGATAAAAAGATAAAAGAGTTACAAGAGAAAATTGCTAATATTGCTAACTCTTTTGATGGACTAATTTCTCTGACAACATCTATTGATGGACAAATTTAACTTTGGAGAACCAAATTTATGCTCTTGAAAAGGAAAGAGATAAGATCATTGAGAGAGCCAGAAGTCTTAGAGGTTTGGTGAGTCCAAGATTGGATTCACTTTGTGTACATAAGAAGGAATGCATGGATATGCTAGGGAAGCCCACACTGACATAAGTTAATGAGAAAGAATCACTTGCATATTTATTGAGTGGACTTGTATTTATCTTTGACAAATTCAAAACCAGCTGGGATACTTATGTGGAGTTACTTGAGAAAGCCTATCTGGAAATCTTGAAATTGGTCAAGCTCCGGTAAGACATTTTTGAAGGTATTCAGTGTACAGTTCTTATTCTTTGACATGTTTTTTTTTGGTAATTGATGTCAAAGGGGGAGTAGTATAGATGTGAAAAAGGACAAAGGGTTTCATAAATTAGGGGGAGTTACAAATATTTTGGAGTATTGAAGTACTTTGCATATTCAGCTCAGGGGGAGCAGTGCAGGATGAAACCAATAGATGAAACCGTGACCATTTTTCACATGAGTGTTTCCATCAATGCAAAAGGGGGAGATTGTTGGAAATTGACACTCTATTGTTTGGTTTCACTATGTTTTCAATGATGACAACATGATTTTGGGTTCCGACTTCATATGGTGTACCGACAGGCACTTCACAGACTCTACACCGACACCGACATGATAGAAGATTTCTTTGGTCACTGACAATGTAGGACGACATGGTATAGTAAAGGTCATCGGTATTGGAGGCCAACACATGTTGGATCCAACATTGACAACTTGTTTTAATGTTTATTCATTTATGTTATATGGCCGACATGTAGTCTGATATTGTATATATATCTTTGTAAGCCGACATAAGGCATAAATTTGTATAGGGTATATAGGGTAGATTGATTAGATCATTTTGAAATAATGATAGGATGGATATATGGATGTAATGTAATGCAAAATATATCAAAAAGACTATGTATGTGAGGAATTTATTGTAAGGGTTATTCCAGTAAAGGGGTTTAGGGTTTCAACCAGAATAGACAAAGCTTAAACCGAAACTGTATTCTGGCATAGAAGATGCTATCTTAGTAGTTCACACTTCTCCAGATTGTTGTTTGGAATTTTGTGTAGTCAGTGAGGCTCCTATTGTAATTGAGCAATGTGCTCTAAGCTATAATCCTTCCTACAAGTGCAGGCCCATCATATATTGTAATATCTCTTTATATGGCTAGTGGATTGATATTGTGGGTCACAAATCCCACCGTGGTTTTTCCTCATTGAGGTTTTCCACGTATAAATCTCTGTGTTATGATTCTCATTCATGTGTTTGGCTTATTGGTTGCTTTACTTCTTTCAATTCTGTTTATACCAGTATACATGTTGGTGCATGAATATTTTGTTATTGGTTTCCAACATATGTATTTACTTTCTATATATGGATGATATGATGGATGCATGCATTTTATGATATGAAATGTATATGATGGATCTATCGATGTTGAGTGATGTATATGATTATGCAATGAATGCACATTTACTATGATGATGTGATATTTACATGATGTATGCTTATATGATTTTGTGATTTATTGATGATTGGATGCAATGCATGACAAACCCTATTTGAGATGTTTATGCTCTTTAAAATGAATGATGTTACAATTCTATGATTAATATGGAATGATGCTATGATTCTATATGTGATGATATGAAATGATGCCATGATTCTATTATGCAATAATGATGCAATGCTTCTAAATACAATGAATATGAAATGATGCTATGATTCTATGGTGTAATGATGATTTATGCAATGATGTTTTATGAATGATTTTATGTATTATGTGATGCATATGTGATGGTATGAGGTGCTAACTATATGATATACTTTATTTTTGTTGTTTTTATGATGAAATGCAAATGAATCTATAAAAATGATGTGCAATGTGAAATGTATGAATCAACTAAATGTATGTTGATGAAATGTAATGCAAAAGACATGTATGATCTAAAAATGCATGATGCATGAACTATTTATTTTTGGTGATGTCCAATGTACTCAATCACTTAATAAGAGAGATAACACCACTTGGCCTCAGCCTCTGGAAAATGAGATTTGATCCCTTACACACCTTGAATGCAACATGCAATCTAATCTAAATATGCAAATAATGCCATGTTATCATTAGACCAGTCACTTTGATCATGGTTTTAATCATCATTGAGCCTTTAAAATGTGGTAAGAGAGTGTAAACATCGATGGTATAATTGAACCATGATGAACAGAGCATTGTTTATCTAGATTTTGATATTGCAAGTTAACACAAGCATCAAGGTATAATGGACCAAGATGAGCTAAGTGTTGCTTGCGTGCAAATAAAAAAAAGTTAATCATCCTCCTATGCAAACCCGAAATGTCATCAATGATATTTCATTGATCATGTCCCTTGACAAATTTGTACAATAATAATGATTAACTAACAGGCAATAGACAAAGAAAAGATCATGCTCCATCCTTGTTTCTCTAGTACAAGGCATCCTTGAGTCACTCAAGAAGCATGATAACAAAAATCAAAAGACAACAGTTGAACATTCAGACTAAAGTGTTTCAGATATGATTCATAGTATATCATCCATTGATTTTTTGTTTGGTTTTGATGTTAAGTTGGATTTGATACTTATGTTCAATGTTGAATTTCTCAATCTTTGCTTATGACTAACATTGCCTAACCATTGCTTGCCTGATGCGTTTAAGCTCAATGTAGATTATTACTGATTGAGTTCAAGATTTTGCTCCCAGTCCAGAAACACATCGATATATACAACGTTCCAAACCATGGTGGGATTTACAGATGAAGCTTGATTAGATACATGTCATGCCCAAACTTTTGGGCAAAAACCAAACAACATTTTTTTTTTAAAACAACATAAATACATTAAATAATCTACATTAAAAATGGAATAGATAAGTTTTGTCTTAACTAAGGGTTAACTCAGGATTAAAGAATGGTTTAAAAAAGTTTATTTAATTAACTAAATCAATATGGCAACAATAATTAGAAAAGATTAATTATTCTCTAAAAGGGGTCATCACAAATTAAATAATTAATTAAACTAAATTAATTAATTTTCTCTAATTAAAAATTTCACCAATAATAAATCAAGAGATATTAATTATCTCAACAGTATTTAAAATACTCAAGGCTAAATAAAATAATATTAACTCATATTAAAATAATTAATTGAACATACGTGAAATACACTTTTAAATATAACTATTAAAGTTAACCAAATCAATTATTATATTTGCCAAATAAATTCATTTTATGCTAAAGTCAAATTTTAAGACCCCTTAGACATTTAAATTTCAACTATTTAAATATTTAGCCAATAATGACCACATAGGCTAAAATTTTACATTATACAATTAATAAATTTCATTATTAAAATCCCCCAAAGGAATTTTAACCCAAACATCCATATTTATTTAAATATGAAAACTAACTATATAAAATTTCTCATTAATAACCCTTGTTAATAAAATTAAATCAATTATGTGAATAATATTACCATATAAAAATTAATCCCTCAAAAACTAATGTAGGAATAACTTCCCTAATTAATTAATTAGAATGAAAATGGGTTTTAAAATAACTTTCCTATTCAATTAATTAAAACGTAAATGGGCTTTACCCATCTCAAATTGAAAAGGGTCCCCCCCCTCTTTTTAATTTTAATCATATTAAATTTCGAATCCTAACTAGGGTTGGATTATTTCTTATAACTTAATCTATTCTTTTCTTTCTTTCCAAATGCTAACCCTAACCTGAAAATGGGTTAGGGTTTCTTATCTTAACACATCTTTTTTTTTCCTTGCTTCTGGTGTGTGTGTGTGTGTGTGTGTTTGCAGGGTTTCATGGCAGTGAAGGAGGGAGGCCGAAGGGGCAGGGCAAAGGAGGCTCTTGGGCACCACTGCGGATACCCATAGTGGCGGCTGGTGCCACCCATTGTGGATACCCACAATGGCAGCTGTGAGCCGCTCACTGTGGATACCCACAGTGGCGGCCGTGATCCGTCCACTGTGGTTACCCATAGTGGTGGCCCCGCAGTGGCGACAACCGCCCACTGTAGTTTACCACAGTGACTCGGCTAGGCCGAAACATGTATTTTATTTTGTTTTTATTTTATTTATTTTATTTTTTATTTAATTTTAAATGAAAATAAATATATATATATGTATATATATATGCACGCACACACACACACACACACACACACACACACATATAGACACACACACACACACACACACACACACGCACGCATATGTATATAGGAGCATAGTTAAGGGAAAATGTGCATTTCTGAGTATATAAATTTTGAATATATGAATATTTATTATAGGTTTATATATATATATATTTGATATACCTATACTCATGCACAATATGTTTATTCTGTTATGAATACTCTGATATATTTAACCTGAATGTATAATTCTTACAGAACATTTGTACAAACTTGATAAACTATTGTCTTTTAAAAAAAAAAAACCAAAATATTAAATAGATGAAGAATAACAAAATATGTTAAATAATAGAATAGAGTAGATCTGTTTTCCCCTATTTTTTTTATATCAATAACATATAGTTAATTTTTTTATTTTGATTTAATAATCCTATAACTAGATTTATATTCTTTTCACTAAATTATAGAATGTAAAATGCGACAAAAATATTTCTATTTACAGCTGCAACTATCATTTTCAAAAAGACATTTAATACAATAAACTGCAATTCCTAATGTATTATCATTATCTAGGTTTGGTTATTTTTCTGCTTAATATGCATTTACAAAATAGGAGGAGATTAGTAGAAACTAATTTATTTATAGCTGCCATATAAATCTTTCTAAAATCCATTGGTTTAATAACAACAAGAAGTAATGTAAGATTAGAAAACCATTTCTAAGTTGCCTATTAATTTTCCTTTGAATTTGAACTATAGACTCAAGCAATTAGTTCATTTAAAGTGACTACTTTACTAACATATAACTCTGCATTTTTTTTTGAGACTATTATAAATAAAATTCTTTGAGTAAGAAGTAGTTAACATGCATTCACATACAAGGGAAAAACTTCATCACTAAAGAGATCAACTCTTGTATGATATCAAAATATGGATACATGAAATAAAAAATGGAGGGAACAATGCAAGTAGAAGGAAATTTGAATTCTGGAAATGGAGGGAACAACAATGTTGGTTCCTCTGGTTTTGCTGCCTCTATAGCTCAAGGACAAGCATTGGATGATGAGGATGGGAGACCAGATGGGGACCCATGGCATCAGGACCCTCCTCCTAACCATAAAAAGATGAAAGATTCTCTGAAATCGGGTCCCAAGGGTGTGAAAACTAACTTGGAAAAGACTACAGAGGTGAAGGCTTTCAAACCCTGGAGTAGTCTGTTTGCAAACAAACCTACTGGAAAATCATCTTTCCCCTTTGTGGAAGACATCTTTAATAGAAAAATGGGTAAATTAGCTATTGCTATTCCAGATTTGGTTATTGATCATAGCATTTCTTTAGTGGCTTTCTCTCTAGTGGGAAAGTTTGTTGGACCACGACCCAATATTGAGGATGTTAGATCCTTGGTTAAGAGAAAATGGAGGCTGAAAGGTCAGGTTGATGTTTCAGCCCTGTCAAGGGGTTTCTTTGTTTTCTCCTTTTCTTGTGGGGGAGATCTGGAAGCAACATTAAGTGGTGGACCATGGATGTTTGGTAAATCTTCCCTTTCCCTGAGAAAATGGTCTCCAAACATGGAACTCAATGATTCTTTCATTGAATCTGCTCTAGTCTAGATAAGGTTACCCAACTTGCCACTCGAAATCTGGGTTGAGGATGTTTTTTCAGGTATAGCGAATTCCTTTGGGGAGCTTGTTGTGATAGATCCAATGACTGCAGCTCGAAAGAGATTGGTTTATGCGAGAATTTGTGTCAATATTTCACAGAAGATGGATCTTCCTAGTTCTATTGATATAAATTCCAAACTTGGGTTATAGGAACAAACAATAGAGTTTGATTCCCTCCCCTTTGTGTGCTTCTCCTATAAGAAAGATGGACATTGGGCTAAGGCTTGCCCTAGTAACCCCAAAAAACCTATGAAGGTTAATAATCCTCATAAATAGGTATGGAAAGAAAAGAATAATATTAAGGAAGATAGTAAAGTGGAAGGAGGAAGCGGAATTTCTATTAACCTAAAATATTTATCTGAAGATGATAGAAATGCTATCCCTCTTAATAGGTCCCTTTTGAAGGAAGAAAAACAGGATGAAATTAATGGATTTTAGATCAAAATAGTCAATAATTTTGAAGCCTTACAAACTCAGGAGGAAGAGAATGTAATCATTGAAGAGATTCTTGAAGAAGGTGAGATTGATGATATAATCGAATCCCAACATGAGGCCCTTCAAGTCTAAGTAATGAAAAGTTATAAAGACTGCCCAAATGATTTTGTAGGACCCGAAGTTAATTCTGGAAGGAAGAACAAGTTTGGATCACCTAAGGTTAACCTAAATTCTTTATTTCAGAATGTTGGAGTTGACATGCCCTCTTCTTCCCAGAAAAGAGGAGAACTGTGGAATAATATGCAAGCTGATCTCAGAGATGAACATGAGGAAGAAATAACAAGGAATGGAAAAAAGAAAAATAAGAAGGCAGGATGCCCTAATGGGGTGAAAACTAGGACCGGATCTAAAGCAGATATTGGTCTTTCCAAATCTCCGCAGGGTTGTAAAACCATTAAATGGCATAGGGACCAGGAAAATAAGAAAAACATAGCTGATGGAAGGTATCAAACTATACAGGAATCCTGCTCCCAGGTTTCCAAATGAAGGTAATCTCCTGGAACATTCGAGGCCTAAATGGTCTCAATAAACATGATATATTATAGAATCTCATTAGAGATCATAAGCCAGATATTATCCTTGTGCAGGAAACCAAAATGACTAAGGAAAAAGTTGAGAATTTAAAGTTCTTTAAAAATGGAGGAGTTTGTGGTAGTAGCTCGAATGGGGCCTTAGGTGGGGTGGCTATTTTTTGGAACAAGAAAACTATTTTAGGAGATATGATTGATGAAGATGGTAATATTATATCTATGAAAGTTAAAAGCATCACTGAAGGAAAGGAGTGGGTGGTTAGAAATATCTATGCCCCTAATTCCAAAGCTGCTAGGAGTAAATTTTGGGATAAAATCCAGCAGAAAAGAGGCTCTTTCTCTCAGGACAACTAGCTATTGATGGGAGATTTCAATACTCCTCTGCAAGGAACTAAAAAAATTGGAGGAACTCAAGCCCAACTGGATAGCAAAACTGATTTGATGGACTTCATCAATGTCAATGCTCTTCTTGATACTGATCTCACTGGAGCTTCTTATGCCTAGTCTAATCGAAGGGATGGAGAAGACCTCATTCAGGTAAGGCTTGACAGATCCCTTATTACTCATGATTGGATCCTTTCTCATAGATGTTCCCTATCAGTTGTCAATAGAATAGGATCGAATCATTATCCCATTTCTTTTGTTGCTGAGTCTATTAAGAGTAAATAATGTTTCCCTTTCCGATTTGAGAAAATATGGATTTCTCACCCCTCTTTGGAAAAATCCATTGCCAATTGGTGGAATATTGATGTGGATGGAACAACCATGTACAAAGTTGCTAAAAAGCTTAGAAACATCAAAGATAACATTAAGATTTGGAATAAGAAGGTTTTTGGTGATATTTTTGAATTAAAAAAAAAGCTGAAGGAGGAATTAGAACAGATCCAAAATTCTATATAGAAAGATGGATATGAAAAGTATCCCAAGGCTAAGGAAGATGATATTTTAGTCAAACTTCACAACATTATATCTAGGGAGGAAATCTATAGGAGACAAAGATCCAAGGCTATTTGGCTAGAAGCCGGGGATAGAAATACTAAATTTTTTCACGACTTCTGTGAAACATAAAGCTGCAAATAGAATATCTAGATTAATTGCTGAGAACAAAATTCTTCTTAAAGATGATGACATTGGGGATGAAGTTGTTAGTTTCTTCTCTCAGCTCCTCACAGATAGTAAGGAGATTTATTTTGCTAAGCAACAGGATCTGGTTGACAATATCCCCAAGATCATTGAACCTCACCATAATAAGGCCCTTTTTGCTATCCCTTCTGCTGAGGAAATTAAAAAAGAGGTCTTGTCCTTTCAGGGGGATAAGGCTCTAGGACCTGATGGTTTCCCATGTTCTTTTTTTAGGAATATTGGCATATTGTGGGAAAAGACACGGTCAATGCTATTAAAGAATATTTTGGTTCAAGAAGAATCCTTAAGGAAATCAACTCTACTTTTATTGCCTTAATTCCTAAGGTGGCTAGGGCAGATTCCATGGGAAAATTCAGGCCAATAAGTCTATGTAACTCCTTTTATAAGATCATTTCTAAAGTTATGACTTCTAGATTTTTGGCTGTCCTCCCCCTTATCATCTCAGAGGAGCAAAAAGGATTTGTCCCTGATAGGCAGATTTTGGATTCTATCATCCTTGTGCATGAGAATATCCATTCTCTTAATGCTGCCAATAAAGAAGGATTTTTGATAAAGTTGGATCTGGCTAAAGCATATGACAGAGTGGAATGGCAAGCTCTTTTTAGAATTATGGAGGCCTTTGGATTTGATGAGAAGATAACCAAAAATACCAGAGAGCTGATCTCCACCCCAATTTTTTCAATTCTCATCAATGGGTCTCCATCTAGATTCTTTAAATCTTCTAGGGGGCTCAGGCAAGGAGATCCCATATCTCCTATCCTATTTACCATCTTGGCAGAGAGAATGAGCACACTGATCCAAAAAATGAAAGAGAATAAAAATATCAAAGGCCTTCAACCTTCTTCTGCTAATGTGTCTTGTACTCACCAACAATTTGTTGATGATACAATTTTAATGGGATATTCCTTTGTTGGGGAGGCTGTTGCCTATAAAGGTGCTCTTAGCTCATATTCATTGGCAACAGGCCAGCAAGTCAATTGGGACAAGTCTGCTATCTATTTCATGAATACTCCTATCATAAGACACTAGAGAATTGCTAAAATTATTGGGTGCAACGTGGAAATGCCCCCCTCCACTTATTTGGGTCTCCCTTTGGGATTAGTTCCCCCAAACTCATTCTGGAATTTATTAATTGATAATCTCAACAAAAAACTGGCTGGCTGGAAAGGATCCATGTTATCTCAAGTAGGAAAATTGCAGCTCCTTCAAGCTACTCTTCAGAATCTCCCTGTCTATGCTCTCAGTCTATTTGGTATTCGGGCTAAATTTGTTGAAGCTTTAGAGAGGATTTAGAAAAGGTTTCTTTGGTCAGGGGTAGAAGAAAAAAAAAGGATTGCCTTGGTTGCCTAGGACAAAGTGTATAAGCCAAAGAGAAAGGGAGGTTTTGGTATTAAAGTTCTCAAAACTTTTAATAAAGCTCTACTTGCTAAACATTTATGGAGGGCTTATGGCATTAAGAAAGATTGGAATGGGGTTTGGTTTGATAAATATATTCATGATCAGCCTCTCCAGTCTCTCCTCTACTCTGACGACATCCCTGTTGGGTCTTTCATATGTAATAGTATTATCAAATCCACTAAAATTGCCAAAGCAGGAGCTGGATGGGTCCTAGGCAAAGGTGACAAAATTAGGTTTTGGGAGGATCCTTGGATCAAAGATGAACCTCTCTTTAATCAAGAATGTAGTCAATTCATTGATGAATGTAAAAGAAGGTTTGGGTCTATGGTTTGTAACTACTGTAAGGAGAATAGATGGGTAAGGCTTGATGTTATATATGCCGGGTTTTCGCTACTTTAGCAGGATCTGCTATCCTTTTCTACTAATAAAGATTTTGATTATGCATTCCTCTGGAAGAGTAATCCTAAGGGTAACTTCACTATTGCCTCAACCTATAAAAACACACTTACTATTCATAATAGAATTCTAACTATTGATAACTTGGACCGAAGATGTTTTATGTTTCCTAATAGGTGTCAGCTTTGTCAGAAAGAGGAAGAATAAGTAGATCATCTGTTCATCCATTGCTCCTTCACTTGGGAAATCAGGAGTAAGTTTTGGGGGAAATGGAAAGTTGATTGGGTTATGGACAATAGTCTCAAGGAAATTATTTGGCAATGGACCTTTCCCACCAAATTTCCTCTCATCAAGAATCTCTGGTCCTTGATCCTTCCCATGACTTGCTGGTATATCTAGAAAGAGAGAAATAACATAATCTTTAGGGAAGCTAAGTGCACATCTCAGGTGGTCTTTGATAAAATTTGCAGGACTATAAAAGAAAACATAAATATTCCTCACAGAAACAACAAGCAATGGTTTTTTGCTGACATGAATGATTTTGAGAAAGGTATCCTTACTGAATAGAATCTGATTCACAAAGTCTACAAATCTGACAATAAGACTAGGAGAGGTAATGTTGCTTGGAGATTTCCTGATTATGACTGGGTCAAGGTGAATTTTGATGGGGCTGCTAAATGCAACCCTGGGAAGGCCAGAGGGGGAGGTGTCATCAGAAATTCTCAAGGTGTCTGCATTACTACTATTGCTTCTTCCTTTTGAGTTCAAAATAATCATGTTGTTGAAGCTCAGGCCATGCTGAAATGCCTCAAGTTGGCTCAAGGTTTCAAATTAAAAAAAATATGGTTGGAAGGTGACTCCCTCAATATCATTCAGGCTCTTAAAGGTACTAGTTCTTCATATTGGAATATAACATACTATTGAAAGTGCTAAAAAGTTATTAAATGACTGTGATAGTACTCTCATAACCCATACTCTAAGAGAAGGCAATAAGGTTGCAGACCTTTTAGCTAATGAAGGGGTTTATTTAGAGGTGGAAACTAAATACATTGGAGAAGCGCAATGTAAAAGGGATGTTCGGGAGAAATTATCTTTTGATTGTATTAATGGTTCAAGTTAAAATCATGATTACCTCTTGGGATCTGGAAATCAAAGGCAGAGATTGGGGGTATGCAAAATGTCAGTTAATGATTGTTATTAGGCATCATTTTTATGATCAATGATGTGATGGGACTTATAATAATAAGTGTTGGATCTCTGTAGCCATTATTATTTACTCTCTTAAAACCACAGAAGGTACTCTATGTTGTGAATCCAATATTTTTCTCAAGAGCCTGTGTTTAAGTCTTGGTCTATATTTTGTGAGACATACTATTGAAGACCTCGACCTGCTCTTCAACATAGGAGGTAGCCTAAACTAGAATGAGCCATTTGATTGTGAGAACTAGAAAAGAGAGTAGAAAGTGTGGAGGAGGCTCCATAGACATGGATTCATAGACTATATGGAAAAGCTGCATGGAAGCAAAAAATTGGTGTCCCAAGGCTTTGCTAAGGGTTGGAACAACAACAAAGTTATGTTGTTTGGGGAAAACTGGAAGATTGATGAGGATTTGGTTGTGGAGGTCATGAGATTGCAGAAGGAGGGCACAAAGTTCTACAGAGACCGAAAGTTTGCCGCTGAAGCAATTAAAAATATCCCAAAAACTGATGATGAGAAGGATCGACTTGCCAAGAAAGACAACATTTCTTACTACCTCCCTCATCAGGTAAAGTCTTTTTGGTAGAAAATGCTAAGGGTTTTGATGGAATTCCTGACTATTGATGGTAGATTTACTAAAGTATACAACTATCATTTTGCTATACTTAATCATTTCCACTAGGGGTTAAGATTTCTCTGCCATTTTATTTAGCATCCTCCTTGAATGAGAGCTTGGCTGACCATGCCAAAAAGCCCAAATCTTACCCTATAGCACATCAGGGGCTTATTCTACTCATTTACAAACACTTGAAGACAAAACATAGGGTTAGCAAGGATGATACTCTGGTGACAAATGCTCATATTTCAGAGAGTCATAATGACTCTGAGTCTGAAGATGATTTGTCTAATGTTCCTATACATAGAAAAAGAAGGGCTGACATTGACAAAGTGGACACGAATGTGGTTGATGGAATGGAGGAGGAACAGGGGAAGGAGGCAAATATTGATCTGGAAAGTGAGAAGAAAGAGGATGCTGGAGAAGAGGAGGAAGGGAAAAGAGATGTTTATACTGAAAAATTCTGATTCTAACCCTATGGCTTTAGATAGCAAGAATGTTGTATAGGATTCCATGGTGGAAGCTAACCCTAATTTTGTAAGCTCTGAGCAGGGAAGGGACATGGAAAATACCATCTTGAATGCTGCTCAAAATTGTATGCTGGAGTCTTTTAATTTTCAGAAGTGGGTTATTGAAAATATTACCAACATACAAAGTAAACAGAGAGACTGGAAGTATAAGATTCACAATCTTATCAAGGATACTAATTCGAGGAAAAAGAGTGCGGAGGGGGAAACCAGTGAAGTAGAGGATTAAATTGAAATGCAGGACTGGTAAGAGAAAGATCTTATAAAAGGTGACTTGAAACACCTGGGAGATGTGATTAGAAATATCAAAGATAAGACCGAGGCTGATAACAAAATTATCATCAATTGGGTTGCTAAAACTGAGAAGGAATTGAAGAATTTTATGAACTACAGTCTTGAGGTCTTGAGGATCTCATCTCAAAATATGAATGCCTTGGTGGATCACTTGGAGAGGAAAAATCAGAATAAGGATATGGTTATCATTGATGATTTTCCGACCTCCAGCTCTACTCCACAAATCTCCAGGTGAAGGACTAGGCGAAGGACCAAGTAGACGACCAGTGATTTGGAGACAAAGATGAAAGACATTCAGCTGAAGCAAGAGAACAATGATCTGAGAGAAGCTGCAAAGGCCATGATGTTGTTGGTTAAGAATGCAGAGGAGTCCATTAAAGTTTTTATTTGATATGTAATGCTAGTTTTTGGATGCCACTTTCTCGCTAGCTCTATGCCGTCCTTTTTTCCTAGCTGCTGGTTTTTCTGCTATTTTTTTTGTAGCTTTTCTATCTAGGTTTTGTCTTCTCTAGTTTCTTTCTTGCATATCCTTCATCTTGCAAGCAGGTTTCGGATCCCTTATAACCTAAGTTTCCTGAATAAAACACTCTGCATTTTCTTTAAACACTTAAAAGACAAAATATATTATCATTCTAAATCTTTTTTTTTTGTATAACTATAAACATAAATAAATAATTCTTCCTTCCTAGTAAAAATACTGAACTATTAGCATTTAGATAATTTTTTTTTTCTTTTAAATGGCAATAAAAGCAAATTATAAGTTTCATGCTTAATATTTCTTTTTTTTTCTATAAACATATCATTAAAAGATAACTTCAACAATACACTTGCAAGGATATATACTTTAAATAAAAATATACATCTTGTTTCATGGTGAAACTTAGTCATATAAAAACATTTAACACTTCAAATTTAAAATACATCTCTTTTTGTAAAAACTATTCCAATAGTTACATTTTCTTTTCTAGCAACTAAATACATAATTACATAGGATCATCTGAAGCTTTTTCTTCCAATCTTTTCCCAAGCAAAACCTGCAATAAAACTTGAAGGTTGTGACCATGGAGGCTCACCTCCCAACCTAGGCTTACAAGAAGCCACCCCTGAGCTAGGAGAATCAAGGCTAGACGGGAAACACACATTCAAACACATACAAGCAGAAAACTCATAACAACAAAAGACACTCCCAACCCAAGGATTAAACAATGTCACTTATGTGACTTTTCAAGTGGGGTGAAGGTGGACTAAGTACCTTGAGAATAATTCTGCAAGTAGAGAACATAATGCCATAGCAAGGCTACAAATAAACACATCCACAAGTTGCAAACTTGTCCTTATAATCCCTTATGTCCCCCAAGGCATACAAGCTAACAAAAATCCCTTTATGACCCCCATTGCATAAACAAATCACTATGCAGCAAGGGTCACAAAATCCCTTGTGAATCACTCTCTTCCAAAGAGATCCTCTCACTCGTAGGCTGTCAAACAACCCTTCACCCCAAGGCCACTCTACCCTCCAAAGGGTGAGTTTGGCCTTGAAAACTCCCAAAACAATAACATAAAAACTCAACCAAAAACACATAAGGAAGAACTCAACATCTTCCTACACATATAAAAAAAACCAACAACAATGGAAAACAAATACAACAACAATCTTTAAAAAAAAAACATCATACACGAGATAGGAGTTCAACCAACCTTAAATCTGCCAAAAGGGTAAAAAGAAGTTGTAGGAGAGCTGCCCAAATCCACAACTTTTTTCCTTCAAGACTTAGCCAAAATCCTCGCAAAAACTTACAAAAATTGCTCCAAAAATCTAAGTCTCTAAAATGGAGAGTGGGTGATCAAACTTCTCCCTCTCAAACTATTCCCTATGAAGACACTTCTCACTCTTTCCAACCCACTTGGGAAGGGTGAAGGATCTTCATTGGTTGGTCTTCCCAAAACCTTACAAACTCTCTAGCCAAGACACCTCAAAAAAAGTAAAAAGAATGGGGAAGAGCAATGTCACTCATGAGGAGGGTTATCTAACCTAGGAAGACTCTTCTAAAGATGAAATTTGGTCAACTTGGGAAACTCAATTTTTGGGGAGGCTAAACAGACCCTAGGGAGTGGACACATGGCTAAATTTGGCCTTCATCCATAGGTACATCATATGGCCCACTAAAAATGCCCCTAACATGACCCTAGGAGTTAGTTTAACCCCTTGGGAACCCACCCAAAGTTTACCTACGGGTCAACCCCAAGTTGACCTTTCTAATGGCTCCCTATCCAAGACTTTCTTGGGACCATTCTAGGATAATTGAAAAATAATATGCATTGGTAAAAAAAATTTCCTCCAAAAGGGACATGTCACTGCCAACTCATCTTACAACACATGTGTCAAGTGACACCACAAAAAGAATTACACATCACTAAAATACACATGGCAAATGCCCCTTCTTTTTGGAATTTATAAATTAAACAATTTCCAAATTAAACATACATCCAAGCATAACATTTACAAATTAAAACACATTTACAAATGAGGTGTTGTCTCTCCAAAGAGACAACCCTTGGTTTCACAATCGCACATAGGCCTAGGCTTGATTCTTCAAATAGTTTTCATGGTACACATGGAATAATTTTCCTAGACATCTCACTTGCACATTAGTAATTCCAAAAATTACATATAATATTATCAAAAAAAGAATACAATTCAGACATTGCATACAATTTTAATTATAAAAATCAAGTATCCAATTATTTGATAGCATCCACATAAATAATCTACTAAATGACATCGTCATCATGATCATGGAATTAAATCATTTATAGAGCAAGCATCCACAATTCCTAGCATCAAAATAAAGTACTGCAAATCAAAGTAAATGACACAATCATATCAATGTTATCCAAACACTGGATCATATAAAATCTATGTCCATAATACATCAAAATATAGTATCAATAATAGGTCCAACATGAAAATAACTGAAATGCTATGATAGCTCAGGGTAGGGCCTCACAATACAAAAGGATTTATTGTAGATATGTACAATGGCAAAGGATAGATGCAAGACAAGTGACCAAATAGATGAAGAAGCTAGCTGAAAAATGGCACCTGTTTCCAAGTTTTCACCATTTTTTTTGTATTGTTCTCTTTTTTGTTTTTTTTGCTTTTCTGATTTTTTTGGATTTTTCTACTTTTCTGATTTTTTTGGATTGTTTGCTTTTAGGTATAGAAATTTTTCAGATGAATTCTATTGATGGGTTCCTCAAGTTGATCTCCTTCTGGTGTTGATAACTGATAAGCACCAGATCCATATGTAGCTGTGACAAAAAAAGGACCTAACCAATTTGGCTCAAACTTCCCCTTCTTTTCACGATCTTGTTGATTGCATGGATTCTCTTTAAGCACAAGATCACCAACTTGAAATATCCTAGGTTTGACCTTATGATTGTAGCTATGAGACATCCTTTGTTGGTAGACTCTCAAATGATCAACAACATTTTGCCTACACTCTTGCAATAATTCACGCTCTTGTAACCTAGACACCTATTTCTTTTCATTTGGAATGAAACCTTTTAGTGACACGCAGAGAGATGGTATTTCAACCTCCATTGGTAATATTGCTTCCGACCCATAGAGAAGTGTATGGTGTGGCATCTGTCTGGGTGCGGATACTAGTGCGATATGCCCATAGAGCAGGATTCAGCTGAACATGCCAGTCTTTGCTAGCATCATTAACTGTCTTCTTCAAGATTATTTTGTTTGATGCCTCTGCCTGACCATTTCCCTGAGGGTGATATGGTGTGGAAAACCTGTGCTAGATCTGGAATTTTTCATATAGATCTCTTACATCTTGATTTTTAAATGGTCGGTCATTATCAATGATAATGGCCGTAGGAATATCATAGCGACATATGATATAGTTCAAGATGAATGTGGCAATTTGATTTCCTATGACATTAGTGAGTGGTATTGCTTCAATGCACTTCGTGAAATACTCAGTAGCTATGAGTATGAAATTGTGACCATTTGAGGAAGGTGGATGGATTTTCCCTACTAGATCCAGGCCACATTGATAAAATGGCCATGATGTTGCCAAGGTTTGAAGCTCCTGTGCAGGTGCATGTATGAGATCATCGTGAATCTGGTATTGTTTGCACTTTTTGGCGAATTGAAAAGAATCCCTTTCCATAGTAGGCCAATAGTAACCCAATCGTATGAGTTTCTTCAAAAGAGTAAGACCACTTGAATGAGTACCACAAATATTGTTATGAACTTCAGTTAAAGCCTTCTCAGATTCTTCCTGCTCAAGACATCTGAGGAAAGTACCATCTAGACCTCATCTATATAAATTATTCGTGACAATGGTGTAACGAGAGGATTATCAAATTAAATTTCATTTTTGATTCTTTGATAGGTCAAGAGGAAGGGTATCATCTTTCAAGTAGGTATAAATTTGGCCATAACAAGAGGAATCAGGTCCTACTAGGTGATATATGGTTTGGGAATCAGGACAGTGATAGGCAGGGTGAAATAATTCTTCCACTAGGAATTCATAATGATCTTGATTTTCTTGTGTTTGAAGCAAAGAGGCAATTGTAGCCATGGCATTAGCTTCTTTGTTTTCATTCCTTGGGATCTACTCAAAAGAAATGTCCACAAAGTACTTTCTAAATTCCTCCACCATCTTCTTGTAAGGAATTAGCTTTTCATCTTTGGTTTGACACTCACCATTGACTTGATTCATGACTAGTTGAGAATCTCCAAAAAATTGCTAATGTTTGATATTCCATTCTAAAACCATCTTGATTCATGTTAGTAATGCCTCATATTCTTCCATACTATTGGTGCAAGGGAAATTCAGTTTGTATGCTTTGTGGATGGTGTGACCTTGAGGTGTGGTAAATAGAAAGCCTACCCTCGATACATGTTGTGTATAAGAACCGTCAAAATACAATTGGCATGTTTTCTTAGTGACTGTGAGTACATCAGCATCTGGAAATTCAACCTATATTGGATGATCATCCTGGAGTTGTGCCTTTGCTAATTGATCAGCAATCACTTGTCCTTTAATAGATTTTTTACAATGTATTCAATGCCAAATTCACTTAGGACCATTACCTATTTTGCCAATCTACGTGTTAAGGCCGCCTTGCTAAGAAGATATTTCAATGGATCAATTTTAGCTATCAGCTTTACTGAATGGGCTAGCATATAGTGTCTCAATTTATGAGATACAGACACTACTTCTAGGCATGCCTTCTCAATAGATGAGTAGTTGAGCTCATCTCCGACTAAGGTCCTGCTAATGTAGTAAATCGATCATTCTTTCCCTTCATGATCCAATTATTCTAACAGAGCTCCCAATGATACATCAGTGGTCGATATATAAAGAAGTAATGGCTTGTCTTCAATCGGTGATATTAGAACATGTGGGTTCTGTTGGTGCCCAAAACCACAGATTGGAAAACTTAAGGATTTTCCAAGCCCTTAACTGATCCAACTAGACTTGGCCAACGAACAGGGATGGTCAAAGACAAAATCCCTCTACACTTAAGGCTCCACTAAACCTAGGTGGGTGTACCTCTCCCTCTCAAGCATAAAAAGAGTTATTTAAAGTGGATTTAATCTTTATGATTAGCAAGTGCAAAACTGACAAATGATTGTTCTGCAATTATGCTTTATTATGTGCTTTAAATAAATTCCCTTGAAAACAAATGATTGTGAATGTATATTGAAAATGAGATTGCTTTCAGGACCTAAAAAAAATATGCATAGATCAGTCCATATAAGATTCAGGAAGAATGTTTTTCTGTCAAGGACCTTGAATGCATATAGATCAAAACCTTGAAAAATCAATAATAGACCAGTGACTCTATCCAGGGATATATGACACTTTGTGGACAAAATATCTTATCAACTCAAGAGATAATTTCTCATCAATTATGAAGGTTCAGTATGTGTTACGCAAACAATAAGAACTCAATCTTTCACTTAATGTAATAGCGTGTGATTCAGATCATAGCAAATCTATACACAGATTTATGAAGAGGGCAAAGATAATCATCAACACAAAAGTGTGCACAATATTTAGAAAAGAAACAATGAACCTTGTATATTAACCTTCAGGAAATGATTGCATACATAAGCTGCACTTGCAGGTACTCCATTAAAAATTGTTTGCACAAAATGATGCTTCTTCTTCCTACAGACTTCTCTAATACATATGATATTCAATCCTTATAGTAGCCTGTTGTTCTTTTGATTCCTCTCTTATTGTCCTCTCCTTGTTCTAGATGACTTCCCTTTTATACACATAAGGGATAGTTACAGATAGTTGCTTCTCAAAGGACACACCCTTTGGTTTAAGCAATAATTACAAATGAAACCCTAAAAAATACTAAATGATGCTTAATAATGTTCTTTCTAATCTTTCACTTTGATAAAATTCCACTTCCGCTCTTGAACTCCTTGATATTCCTCATCACCAAACTTTGATAAAATATCCCGCACACAAAATAAACCAATCAAATTCATTGATTTAAAAAATTAATTACTCCCGATTATTTTTTTCTTATGAAAGATTAATAATCCCTTTCCCTAATGCAAGATTAATCCTCCTTAATCAAAGTATATCATCAAGAGGATATTTTGCAAAGTGATATTTATACTTGGGACTTTAAAAATATTAATTCATATAATAAAACAAAATATTTACCCTAGTATATGATAAGTTGATGTTTTGACATGTTTTTTATCATGACTCTTAGGTTTTTGGAATCTTTTGGGTTGCATTGTCATAGTAAAGTATTGTGAATTGACTATATGTAATCCATGTTTTAAATTTGAACTTTGTTGGTTAATTCCTGCAGCCAAATGATTTGTCCCTATGATATGCAGATTATTTAGGATAATGTCATATGTGAGTTAATGAATGTATTAATTGAGTAAGATACATATGCATGTCCTTGTATGTTGTTTTTGTTTTAGTGCAGATAATAATTGATGCTGCGGTGGATGATTTTCTTTCACGCCTAAGGACTGGAGAATCACGTTTAGATAACTGGAGATCAAACTGAAGGGGATCCGAGCAAGCGCAATGTATGGCATAATTAGAGCAATTATACTTCACCATGGGAGTTTAACTCTAGTGCATATGGAATTCACAAAATATCGCTTTGGCATGCAAAGACTGTGGTTCGGTTTCAGATCCACGGTTCCTGCAGCCAAGCTCTTAGTTATCTCCTTCATCTGACAATTATCCGCCTCTTCTTTTGGGTGTGATTTGAGTTGTCCATTGTAGTTGATAATTTATTTATAATAAGCTCTTCCTTCTTTCTTAGATTTAGACAAGATAGAAAGGAATTGAGCAGAGTTTTGACAAGCATTCTAAATTTTCTCTTTTAGAATATGTAATCATTTTCAGGAAGAAATGAATAAAGAATATGTTATTCTGATATGTTAAAAGTATTTTGCTGGAAGTTTGATATCACTCATCCAAGGGGGCCCACTTCGTGAGTGATCCTGTGTTTATGATCATTGAAGTTAGTTTTTACTTAGTTGCAGTAGAAGTTCATGACTGGATTGTTCTTGCAGCCATTGTAAATAGATCCGCTGACTGTTCCTGCAGCGAAGACAGAACGGTGTGATTTCTGTTATTTTCATTAGATCATTCCAACATTGTTTTGTGAAGCTTTCATGTAGCCTTTTATGTTTTCCATTCTTGCCTTTCCTTTCTGCATAATGTTAGTTATTGTAGTAATGCAGAATAATCATTTAGGGAGTTTAGTGCATATATATTGCAGACCCATTTCAAGTTTTACGTTCTTGGATTGATAACTAAATGAACACCAGCCATGAAAATAGTAAACTCTACCATATGAATGTCCAAACTTTGGATTGAGATTTCAATTAGAGGTATTATTATTATCATCATAGTCGGGGTAGACATTTTTGGCGCCGTTGCCGAGGATGGTGTCAAGCTAAGAACCTTTTATGATTATTTTAGTTTCTAGTTAATTGTTTGAAATTTCATGAATCTGCATGCATAATAGAAGAGATGCTAGAGGTAGATTTCTGCCTACTCATCCTACTCATGCAGAAGATAATTTCCCAGATATAAATCCTTTTGCTGAACTGTATCAAGTCCCACAGAATTTGAATCACCCTGAATCTGAATTTCCTAAAGTTAGTCTTCAGTTCCTTTTTGGTCCACAAGAAGAAGAATTTACTATGGTAACAACACCGACAAGTCCAATGCAAGGGAACCCACCTCCTGTTGGGAATAATCCACCACCACCACCTGGTCCAACATTTGAGTTTCCCATTGTCATGCCCAAAATTTAGGGCAAAACGGAACAAATTTTTTTTTTTTAAAATACTAATTTAATTAATAAACACACTCTTGCGACAAGCGTTAAAGAAAATTTCATTATTAAATTCTGACTAATTTCGAATGACTAAGCTTCGTTAAAAAGTTATATTTTAATTGCGGGAAAACCTACTGGTTTAGATTCTATCTCCAAAAGATATTTAGTTAATAGCTCTATTATATTAAACAAACTAAAAGTATTAGGAGAGATATCTTAATTTATTTCCCACTATGACTATATAGTCTTAGCAATTTAATTAATTTCTTCTTTACAATTTTTTTTTTTTCCAAATCAATATTGTGTACATATAAAATGCACATATATACATATAGATTATGCATATATTTTGTATATCAATAATTTAATTTATTAAATCAATAAAGCTCAAAAAACATACATATATATACATATATATATTCCCATATATATATATATGAAAACATATATATATTTATATATATATATATTCTACTTATATACCAATATTTTAATCCTAACCTCCTAAATCCATTGCAACTTTCTAAATATCATCTCTTAATTCCTCAACCCTAATTAGGGTTCTAAATTCTTATTTAACCATTACCTAAACCCAAAATACATATTATTTTTTTTTTATATTTTAAAAACTAAACTTCCCTAGCCCCTATCGGGCTAGGGTTTAACCCATATCCTTTTTTTTTAACAGGTGAGGATTCATGCCGGGCCGAAGACTCTACGGCGGCCATGTCCATATTTACTTGCAGGTCGCGGAGGTTTCATGTGGCGGCTGGCCGCGCGCACCACTGTGTGAGCGCACAGTGGCGCCGCGGCACCACTATGTGCCCACACAGTGGGCGCTGCTGGCGGCACCACTGTGTGGCCACACAGTGGCGGCCGTGGCCGTCCACTGTGTGCCCACACAGTGGGAGCCGCAAGCGGCTCCACTGTGTGTGCACACAGTGGGCGCCGCGCGGTTGTCCACTGTGTGAACACACAGTGGAGCCCGCGGGGTCCCCAATTTATTATTTTATTTTATTTTTTTAAATTTTTTTTTTTAAAACAATAACATTTAATAATATATATATATATATATAAATATATAAGTATATATATTTATATATATGTATATATATATAAATATATAAGTATATATATTTATATATATGTATATATATATATATGTGGTATTTACATAAATTAACATGCATAGATAAAAAGATAAATTTAATTCCAAATAAAATTTATATACATTTTAAAAGAGAATTATTACATGCAAATTTTTAAGCTAATATAATAAAGGAAAAGATAACCTTAAGTTAAATCAATAATATAAATATATATATATATATATATATATATAAATTTAAGTGCATCTATAAAACGAGCTTCTAAATCAATGTTTAACAAAAAATACAATTTATAGTATATCACAAAGATACATTATACGTTTCCTTTTTTTTTGTAATAAGAAATCCATTAATATTTGTTTTAATTAGATTATTCACATAAAACAATTTTTCTTTCCAACTAAAATACTTATAAAGCTTTCAGCTTAAATAAATTTCTAATTTGACTCAATTAAAATATAGGTAAAAATCTAAATGAAATTAGACTTTTTATTTCTTTCATAAAACAAGAAGCTTTGCATGCATCACTAATTTACTTTTCCTTTTCAATTATTCTAGGAGTAAAATCAAGCCTTTTCTCTTTCTTTAAAACATCTCTAATATATACTACCAATTTTACAGCAATGTTTTCTCTGAACAGTCACAACAATAAGACTTCAAATCTATTATTACAAAATTACAACTTGCTTCTCCTTTCTTTTGAATGAGGCATTTATTCACAACAACTTTAAAACAACATCTGCAACTGAATTCAAATATCTTCAAATTCCATCTTCTGAATAACTTTCATGAATTTCTATCCTCTTTGCTCTGGATTTCCTGCATAATAGAAAACACAAAACTGACCACGGAGTGCTCACCTCCCAGCCTAGGCTAACTGGTAGCCACCCCCGAGCTCGGAGAACCAATTCCTAGACGGGTAACAAACAGGCAAACACAAAGAGACACAAAACATACAAACATTCCAGACACATTCCCAACCTGGCTTTCACAGCACCACACTCTGGTGGTGTACATTTTCAAAGGGTGGTAGTGGACCAAATACCCTGAGGAGAATCTGCAAGTATGTAATAACAAGAAGCCACCTCATGGCACAAATAACATATCAAAATCTCAACCCCATAAATTCCTTATGCCCCCCAAAGGCATTCTAGCCTTATAATCCCTCCTTATGACCCCCATTGCACAAATAGGCCATGCAGCAAGGGTCACACAAAGATCCCTTGTGTTCGCTCTCTAAAGAGAGTCTCTCACTCGAGGGCTGTCACTGCTACCACCCTCAAGATCCTCTTCTCTCCCAAGAGAAAGAGAGATCTTGAGAAAACTCCCAAAACACATTCATTCATAAAACAAAACCAAAAGGATTTTCAAACATTCGTTTTCAAGAATACAAATTTTCTTATTCAACAACTTTCAGAGATAAACAAAAACTAGACATTAAAAGTAAAAATGAAACCAACCTTATTTTGCCCAAAGGTTATAATGATATCTGAAGAAGAGCTGCCCAATCCACAATTCTTTATTTTCCTTAATCAATTTCTTTATCCCATAACATTATTTTTCTTCCAAATTTTCTTCTGTCTCCAAAAATGGAGAGTGGGTGATTAACCAGCTATTCCCAAAAATCTTCCTTAAGAAGCTCACTCTCTGAGTTCTCACAGGATTCTAAAAAAAATCAACAAAAAGAAGGAAGAAAGCAAAAATGCAAAAAGACTTTCCTTCCAAGAGGGAAAATCTTGATTTGATTTTCACTTCAATTTCCAATTTTCGCTCAACTCAAAAAAAAAACCAATTTTTAAAGCATTAAAAAGATCATTATAAAGTAGAAACTTGCCTAAAATTACCCCTAACCCCTAGGTATACCTTATGGGCTTCAGGAAACCCTAATAAACTACCCCTAGGTGTTTATTTAACCCATTTTAAACCCCTCTGAAGTTTATTTTCGGGTCAAACATAAGTTGACCACTCCAAATATTATATTCTCAAAATATCTTTTTGACAACACATTATTTTATTTAAAATTAATAATAATTAACACTTTCCCATCAAGAGACAAGATAAAATATTTAAATTTAAATCCACACATGTGTCAAGTGACACTAATAAAATACTTTTACAAAAATAAACATGAAATTGTCTCTTGAGGTTTTTACACAATAAATTTAAATAACACATAACACACATGCAGCATATACTGATACGAATAAAATACAACACAAACGGGGTGTTGTCTCTCCAAATAGACAAACCCTGGCTTTACGAACATACATAAGTCTAGGTTTGATTCTCCGTAATTTTCCATGGTCACATGGTAAATTTCCTGCGCATCTCAATTTACACATTAGTACTCCCAAATATTCATATAAAATATAATTCAATAATACAACAATGCACATCATTACTTGCATACAATTTTCATCTGCACAGATTGAATACATCTTTTGTCAAGCAAATTCACATAAACAATTTTCATCCCAATTCACATAAACTAAGCATACATCATAGTTCTATATTCAAAGTAAAGTCCTGCAAATTCATTAACGACATCTATCATTGCAATATCATTCTATCTAATAATCATGTAGTGTTCTATCTCATAAAGCATGTAAGTAAAACATCAATTCATAGCAATGTTATCCAATATCCTGAAATCATATAAGTTCTAAGTCTCAAAATGCATCAAAACAAAGTATCCATAGTAGTCTAAAATATAAAATCCACTGAATGTCAAACTGAGTCGAGGTGAGGCCTCACACCCATCTTTGACCATCATGATAATGCTAACCTCAAGAACATTCCAGCATCTTCACTTCCTAAATTCTATGGGTTGGTGATAGAAGATCCGGATACATTTCTGTTTGAGTTTGATGTTCTCTATAGGAGTTTTGACTATACTACAGATGCCCATAGACTCAAAATTTTTCCAGCCACTTTGAAGGAGTCATCCTTGAGATGGTTTATGAGCTTGGGTAGTAGCACAATCAGTACATGGGATGAGATGAAATGGTTGTTTCTTGCAAAATACAAAGATTATTGTAGAGGCACTGATCGTCATGGGGATGATGTCTTTAGAATGACACAAACTGAAGATGAGAGCCTTGAGGATTATCTAGAAAGATTTTTGTTTAGTGTCAAGAAGTCCAAGCATAGTACTCTGAATGAAGATTCTCTCAAACTGATATTCTTGAGGGGTATCAGTGATGAATGCACCGATTCCTTAGATCTCATGGGAGGAGGTGACATTACACAATCTACTTGGGCTGAAATAGGACGAATTTGCAAGAAGTATTCCAGATCTACTTCTAAGAAGAATAGGAGATTTAAGCCAGGGGCACCATCATCAGCATCTAGAATTGGAGTTTCTAGATTGGAACTTAGCCATCTGTTAAAAGATTTTAAGGAGGACATTATAAACAATATGGGTACATAGTTGGATACATTGGCAGCTAAGAAGAAGCATGAGGAAGCTGATGCATTTCTTGCAGAATTCTGTCCTCATTGTAAGCAGTGGAAGAAAGATTGCAGATGTAAGATGGTTGCAAATGTTGAAGTACCTGATTTCAAACCAATTCAGGGTGAGGATGAACAAGTCTTGTATGTTGCTCAAAGAAGACCAAATTTTCAAAGACAAGGTATGCCACCCAATCCACTTTCCTTTTCTGGTTATAGTGGTAATTCTTATGCACCAAATAACCAATGGCAACCATAGTATTCTCAAAATTTTGATAACTATCCACATTGGTATGGGTCACAAGGCCAAGGACAACAATTTGCTAATCAAGTCCCCCAGTGGCAGCAGCCACAGGGAAACTGGTATCCACTTCAGGGTCCAGGGAACCAGTTTCAAGGGAATTGGCAACCTACCTCTCAATGGAGGGGAAACCCATCATGGCCATCCCAATCTTTTGGATATCAGCCCCCTGCTCAGCAGCCACAACCTCCTGCTTTAATGCCTCCTCCCACAGCTACAGCTGCACCTCCTAAGCCAACGCAGTTGCCTACTCAATCGTTGCCTAATCCAAATATCAAATCTCAACAACAACAACAAGCTTATTCAGCTGATGCTAATCAATAGCCAGCCTATTCTTTATCACTAGATGATATTCACCTCCGATCTGGGACAACTCTACCTAATCCCTCTCATCTGGTTATTACTGAGGTACAAGAAGAGCAACCAATCTCTGATCCTAAAGATATAATACCTCATAATCAAATATTACCACCATTTCCCCATAGACTGAAAGATAAAGAAGTTTCCACTGAATAACAGCAAAGCTTTGATATTCTTGATCAACTGAAGCACATTTGTGAAAAAATTTCATTGTTGCAAGCAATAAAGGATGTCCCTATATATGGTAAGGCATTGAGAGAAGCATGCCTAAAGAAACTTGGCAGAAAGAAAAAGGATCCACAAATAGTTCATGTTATGGGTCAATTAGCTGATATTATGTTAGAAAAAATTGCTATTCCAAAGTATTCTGATCCAGGTAGTCTTGTTGTGAGTATAGTCATTAATGACAGTCAAATAAAAAATGTTTTAGTTGATCTTGGGGCAGCCATTAATGTAATGACAAGGGAAGTAATGAAACATCTAGAGATCGATAGTTTAAGGGCTACACCCATAGTTTTCCAACTTGCTGATGGCTCTGTAGTAAGACCCGATGGTATCATAGAAGATATAGTAGTTATTCTAGATTCTTGGGAATATCTTGTAGACTTTATGACTTTATCTCCAAAAGCAACATTGGGGGATATCCAGTCATTTTGGGTAGACCATGGCTTGCCACAAATGATGCATATATTGGGTGTAGATCAGGAGACATGACTATTTCAGATGGCAGTTCCACAAAAACATTAGCCTTGTATTCTCCAGCACAACCTTAGCTTGAGCAGCAGCAGGCTGTTTGGCCTATCTTGGGAGAGGAATCTGAAGAAATTAACTCTATTAATCACCTTATGATGATTAATCAAGGGCCACTCATGCAATTATATGATGAAAAATCAATTCTTTATAAGGTCTTGCTAAATGAATTAATAGAAGACCAAGAATTTCAGGAATTGGTTCCAAATATTGCAGGTTTGGACTTTCCTGCAGCCACTGATATCTTGCATACCTCGTTGCCTCAAGAATTTTCTTATTCTCATTTTTCTGATATGAATCAGATTGATCTTACTATCAAGATAGAGGTGGAATTGAATAAATATCTGAACATCAATAAGGATACAACAGATACTCAAAAGGATAGCCTAGTGGACTTGCTGAAACTCCATAGAAATGCTTTTGCATGGGATTACAAGGATATGAATGGAATTGATCCAGCAGTTTGTACTCATCGTATTTACATAAAGGATGAGTGTTGCCCCCTCAGACAACCTCAAAGAAGAGTCAACCCTGCCTTGAAGGAGATAGTTAAAGAAGAATTGCAGAAATTGTTGAAAGCTGGGTTTATCTATCCTATCTCTGACAGTCAATGGGTATCACCTTTGGTGATAGTTCCTAAAAAGGGAGGCAAATGGAGAGTATGTGTTGATTATAGAGCCTTGAACTTAGCCACAAGGAAGGATCATTTTCCACTTCCATTTGTGGATCAGGTATTTGATTCTCTTGTTGGTAAGAGATACTTTTCATTCCTGGATGGATTTAGTGGCTATAATCAGATACAAATAGCTCCCGAGGATCAGGAGAAGGCAATGTTTACTTGCCCATGGGGCACATATGCATATTTTGTTCTTCGTTTTGGGTTGTGTAATGCTCCAGCCACTTTTCAAAGGGCAGTGATGAGTATTTTTTTCTGATATTTCTCAAGATATTATGGAAATTTACATGGATGACTTTACAACTTATGGCTCTGAATTTGATCAAGAATTGGGTAATTTGAAGAAAGTTTTGCAGCAGTGTGAAGACTACAACTTGTCTCTAAATAGTGAGAAGTGTTTCATTATGATGGAGGAAGGAATAGTCCTTGGTCATCATATATCTGTACAAGGCATACAGGTGGATCCAACAAAGATTGAGGTTATTCAGCATATTAATGACCCTATGAAGCAGAAAGATGTGAGAAGTTTTCTTGGCCATGCTGGATACTATAGAAGGTTTATCAAAGATTTCAACAAAATTGCAAGTCCCTTATATTCACTGCTTACTAAAGATGCAAAATTTAAATGGACCTCAGCATGCAATGAAGTTTTTTTTAAAGCTTAAGCATGCTTTGAATCAAGCACCAGTTCTAAAAGGACCAAATTGGTCTCTACCATTCCAAATCCATACTAATGCATCTGATTATACCATAGGAGCAATGCTAGGACAAAAATTTGACAAGTTGGAAAATGCAATATATTATATCAGCAAGAATTTGTAGGGACTTGAATTGAATTATACAGTTACTGAAAAGGAAATGCTAGCTGTCATATATGCCCTTAACAAGTTTAGACACTATATTATAGGGTATCCCATATTTGTGCATACAGATCATACTGCAATTAGATATCTCATGAATAAGCCATCAATCACCGGTAGATTAGCTCACTGGTTATTGTTGATGCACGAATTTGATATCATAGTTGTTGATAAGCCAGAGAAGTCTAATGTGGTTGCAAATTATCTTTCACATCTTCAATTGCAAGAAGATTCTACAATGATAGATGACACTTTTCCAGATGAGCATTTGTTTCTCATACAGGCTCATACTCCTTGGTATGCTGATATTGCCAATTATTTAGCTGCAGCTAAGATGCCAATTTCTTTTTCTCCTAAGGAAAGAAGGTTGCTAGTTGAGAAAAGTTTTAACTTTTCATGGATTGCTGATTGTCTATTTTATACTGGACTTGACCAAGTTATGCGAAGATGTGTCAGAGAAGATGAAACATATGACATCCTGCATGCATGTCATGATGAGCCATGTGGAGGTCATTTTGTTGCCAAAAGGACAACACTGAAAATACTCAATACTAGATACTATTGGCCTACATTACACAAGGATGCAGCTCGATACACAAGAAAATGTGACAGATGTAAGTGAATGGGCAGACGTACAAAATCTGATGAGATTCCACTATATCCTCAAATATATGTTACACCATTTGACAAGTGGGGATTAGATTTTGTTGGCCCCATTGATCCACCTTCTAATGGCAAATCTTATATCTTGGTATGTATAGACTATGTAACAAAATGGGTAGAAGCTAGAGCTATGCAACATGCAAGATAATTAGGTGGCTGAGTTTCTCTATGAAGAGATATTTACAAGGTATGGAGTACGAAGGGAAATTGTCTCAGATCAGGGACCTCAATTTACATCAACATTGATAAAAGCTTTGGTCAATGAATACAATATAAGACATAGGAAATCTACGCCATATCATCCATAGTCTAATGAACAAGTAGAAGTTACCAATAGAGAGCTTGAGGCTATTCTTACAAAAAAGTGTCTATCCACAAGAAAGATTGGTCTCATTGACTTTCGGAGGCAATTTGGGCATATAGAACAACATGAAAAACACCAATTGGATTCACACCTTTTGAGATGGTTTATGGCAAAACAACAATGATGCTTATTGAATTTGAGCATAAAACCTTGAGAACAGCTGTACAACTGAATATGACATTGTATGAAGCATAGAAGGAACACATTCATCAGTTAAATGCTCTTGATGAATGGAGGAAGATAGATATTCAACAAACATAATTGATTCAAAACCAAAGAGCAAGATGGCATGATAAATATATCAGAGAAAATAAATTTAAAGTTGGTGACTGGGCACTCCTGTATGATTCCAAATATAAAGATGCTATGGGAAAACTCCAAACAAGGTGGTTAGGTCCTTATGAGGTAGAAGAATTTTTTCAGAATGGAGCAGTTCGTTTGTCTACAGTAGATCCTGTTTGATTTAAACTCTTAGTGAATGGACACTGACTATGACTTTATCACAAGCCAACTACTAGAGAAGAGTTCCTGCAGCAGTTTGCTCCACAAAGTGAAATACAAGTTCCTGCAGCAAATGGCAAGGTTCCTACAACAATTTCCAATGATTCGATATCAATTCATGAGCTTCCTATTGCACTTGAGCAGATTGATAAAGGTGATGTTCCTGCAGCCTCTGCAGTGAACTTATTTACCGTATCATAATAAAATATTTCCATGGGAATATTGTTCTCTGTACATAAAGTTCCATCCACTACATTCCATCCCACTTTATTACCTATCACTTCATTTCATTTTGCCATCATTTTTGCCCAATTGCAGGTACATGTATATTGTACTTTATTTTAATTATGCATTTATTAGTTCATTATGATTTTATCCTATTTAAATCCGCTCCAAACCTGAAATCTCGTCAGCCTGTGTGGACACGTGCTAGGTTAAGTTGGGGGGGGTACTTTATGGTCCTTTTTCCAATAAGATGTATTATCAGTTTTTTTGATACCCCAAATTGATTTCCTAACTGACATTACTTATGATGATTATTATTTCATGCAAGTGAATAATAAAGTCTGCCACCAAAATTAAGATATGTATGTAGATTTTAGTTTTTTTGGCAAAACTGTCAAACATTTTGGTGAAGCTGTGGAAGTATCAGAGTAAAAGATGGGTGGTGATCTAATTCACCATGAGCCAATGGTCCATGAAGGGTTGCTGTAGGATGTTGTCTGTGAGCATTATTTTTGAAACCACGGTTGGTTGGATTATTTCTTGAAAATCAGGGATTACAACGACGAATTAGTTGTAGAATTAATGCATTCCTTCGATGAAGGAGAAGCTACAGTTAAAGGGTTGAGGGTAATTGCTATGGAGCAGCGAATTGCAGAGGTCACAGGGTTGCTGTAGGAAGGAGAACTCTTTCTAGAATCAAAAGACGCAAGGAGTGCCAGGGCAGAGTTCACAATTTCCATTGACAGACCCTTAATGGTGGATAGACAAGGGACTAGAAGGGTTTCTTTACCAGCACATTGGCCTCAGGTAGCTTTGTATGTTATGAAATATATTACATGTGAAGGGCGGTTTTCAAATCTGCATTCACCTCATTTTAAGTTACTTAGTCATTTGTGTCATGACTGGTGAGTTAATGTACCTAATTTCTTATACCATCTCATTTCTATAAGTGCTAAGGAGACTCGAAAGTATGGAAATCACTCTGTTAGCCATCATGGACTGGTTAAGTTGCTTGTACAGTGGTCCCTGAGAGATGTTTCACAAATGGAATGGGGTGTATTTGAGGATATTCTGCAATTTAGGGTTGATGATGCCCCTATTGCGAATAATCTGCCAGCTCAAGAAGAGATTGTTGCAGAAGATCCTTCTGGTGAAGATGAGGGTTTGCTTGTTGATGAAGGAGCCACAATTATTATGGAAGAAAATATTGAAGCAGAGTCAATTGAAGAACAACCCTCTACTTCTCTTCAAAGAGATTCACCTATTTTGCAAAGGGAAGGAAAATAATTGGAAAAGGATGAATCAGATGAAGAATTTTTTATTCGGCCGCAGGTAACATAGATTCCTCCTACAGCCAAGAGGTGTTGAACAAAAACAAAAACTCCTGCAGCCATTTCAAAAGTGTATGTAAGGAGAACAAGAAAGAGGACGCAGAAGACTCAACCTATGAGTAATCCAGCAGAGGTTATTGCGTAGAAACTTCAGAAGAAGAAGATGTTGCAGAGAAAGAAATGCAAGAAAACCCCGTGGAAGAGGAAATGCAAGAAAACCCTATGGAAGAGGAAATTCAAGAAAACCTTGTAGAAGAAGAAATCCAAGAAGAAATTCAGGAAGAGGTTGTAATGGATAGGCTAGCAAATCTTACTTCTGTGGCATTGCAATGTGAAGAGATTGTTGATGATGTTCTACAGCAACCTGAAGAAAATTTGGGAGATATGTCAACTCAGAATGAGGAGTTTATTGAAGAAATTCCACGGTCTAAGGTAGGACCTATTAGACCTCCTTCATCCCTAAGTAGTTTATCTATTCCTTTATTTTTTAGGCAATGGGAAATAGAGAAGGATAGGTTGCAGGGGATAATTAATAAGCAACAAAAAGAGATTGAAAAGAGAGATAGAATTGAGGAATTAGAAGCTAAGGTAGAAGTGATTTATGGTATGGTTCCTGAGATGATGCAGTGTAGGGCACCCCCAAAAGTTTATGCAGTACATTTGAAAGAGCGGTATCTGAATTTCAAACTAAACCGCATTGTTAGGGACCTTAATCCATCCTTGGAAACACCTGAGGAATTCTATCATGCTTATCAAACCTCTCCACATGCTATGAGAAATTTGTTATGTGAATTAGATTTACATAACTATGTTGTACCCCAAGATAGAGAATGGAATCCTTTATTGTATAATGGGGATATCCATCTCAGAGCTTTAATGTGATGGATCCAAAATGAGATGATCATAGGACCACAAGTCAGGGAGTTTGAAAAACTAGAGCTTGACTGTCCATTACCATTGAGAAGGGAATTAGAAGCACCCAAGGTTCTTTATTATGATTGGCGAAAGTTGCTAATAAGAGATGATGTTAGTAAGATAGTACTTCCAATAAGAGAGGAAGTCTATCAAGCGTATGAGCATTTGGTTCAAACCCACAGGACAACCACGCTAGAAGGGTTAACTCAATGCTATAATAATCTACCAGATCATTTAAAACTGGGAGAACCTTACTCATTACAGAATTTTCATGCAACCATACAAAGAGCCTCCAGATACATACAGTTAGGCAAGGAGAAAGCCAACAACTGGTTGCCATTGATTTTTCAGCCTCCGATCCTTATGTGGCCACTTTTGTCATGCCAACCAACAGAACATAATTATGATGCAGTTGCAGAAGAAACAACTAGATGGTCCAGGTTGGAAAAAATGAAAGGATTCTATTTAAGTTTGCCTTCCAAGGGAGCAAGGCAGGACACTGTTGGTGATTTTAGAGTTTCAACAAAAATCATAAATTTTCCTTTTGTTGCAGGAGCAACAAACCCTTAAAGTTGGGGGGCATGATAAGTTGATCTTTTGACATGTTTTTTTTATCATGACTCTTAGGTTTTTGGAATCTTTTGGGTTGCATTGTGATAGTAAAGTATTGTGAATTGACTATATGTAATCCATGTTTTAAATCTGAACTTATGAAATCATGTTTGAACTTTGTCGGTTAATTCCTGCAGCCATGCCAATTTATTCCTGCAGCTAAATGATTTGTCCCTGTGATATACGGATTATTTAGGATAATGTCATATGTGAATTAATGAATGTATTAATCGAGTAAGATACATATGCATGTCCTTGTATGTTGTTTTTGTTTTAGTGTAGATAATAATTGATGCTGCGGTGGATGATTTTGTTTTAGTGCAGATCCACGGTTCCTGCAACCAAGCTCTTAGTTATCTCCTTCATCTGACAATTATCCGCCTCTTCTTTTGGGTGTGATTTGAGTTGTCCATTTTAGTTGATAATTTATTTATAATAAGCTCTTCCTTCTTTCTTAGATTTAGACAAGATAGAAAGGAATTGAGCAGAGTTTTGACAAGCATTCTAAATTTTCTCTTTTAGAATATGTAATCATTTTCAGGAAGAAATGAATAAAGAATATGTTGTTCTGATATGTTAAAAGTATTTTTCTGGAAGTTTGATATCACTCATCCAAGGGGGCCCACTTCATGAGTGATCCTGTGTTTATGATCATTGAAGTTAGTTTTTACTTAGTTGCAGTAGAAGTTCATGACTGGATTGTTCCTGCAGCCATTGGAAATAGATCCACTGACTGTTCCTGTAGCCAAGACAGAATGGTGTGATTTATGTTATTTTCATTAGATCATTCCAACATTGTTTTGTGAAGCTTTCATGTAGCCTTTTATGATTTCCATTCTTGCCATTCTTTTCTGCATAGTGTTAGTTATTGCAGTAATGCAGAATAATCATTTAAGGAGCTTAGTGCATATATATTGCAGACCCATTTCAAGTTTTACGTTCCTGGATTGATAACTAAATGAACACCAGCCATGAAAATAGTAAACTCTACCATATGAATGTCCAAACTTCGGATTGAGATTTCAATTAGAGGTATTATTATTATCATCATAGTTGGGGTAGACAGTATATATTTCCAAATAATAATAGAAGGTAAAATAATTTATACTAAATAATAATACTTCCCTTGGAAAATGATAACCATGGATAAATATTCCAACTTTGCAATACCTTTTCATCCTTTTAGGGCAACTTCATCTTTCTCGGGAATATTTTATCATATAGGATAAATAATTTGCAAAAATCAATCAAACATTAACTATATGATAAAAATAATTTACCCTAATGAACATATTCAAATTATTAATTTAGGGAAAATAATATGCATATGAAAAGATTGCCTCAAAACATCAAAATCCATTTTAATAAATGCTATTCATCATTTTACCTTGGGTAAAAAGAACTTTTCAAAATACATTTTCTTCTTTGAACAAAATATAATATTCACACTTTGATCCTCAAATACATTATTCATACAATAAAGAATAATATTTACCCTAATATGGATTCAATTCAAAAAATTAGGGTAAAAACATGATGAGTGACAATATCATTAGCTCACCAGATTGAAAGCACTTAAGTATAAATATAATTTCCCCTTTGTCAAAATATATTCTTTTATAACTTCTTCAGAGGCAATTAGAATATTATCATAATTATATCAAAGACTACAAATAAAATTTGTTTTCAAAGTGCTTTTGCAAGTAAATAAAGATTATTATGTGGTGAGAAATACTCCCTGCTCAACATGTGCTTAGGAAAAATAAATTCAAGCTTTCATATGTGAGCGCCCTGCACACCAAACAACGTAATAAAAAATTCATATTACATTAGGGATATTTAATAATTTGCCCCTTAAAATAGAATTTTAGGGCAAATGTTTACATAAATAAGAATCTATTATTAAACTCAAAGCCGCTTCCCCTGCACGTTCTTCATTGATTTGCAAGGCTAAAACCGGGTTTGAAGGTTCAACAAACTTTGAGATCGATATTGATTGCAATGGCTTTGAATTTGGTATTTGGCAGATGGCGTAAACAATGAGAGAATGGGGAGGGGGCATTAGATCAGTCTTTACACCTGCCATTTCCATTTGCTTGAGGGTTTCCAAAGCCCTTTTCTGAATTCCATCTATTTCCTAGCTTCCCTTTTAGCGCAGAGTTCATGCAGACCAACTTTCAATTTTGGGGCGTGAATGTTAATGATTTTTTGGTCAAGGTTTGGCTCATATCTAATGCATATGGATTTGCATGTTTTTCTTTGGAGGGTTTACGTCTACTTTCTTTAGAAAAATGAGGAGAGCAAGAGGACTGGCAAGAGCGAGGGTTTCCGGGGAGTTTCAAGCAGGAGACGATTTTTTTGAACAACAAGTGCATGGTGCTAGGATTGATGACTTTTGAGAAATGATGACACCTTTCCTTCCTCACAGGTAGATGCGATGGGTAGATGTGCCATTTGATGACCATGATTTGGCTTAGTTACAAACCTCTAATCATTCTCCTCAATGGGTTGCCAAGGATGGTCGCTGGCATGACTTGGCTTATGACAAATTCCAGCCGACTTCATCATATTTTCGCAAATTTACAGGTAATTTTGTTCCAAAACCTTCACGTTCTTATTATAAATTTTCTGTTCCTAAGGCATTAATATTTCAGGGCATTCTGGGTCCTCCTCCCGTTGATCACCCAAAGACTCCTTTTAAGCATTTTCATTCCTTTTTTGGTTCTAAAAAACCTAGGAAGCATAGATCTGTTTTGCCTCAACCGCCATTCGACATTTGTGATGGCTCCCCATGTTCTGATGGTTTTTCCCCATTAGCTCCTTCTAGATCTCCCTCCCATCTTATGTCACTTGGCCAAATAACACTTTGGTTTATAACCCTCACTTCCTTTCTTCCCCGAATGACATTCGTGTTGCTAAATGAGCTCCCTTCCATCCAAATCCACTTCCCCATAACTCTCCCTGTACATTTTTTGATTTGATAAGGGGTAATCCACATTCTTCTGTGTAGTATAAGGTTATATTCCCCAATTACATGATTCAAGACTTTGTGAAGTTATTGCATTCTACTGCCCTCATTGGTAAGCTTATTTCTTCGGTTTCTTTTGGTAAATTGTTAACATGGGCAAAGTCTAATTGGGATGGTATGAAGGATTTATTTCTATTTGATAAAGATTCTCTATATTTCACTGTGATTTTCAATTCTGAAAAGTATAGGGATTGTGTGCATAGATTTAAAGGGTGGTTTTGTTTTGGGATAGGAATTTTTACATATGCTTGGTCTCCTCATTTTGATATTCAATCGGCAAAGCCACAGTTTATGCCCTTCTGGGTAACTTTCCCAGGTCTTCCTTTGGAGTGTCGTGATATGTATATGGTTGAAATCCTAGAAAACAAATTGGGCATCTTTATTAAGCATGATTTAGTTCCTTTCGAACGGCCTCATCTTCCGGTTAGGGTTTGTTTGTTATTAAATCTATCTAAACCCATTCCCTCTGAGATTACTATTTGCTCGAAATATGGTGCGTGGATTCAGCTTGTGGTAATTCAAGATTCGATCACTATTCATTCTTGTGCTCCGTTACTTGGCCATTTCACCTCTCAATGTTGTGGTGATTCTGATGCACCTTTACAAGTTTGTTTAGATTTTTCATCTGATTTTCACCAATGTTCCTTTTTTAAAAGTAAGGATCGTCAGTCTTTGAAGGATCATAATGTTAAGGATTCTGCTCCTTTACCTCTTTCTATTACATCCCTTGTTCCTTTTTCTGGATATACCGTATGTGATGTGCCTCTGATGGATTTTACTTTTCTCTGCTCTCTGGCCGTGTTCTTCTTTGTTTCATCTGCCATTTGTTAGTTTTGTTCTATTTCTTCAAACTTGGTTAAGTTTCTTCCTAGTCCTTTCAAGGATTATTGGTCTTCTGAATTTCGTTTTGAACCTTTTTTGTTCTCCTCTGCAAGTTTTTTTTCAAATTTCTTGTCCTTCAGTTCCATTTCCAAAATTGTTGTTACCTTCTAATGGTTGCACAGATCATTGCTCTGTTAATTCTTCTCCTCATTCTTCTTTTGTGGGTCTAGCGGATGATACCAAAATTGTTCATAGTTTGATTTTTGATAGTGATTATTTTTTGCCCATTCCAAGGTCTCCTTCTTCTCTTTCCATTTTTGAAGAGAAGATTCAACTTATTGCTTCAGATATTTTATTTTCAATTTCTTCTGATCTATTTGATGAGATTGTTGCAAAGGAATTTCCCAAATTTTCTTTTTCTTTGGCATCTACCTCTTCAGGGCCTATCCATTATGGTTGTCCTGTTTCCTCTTAACCAAATTTAGTTGAAGGTGTGGATGTGGATCTTATTGATAGTCCTTCTTCAACTATTTCTAATTTGTATGGATTTGATTTCTCTCAGAAGTTAGCCTTGGATCAATCTCCTTATGTTTCCCCCCCTATTGTTAAAACTCCTAAGAAGAGGGGTTGGAAACCAAAATTGGCTAAAATCAAGGAGGAGATTGTGGTTGGTATTGAATCCACTATTGTAGAGAAATTTTCTTCCCAAGTCAAAATAAGGAGGGCATGTTGCTCTCCTTATGATAAATGAGGATTTTATCTTGGAATGTCAGGGGCTTAAATGCCCCTGACAAAAGGGGAAGAATCAAGAAATTTCTTGATTCTTCAAAAGTGGATATCATCTGATTGCAAGAGTCTAAACTTTCTCAGGATTCTTTTGATAACATAATTTCCAAATGGTCCCTTTGGAAAGTTGTTCATGTTCCTTCTTTGGGTGCTTCTGGCGGTCTTATAACTTTATGGAATCCTAAATCAGTCAAAGTTGAGATGTTATCTTTTGCTTATCATTGGAAGTTGTTAAAGGTTGACTGGTTTGAAGTCTCTTTTGTTTTGTTTAATATTTATGGTCTGACTTCTCCTTTAGATAAAATCAACTTATGGGATTCCTTATTTGAATTGTTTTTACGATATGATGATTTTTTTTATTATGATTGGGGGTGATTTTAATGCTCTCCTTTCCTCGGATGAAAAAAGAGGGGGTAATCCTACAACTCAGAAGGTTATTGATGACTTTTCTTCCTTTTAACAGGGCACTGCTCCTCCTGACTCCTTCTAGAGTTCTCTAGTGGACAAATTCTAGAAAAAGTTAGCTGGCTAGAAAGGAGCCCTCCTAAGTCAGGCTGGAAAGCTCCAACTTCTTAAAGCTTCTCTTCTAAGTATTCTGATATATGCTCTTAGCCTTTTCAGAATTCCAGTCAAGTATGCTAATGCTATTGAGAAAATCCAAAGAAGATTCCTTTAGTCTGGGGTTGAGGACAAGAAAAGAATGTCCTTGGTGGCCTGGGACCAGGTTTGTAAACCAAAGAGCTATGGAGGTCTGGGCCTGAAGAGGATCTGAATCCTAAATGAAGCTCTTCTATCCAAACAAGTTTGGAGAATGTTCCATCTAGATACCGAATGGTGTAAAATTTGGTGAAGTAAGTACTCTCTTCAGTCCTCCTCCCTTTCTTCTTTTGTCAATTCGGATCTTAGTATTAATGGTTCCCACATATGGAATTATGCCTCTAAATGTAAAGAAAGTATAGCCAAAGGAGTGATCTGGAAAGTTGGTAATGGTAGGAAAGTTAAATTCTGGGAGGATCACTGGCTTTTTGATAAACCTTTGATAGAAATCAATGAATGGGCCCCCCATGCTCCCTCTTGCATAAGATCTTTTGGCTCCTTAGTTGCTGAGTATTGGACTGGTAACAAATGGCAGAATATTGAAAGCATCCACCCAAGCCTTTCTAAGCTCAAGATCCATTTGTCTGCGGTATGGTTGAACAAAGAGGTTGACTCCCTGATCTGGAAACATGATCCCAAAGGTACCCTAACTGTTTCCTCTATGTATTATGTTCTGTCCCCCAATCCTTTAGGTAATCCCTTCTGGTCTATAGTCTGGATTAGAGGCCTTAACCCCAAGATCAATTTCTTCTTCTGGACCATCCTCCATAATAAAATCTTGACCCTTGACAACCTAAAAAGTAGAGGCTTTGCTTTCCCTAATAGATGTGCTCTATGCCTTTAGGAAGAAGAGTCTGCGGACCACCTTTCCATCCACTGCCCCTTCTCAGCCTCAGTCTGGGAAATATTTGTCAATAGTTTTAGCATTGCCTGGGTGTTTCCCAATACCATCAAAGATCTATTTTCCTCCTGGAACATAAAATGGACTAATTCTTTTTTGAGATCTTTGTGGCAGCTCTCGCTTCCTCACATCCTATGGGGACTATGGAAAAAAAGAAATAATCAAATCTTCAGGGATGTTTCCCTCAATCAGGATATTGTGTTCCAGAAAATCCAATGGGCGATTCAGGAAAATATATGGATCATTGAGGGTCCTTGTTTTTCAAACAACTCTCTAGAAGCAAATATATTAAGGGTGTGGAATATGAAGAGTACTGACAGTCCAAACCTCAACCATAATAAAAGGCTTGAAGCCAAATGGAAAACCCCCCCTCATGGTTGGTTCAAAGTTAATTTTGACGGTGTTGCCAAAGGTAACCTAGGTCCTTCAGGCTGTGAAGCTGTTCTAAGAGATGACAAAGGAATGTGCAAGGAAATGGTTGTTGTCCCTATTGGAATCCAAACTAATCATAAAGCTGAAGCTATGGCAGCTCTCCAAGGTATCCTCCTAGCTAAGAAATGGAATTGTCCCTACCTATGGATTGAAGGGGACTCAAACAATATAATAAATTGTCTTAAGGGGGTCTCAAAACCTTCATGGTCGATCAACAACATAATCATCTCTGCTAGAGACCTTATTAGCACCTTTAAAAAAAGCTACATTTCCCACATTTACTATGATCGTTATAGAAGTTCTCCAAAAATACTTGATTGACAGGATAATTATGAAAAGAACTGACTTGAGTACTTTGAGTCATTATAATAATGAGAGATTCATTCATTATATTACCAATGCCATAAGTTCCCATGCTTTTTGGGTTACTTTGATAGTTCCGAAAAGCTCACCGGCTAGTTTGCTCTACAAGTTTCAAAATTTGGTGTTGAACAATGACAATATGGGTGGTAACAGGAGGTGATATGAACCAAGTAGCTGTAAAGAATGGAAATAGAAGGAAGAGGTTTGGGGTATTCTACAGAAGGGTGGCTTCTCAAAATTCATGGAGAGACTCCACGGTCGAGATGACATGGTCACTAGTTTTTTCTGTAAAAATTAGAAAAAGGGCATGCTGAAAATGGGAGACCAAACTGTTGAAATCGATGAAGATTTAATTGCTCAAGCTATGAGCCTCACAAGAGAAGGTTGCAACTTCTACAGAGATAGGAAAGTCAGTAGGGAAGTTATTGAAAGATACCTGGATACCGAGAAGGACAAAAAATGACTGGTAAAGTTGAGCAAAACCTACTACCCTCCCAAGGCTTTTGCCAAACCCTGGCGGGAAGTCCTCTTTATTTTAATGCGATATATCATTCTAGATGGTAGGTTCACAAAAGTTTATGGTTATCACTTTGTTCTGCTAAATCACTTTAGGCACAATGATAAGGTTAAATTCCCTTATTTTCTGCTCTGTTCGATGAATGTATCCCTCAAGGCCTACAAAGAGAACCCACAGGGTGATACGACCATGCATCAAGGCCTTATGGTCCTAATCTATGACCATCTTAAGGCCAACCAAATTGCTCAGATGCAGCCCTCTGTGGATTCTGAGGATGAGGTGTCTGACCTTGCCTTCTCAGAGGAAGAGGAGTCTGAAAGTGACCCTTCAACTGACACTAAGGACAACATCGATGTCTCAGATTATGAAAGTGGGAAGAAGAGGAAATACATCAAAACCAGATCCTCATCCTCTAAGGGAAAAAAGCCTAAAGGTAGACCCTTGATTAGCATTTCTTCGAAAGAGGAGACTTCAGATGACTCTGAGGAGAAGAACCCCCAAGGGCTACTGAAGAAGAAGACAAAAGCTCACACCTAGACTAGGAAAATGCACAAGAAGAAAGAGGAGATTGTTAAGGAACCGGAAGCCCACAAGCAGGTAAGGGCCCTAGAAGCTGATCAAAATCTAGAAAAGGAGACCATGGAAGAGTCTCTTAGGGCTATTGACACAACTACCATCTAGCACACCCCTAAAGAAGAAAAGGCAACCCTTGGAAAAGTTGACCCCCCCTCTAACCCTCCCCCCGAGGGTTTGCAAGGTTTCATGGAAACTATGGAGTGGCTTATCAATGGTTACAAGAAAGCTGTGGATGAAAATAAAAAAATCTGTAACAAAATCTTGATCCTGGAAACCATCAATACTGAGGAAGGGAAGACCATGGCCAACTACATAGAGGACTTGAAAAGCACCATGCCAAAGCTGAAGACATAAGAGATGCTTTCAACCCCAGGTTTGAAAAAATTGAGAAGGATTTGCTGGAAAGGAAAAAACTTGTTGACACTAACGACCACACTCTCTCGGAAACTGTTAGCAAAATTGGTTAAATTGAGGAGTGTCTGAAGAACATTGCTGAACAGAGCCTTAGCATCCTGAAGATTTCAGCCAACAACACCAATACTCTCATTAGCAAACTGGATGATGAAAAGGAAATCCTGGACATTGACCTAGAAACAGAAGGAACAGGGGAAGCTCAAAGCCCCAAAACCCACACCAGAGGCAAAAAGAAGGACAAAAAACCTAACAAGGATCTGGAAGACCTTAAAGCTGTCGGGACCACTTACGACGAGCTGGTGATAAAGGCGGAGGACTTGTTGAAGAAAATTATTGTGTAGTGCCTTCTTAGTTTCTTTGCTATTATTTGTTTTGCTGTCCTTTTGGTTCACTGGCTTTTTGCCAGTCTTTTTGTATGCAGTTTTTATGCACTGATCTTTTTGGTGTCTTATCTTAATATCCTTTGTTAAAGGTTTCGGGTCCTGAAAACCTACTTTTTTAATTAATCAAAACAAGACAATGCATTATTCGATATTTTCCCTTCTAATGGTTCTTTCACTTGGACTAATAGGAGATCTAAATGCCAGATTGCCTCTCGCCTTGACAGATTTTTTATTTTCCTAAACCTATGTTTGAGCAACTTTTCCTTTTCTTCTGAGATTTTTACGTCCTCAGATTTTGACCATTTCCCAATTTTGCTCAATTTTGATAAATTGGATCATGTTCCCTCTATTAGACCTTCTTTTAAGTTTGAGAAAATGTGGTTCACTCATCCTCATTTTCTTTCTTTATTAAAGCAATGGTGGATAAGTGCTCCATTTTGCAAAGGTACTAAGATGTTTAAATTTTATTCCAAACTGAAATTTGTGAAATCTCAAATTATGGCTTGGAATAAATTGGTCTTTAAGAATATTTTTCATGAAAAAGAGATAATTGCCAATGATTTGAAGGTTGTTAATGAGGAGATTATTGGACATGGCACTAATTCCTCCACTAATGATTCTCAAAAGAAATTGCAAGCTTACTGGGAGATCGTTTGCTCCCAGGTTGAAATCTATTGGCAACAAAAGTCTCGCGAGGTTTGGCTTAAAGAAGGTGATAGGAATACTGCCTTCTTTCAAGCTGTAGCCAAGCTTAAACAAGCTTCTTCTACAATATTTAGTATTAAGGATTCTAAGTCTAGTTCTGTCCATAATTCAAATCAGCAAATTAGAGAGGAGGGGTTGTCTTTTTTTAAGGAATTGTTATCTCCTTCTTTTTCTTCTTCTTCTTCTATGGATCATTATATGGATTTGCTTTTAGATTCTATCCCCTCCCTTGTTTCTCATGAGGATAATGACTTTCTTATGAGGCCTTTTTCTTTAGATGAGCTTCGTTCTGTTGTTTTTTCCATGGCCCTTGACAGAACTCGGGGTCCTGATGGGTTTACTATCTAGTTCTATCAAAAATGTTGGGATTTTATTGGTTTTGACTTATTAATGGCTTTGGAAGAGTCTAGGAGGGGTGGGTATATCCTTAAAATTTTTCACATCACTTATATTTCCCTTATCCCAAAATCTAAGAATCCCCAAACTTTTGTTGAATTTAGATCCATTTCTTTGTGCAACTCTATTTACAAAATCTTCACCAAGGCTATTTATTTAAGACTTAAAATTATCCTTCCTCGTATCATCTCTCCTCAACAAGGAGGTTTTGTTCTATGTCAAGAAACTCATGAGGGAGCAATTTTTGCTCATGAAACTTTACATTCTATAAATTCATCCAATATCCCAACTTTTGTGGTCAAACTTGATATGATGAAGGCTTATGATAAAGTTTGCTGGGCTTTTTTGCTCAAAGTTTTGAGAAAAATTAGTTTCTCTGAAAGCTGGTGTAAATGGATCAAGAGTTGTATTTCTACTGCTTCATTTTCTGTCATCATTAATGGAGCTCCCTCTGGATACTTTTCTTCAACCCAGGGTGTTAGACAAGGAGATCCTTTATCTCCTTTCTTATTTATCATTATGGCAGAATCTTTTAGTAGATTGGTTATTAAGCAAAGGGATTTGGGATTTTGGCAAGGGGTATTAATTCCTAATTCTGATATTTCAGTCACTCATAGCCTTTTTGCTAATGATACACTTTTATTTGGGTCTTCTTCTATTCAAGAGGCTACTCATATTAAATTTATTCTGGATACTTATACTGCTCGATCTGGCCAACATATTAGCCCCCATAAATCCAAGATATTCATTTTTAATACTCCTCAATTGGTGGCTGATAGACTTGTGAATATCTTAGGTTTCCCAGTAGACTCTCTTCCTTCTACCTATTTGGGGATTCCTTTCTTTATGGGATCTGCTAAGTCTTCTTTTTGGAAGACTTAAATCTCATATTTCTGCTTGGAAGGCTAGGTGGTGTCTCTTTCAGGTAGGATACTTCTCATTAAAATGGTCCTATCTACCATTCCTAATTACTATATCTCAGTTCTTCAAGCTCCCATACCAGTCATCTCCCAAATTGAAAAGATTATTCGATATTTTCTTTGGAAAAAGAACATGACAGAAGATAAAAAGATTCCACTGATTTCTTTGACCAAGATGTCTCTTTCCAAGAAAGTTGGTGGTGCTGGGATTCAGGACTTATCTAAAAGAAATAGGGCTTTTGGGGGCAAACTAGTTTGGTCTATGTATACTAAGCCCCAATTTTTGTGGTGCCAAATTATGCAGCCTAAGTATTTGGATTCCTAGAATCCTGCTAGGATCTTCACAATTTCTAATCCTCCTCAGGGGTCTTCTATTTGGAACTTTATGATCTCATATAGGGAAGTGGTCTCTAATTTTATCTCTTGGCAGGTCCATTCAGGGGAGGATATTCTTTTTTGGAAAGACTCTTAGAATGGCCTTCCCCCTCTTTCACAACATGATTCTCTTGCTTCTGTTTCAGTTGTTCTTTCTCAATCATGGGGAGTTAGATTGGTTGATTATGTAGATAGTGTTGATCTATTTTGTCACAAGGTATCATGGAAGGATCCCTCTACTCTTCCATTGTCCTTGTAGGAAATTCAAAATTTTAAATTTGTTTTGCAAGACCGAGTGGCTTTCCTTTCTAACATCAAAGATCAACTTATTTGGTGCCCTTCTAAATCGGGAAAATACTCTGTTTAAGATGGATATTTTGTTGTTCAACAAATGGCCAATCAAAGTGCTCCTCATCGTGCCTTTTTGTTCTGTTGGAATAATTCAATATTACCTAAAGCTGGTGTTTTTTCCTGGCTCACGCTGCAAAATAGAATTTTGACTAGTGATCGTTTAGTTAAATTTAATATTGCAGCCTCCTTTTCTTGTGTCTTATGTGGTAAAGCTCTTGAAGATGTCAATCATCTTTTTCTTCATTGTGAGTTTGTGAGTAGTTGTTGGCATTTTGTCCTCCAAAAGTTCTCTTTCATTCCCTTTGCCTTTATCTTTATGGGACATGTTTCAGTCTTGGCCGGTTTTGTATTCATCTTCTCTATTTGCTTGTTTGTGGTTTATAATTCCCTCTTTAGTCATATGGGCCATTTGGTGGGAAATAAACAAGCGCATTTTTAGATGTGACTCATTGGATTTATATGTTGTTCTTGGGATTTTGGAAAGAAGTATTATTGAGCAAGTTAATGCTCATGTTCAAAAATATTTTAATATGAATTCAGAGTTCTCTTCCTGGGACAATTTTATGATTTCTTCTTGGAAAAGTATCATTATTGCTGTATCGCCCGCCTTTCCAAGGATTCAGAAAACACCTATAGACAGAAATTCCATAAAATGGCATCCTCCTAATGCCCCTTTTTGTAAATTGAATTTTGATGGATCCTCCCACAAAAATCCTGGTGATTCAGGAATAGGGATAGTTTTTCGTGATCATTTGGGTTCTTTATTAGCATTAAAATCTATGCCAATTTCTTCTGGCACAAACAATATGGCCAAGGCTTGTGCTCTTTTAGAAGGTTTTGTTATGGCTAAGGATTTTAATTTCAAATACCTTCATATTGAAGGTGATTCGGCTATTGTCATTCATGCTTGCAAGGCAAGAAAAGCTAATAATTGGCATTTCCGGTATATTCTTGAACAAATTTGGACTCTTCTTGATATGTTTGAGCACCTCATCATCTCACATGTTTATCATGAAGGTAATGCATTGGTTGATTGCCTCGCTAATATGGGTTGTGACAAAACTATTATTGATTCCTCTCGATTGGGGTGTGATTTGATGAGCTTCCCAAACCTATTAAGTATAGCCTGTAGAGAGTCGAGTATTTAATCTTTCTTATTATATGATTACTTGTTTATATGAGTTGATATTCTCTTCTCTTGGTGAGGTATTCCTTTTCATAATTCCATTTGGTTTTGATTTGAGGTACTTTGCTTTACTCGTTCATCACTTGGCATTCATTAATGACGAGTTGGTTGTTATTGATGTTGTTCGTGTGTTTGGTACTCTCTTCTGCTGCGAAATTTGGAGATATTTATTTTCACATTGGGAATCCGTCCTTCATATGCCACTTAAAGTTTGGCGTGACATTGTTTTCATGATTATCTTTGTATGCTGCTTCTTTTGGTTTGTCAGATTTTTTATGATATATCTCCTCTTTCTTTTCATTTATGACATCAAAATTTTGGGCTTCATTTTTCTCTAGCATTTCTGCATTCACCTCTTTCTCCTTTAGCATTTGTCTATAATGGTGGACCACAGATCTCATGTCGTTGGTGTCATTCATGTTTTGGACCCTTGTGTTTCTTGTAAATTCTCTGCGTTCTGTAGTATATACATATATATATATTGGTTGCAGGTGTTTTTTGGTGCAGGGGCATGTCAATTTTGGTTGCAGGAGTTCTTTGTTGAAGGGCCTTCAAGATATCCCATGAAGATGGATCTGTCCTTCGATGTTGGTTTAGTCCTCTTTCTTTTTGGAGCTCTCTTCTTCATTCACTGGGCAACCTATGTTATTTCTTTTTCATGTCCTTATTTTGTAAATAAGCTTGCATGCTCCTATTCTGTAAAATGAGCTTGCATGCTCCTATTTGTAAATGAGTCTGCATGCTCCTTTGTTGATCTCTATTTTGTAACTAGCTCCGGCTAGAGGATTGCTCACTACTTCTCTTCTATAGTCATGTTGATGAACAATGACCGAAGTTTTTCTTGCTGGTTCTTTTATCTGGGAGCTCAGTTTGAACCATTTTTTAAATATATTGTAAAAATTATATATTATTAATAAAATATATCAAGTGGCATTGCCACCTTGCCAAAAAAAAAAAGAATCCCTAACATTCAAATTATTTTCAAAGATATCTTTCAAAATTTATACTAATCATTTTAAAATTTCTCAAAAATTTGTCTATTTACATTTAATAATGTTTAGAGAAATTTTTACTTAATAAATTCCTAAAATTTCCAATAGTAACAAATCCCTTTGGAAATATTATTACTCTCTAAATCAACAAAAGAGAAAAATAATAAAAATATACTCATTCTTTGATTATTCATAAATAAAATTTACCCAAAAATATATATTCAACTCATTAATTTAAGGTAAAAATATTTATGAAAGCTTAAAAGATCATAACGTTAAAATCCACTTATTAATCAAATATTATGCATTAAAGAATATTTATATGTAAAATATAATTATTCCTTTTACACAAATATTTCCCTTTCAAAAAGTAAAATAAAATAATTGAAAGTTCATAAAATGTGGAAAATATAATCTTTAATATAATAATTTTCCTTTTCTATGGTATTTACATGAATGGTAAAAAATCATTATGAAAATAAAATACTCTATTAAATTTCTTAGGTAAAAAGATACTTCCTGCACATGCAAACCTAAGAAATACAAAAAAAAGAAAATTCAAATACCTTAATAAATTTATATCTTTCTAAGAATATTTTTAGAAATAGAAACATTGACAACATATCCCTTATGAACAAATAAATTTCCCTAAAGAACAGTCTAGCCCTTTGTTCATGCTAAAATAGTTGCTTGGAAGTATAAATCATTTTACCCTTTAAAAATTTCCTAAAGTAAAATATTAAAATAAAAATACTTACCCTTTGCAAAACAAAACTTAAAAATATATTACCTCATGGTGGATCCATCGGGCTAGCATACCTTCTCGGGATAGCACAACACCGATACCCGATGGCAATGAAGACTTCTCCTTTGGCTTTGATTTATTAGGCATAGAGGCTTTATTATCTCTCTTCCCAGAGCGTTATTTTTAATTTAGTGCTTCTGTCAATCTTCCCTTTTAAAACCGCTTCAAACTATGCAAGAAAATAAAAAAATTAATTTCTCTTGCGACCTATTTTGGATTAACATTGCCGATTAACCAGGCATCCAATTACCACGAAACTTGGCCAAAAGTTATGATAATTTAAATAAAACATGGGTTTTATTTCAAATTTCAATTAGCTCGCCAAATTTTGGTACTTGCTTTGTAAACTGGCCTATCAGAGCTAGTCGCGGGCAATATAAATTTTAAATTAATACATCAAATGACCTCTGATCTCTGTGAAAATTAAAATGGAAGCAATTGACATAATAATGCTTAGGTGAGAAGAAATCATGATTCGAAAAGACTTACCTGGAATCATTTTGCCTTTGCAACCATATACATACCTGAAAATCAACCACTTGACGTATGCATCGAAATAGGCTTTCAGGAGCTTGAAATGGAAAAATAGACCTGAACATAGGTGTCTCACATGATTTCTCTAGTGAACTCACTGTCCTGCATGAGATTTGGAACTCTAACTTTTGAAAAAAATTAAGGTTCCATTAGGTTCATCAAATATTCCTTTATTGCATGAAAATCTTCTTCACAGGTGTCATCCCATTTGAATGGAACATTTTTGCACAACAAATGGGTGAAAGGATGACATCTATCAACTAGTTGGGATATGAACCTTCTAATGGACTGAAGTCTCCCTTGAAGTGATCTTAGCTGACTGATATTTTTGGGTGATTCCATTTCCATGATTTCTTTAACTTTGCCTAGATATACTTTAATGCCTCGTGCTGAAACATTGTATCCCAGAAGTCTTCTAGATGTGACACTAAATGCACATTTATTTGGATTTAGCCTTCGTTTGTATTTCTTTAAGCGGTCAAAGATCTTTGCTATGATTTCCAGATGTGCTTCTCTAGTATGTGACTTAGCCAATAGATCATCAACATAATCTTCCATGAAGGTATGCATCATGTCATGAAAAATTATCGTCATTGCCCTTTGGTATGTAGCTCTTGTGTTCCTAAGTCCGAAGGCATTACATTCCAATAGAAAGTACCCTATGGGAATGTAAAGGTCATCTTCTCTTGATCTTCTGGTATTATTTTGATTTGATTATAGCCTGAGAAACCATCCATAAGAGAAAACATTTCGTGTCCAGCAGTCAAATCCACAATGATGTCTATATTTGGTAAAGGAAAATCATCTTTAGGACATGCCTTATTAAGATCTCTTAAGTTTGTGCATACCCTGATACTTTTGTCTGGCTTAGAAATAGGAACTATATTGGATACCCATTATGGATATGCTACTGGTCTGATAAATCCTACATCTAGCAATTTCTTCAAATTTTCTTTGACCAATATGGCTATATGAGGATGCATCTTTCTTAGCTTTTGCTTTATTGGTTTTACTCCAGGAGAAACATTTAAGTGATGCATGATGAGATCCGGATCCAAGCCTGGCATATCTGTGTATGACCATGTGAAATTGATTTGTATTTCTTTGAAGAATGCCATATAGTCATGTTTCTCTTGTTCTGATAATGATGTTGCTGGATAGAGAATCTTTGGCTAATTTGGTGTTCCAATGTTGACTGCTTCAGTTGGTTCAATCAATATTGAAGATCTTTCCTAGAAATAATCAGGTAAGGTATCAAATCTCCCATCCTCTAGCACCTCAAGGGGGTTTTCACCATTGGATGCATCCTTTCTTTTTACTTTTTGTTGATCTAATGTTGCCATTAACTGGTTTTCAGCATTAGACTTGATAATTGTTTTTTTCTTTTCACTTTTGTGAATGGGAGATTTGGCACCCCCTTGAGTAGAAGATGCATTACCGAATTCACTAGTGGAATTTTTTGTAGGTTTGACTGTGTTGAGGTATAAGGAAATGGCATGATCGTCAGGGAAGGTTTCTATCTCAATGGGTCCTTCATTGTCCCAATCAATAAGCTCATGATACATTAAGGATAAGGTGTCATCAGATTGTTGCGTGTCAAGAGCATTAAGGGTCATGATAGAGATATCTAAGTCTTCAATGACTATTTCTAAACTTAGATGTTATTTTCCTTAGAATGGCCTTCAACAAGTAGTTCCTGATCATCCTCACTGGAGTTAACATTGATATATTGTAGTTCCCATTCGAGTGTTCTATACCTTGTCATTTTCTCTACATACGAGTGGACTATATCGATGTATACATCTTTTGTATAACATGACTCTTCAGAAGAATCTTCAGATTGGTAAGAGTCCCATTCCCACTAATTGGAATTTGTTTCACTAGAAGCTTGTAATCTAAAAATTTGCTCATAAATATTGTTAGTAGCCTCTTCTTTCTTTTTAGCAGGCTCCTTACCTTCTTTCTGTTGCCTCCGAGCCACTTCTTGTTGTTGTTTGTGGATAGATTCCTCTTGCTATTTACGTGCAACTTCTTCTTCTCTTTGAATGGTTGTTTCTTCTTGTTGTCATTCATAATATTGCTCTTGTTGACTGTGAGATGATGCTTCTTCTTGTGGATCTATGGTATTCTGACCATAACCTAATCATGATTTATCCTTAGGAAGTTGTGAAGGAGGTTGTATTGGTTCTGAAATACCTTGTTTCCTTTTTGAAGCAGTCATCAGCTAGGAAGGAAATCAAAGAGATAAGCCTAGACCGGTCAACAAGAGTAAACACAACGGAAACATAGGGACATGATGGAGGCAATGCAGAAGAGATTGAATTGTATCATGAAAACTATTCACAACCAACCAGTAACAACTGGGTTATAGAAATTGGCTCACAGGATTGCTAAAACATGTTCAAAATACAGAACAGGTCACAACCGAGACCTCAAATCTTAAGATCTATCTTCTATACTTAGTCTAACTTCTTAATTACATTCTAATGCTCTATTACAATGATTTATACAATCCAAGGGGATCCGGTCAACCCAAAAAGAAATCAAAACCCAAAGAACAAGACCTAATGTGCAAAACCAACAAGGTTGGCCTACGCCAAAGAAATTCCTCTAAAAAATCCAAAAGATGAAGTGTAGATCATGGGAAAAGGTTGGCCACATGCTAAGGAGCATCAGAATCAAATCCTAGGGCTCTGCAAGCTACGAAAGGGATCCAATAGATCACCAATGCAAATAGGTCCAAGCAAACGGTAACATAAAATTATCTCAGAAACTGGTAGCGATAACTTGTCGAAAAATGATCCAAATACTCCATGGTTTGGGAATAAGGAAGATGATCAAGTATTCATGGAAAATCTAACTCCATAGGTTTTGGTGAGCCAAATCTGGGACACACAAAAAGAAATGTAGAAACTGTAAATAGAAAGAAAAACATAAAGGAAATATTTTTTTGGTTGATGCAAGATTGCTATGAAACGGGGGTGCAAGAATCAAATCCCAACTTCTGGTTTTATCTCCAACTAAACATCTCAACAAATTTACCAAGCTCTAGTTAACTAGTTCTATCTATCCATCAATATGTGGATGAAAAGTAGAACTGAACTTCAAATCACTCTTCATTTTCTTCCAAAGTGTTCTCCAAAAATAGCCAACAAACTTAGTGTCTCTGTCTGAAACTATGCTTTTAGGAAATCCAAGCAATCTCACTACTTCCTTGAAAAATAGGTCTACTACATGTAATGCATTTGATGTCTTCTTACAAGGTATGAAATGATCCATCTTTGCGAATCTATCGATTACAACAAATATAAAATTATTCCCTCTCGACGTTTTAGGCAATCTAAGTATGAAATCCATGCTTATATCCTCCCAAGGTCTTACCGGTACTGTCAAAGGTTTATACAATCCCATATTCTTACTACTACCCTTTGCAACTTGACAAACTCTACAACTTTGCACATATTTCTTAACATCCTTATGAATCTGGGGCCAAAAGTAATTCTCACTCACCAATGCTACTGTTTTGTCAATACCAAAGTGTTTGGCTAATCCTCCACTGTGTTTCTCCTTTATCATATTCTCCCTCATAGAACTCTTAGGTATGCAAAAACTGCATTTCTCTGAATAAAATCCCATCCTGAATGAAGCAATTCAACCACTTGCTTCTATCTACCGTAACCAATTTTCTACATACTCTCCAAGGTTATGCAAAATATGGGTCATCATCATACAAGGTCTTCAATTCCTAAAATCCTAATACTATCACTCTCATCTCTGTCATCAGATTCCTTCTCCTACTCAATGCATCAAAAAATTTGTTAAATTTCCTACTTTTGTGCTTCAACACAAAGGTGTAACTCTACAAAAATTCTACCCATCTCATATTCCTATGATTCAACTTTCTCTAACTATTCAAATACTGCAAGGCTTGATGATCCGTATACAACACAAACTCCATAGGAAATAGGTAATGCCTCCACTTCTTCAAGGATTAAACTATGGCATACAAATATTGATCATACACTGAATATCTCCTCCGGACATCATTCAATTTTTCACTGAAATAAGCTATTGCTCTCCCTTCCTGACTCAAGAATGGTCCTATTGCTGTTCCACTTGCATCATAATCCACTTGAAATACTTTATTGAAATCCAGTATAGCCAACATAGGCTTCTTAGTCACTTTCCGTTTCAACAATTTAAAACTTTTGTTTTCTCTTGTGGTCCACTTAAATTCCTTCCGATCTCCCCTCATGGTTTCAATCATAGGGTTACCAACTGAACTGAAATTTATAATGAACTTCTGGTAGAAACTAGCCAATCCATGAAATGATCTTACCTCTCCAATGCTTTCTAGTGTAGGACACTCAATAATTCCTTTTACTTTCTGAGGGTCTATCTTCAAACCATCCTCAGATATCATAAATCCCAAATAGACTAATTCATCTTTCATGAAAGTACACTTCTTAAGATTTATCAACAACTTTTCTTCCCTCAACCTCTGCAAAACTTGTCTCAAATGCAACAAATGCTCCTCTTTTGTCTCACTAAAAGTCAGAATGTTATCAAAATATACAATAACAAACTTACCCAAGAATTTCTTCAATACCTCATTCATCAACCTCATGAAAGTACTTGGTGCATTCGTTAACCCAAAAGGCATCACCAACCATCCATACAGTCCTTTATTTGTCTTGAATGTTGTCTTCCGCTCATCTCCTTCTCAAATCCTGATCTGATGATATCCTCTCTTCAAGTCTATCTTTGTAAAGTATTTGGCTCCACTCAAACAATCCATTATATCATCCATCCTAGGCAGAGGAAACCGGTATTTCATTGTGATCTTGTTTATTTCTCTATAATCGGTGCACATTCTCCACTCTCCATTCTTCTTAGGTGCTAATACTGCTGGTACTGCACAAGGGCTCAGACTTTCTCTGATCAAACCTTTCTTCAACAGCTCCTACACTTGTCTATTCATATCTTCATTCTCTGCTAGTGTCATCCAGTGTGCAACTTTATTAGGCAAACTAGCTTTGGGAACCAGGTCCATGCAATGACTGATACTTCTCATAGGTGGCAATCCATCAGACACATTATCTGAAATGATGTCTTCATATTCTGTCAGCAAATATTTTATCTATTCCGGTTCTTCTTCTTCATGCTTCGGATTCTCAGTCTTCTTAGGAACTAGGGAAAAACACACATTCTCATGTCTCAATCCATCCAAGAATTTCCTTCCATCCACCAAATAGATTCTATCATTTGTACAGACTTCACTCTTCAAAGGTTCCTCCAAGGGCAAAAAGGTTTGCTTCATCCCATTGGCCATAATAGTGTATGTATTCTTCCTCCCATCATGTATCGCCTGTCTATCAAACTGCCAAGGTCTACCCAACAAAAGATGATAAATATCCATAGGCATAATATCACACAAGACTTCATCATGGTAATTGCCAATTTTCAATTTCACCAAACATTGCTCACTTACTAACAACTTATGTTCATCCCAAATCCATGCTATCTGATAAGGCTTAGGGTGCTTCAATATTTCCAAATTCAACTTATTCACCATGTCTTCTGAAACAAGAATATTTGAACTACCACTATCAATACAAAATTTACAACACTTACTGGATACCTTACATCTGGTCTTGAAAAAAATATTTCTCTGCAAGGGCTCTTCATCTCTCCCGGTATGACACAAAGCTCCATCTTCCGGTTTATTATCTGATCTGGTGGGGTTTTCTTCCACCATTGATTCTCTTTTGGTATTCTCTATCTTCTTACACTATAAAACACGATGTCCTTGTCCTCCACACTTATACAAAGTTCCTCTAAATACCCTCTTTTCTTGTCTTCTGTCATCTCTTCCAAAATTATCATTCCGGTAGGCATCTGGTTCTCTCCTTTGATAGAAATTTCTATTATCTTTTTGGTACCTTCTTTGCTCACTTCTTTGTCCTTATTCTGACCTGTACAGGTTCCTCTACCTCCAGTATATCCTCTTCCTCCTTGAATCTTCCCGTGGAAAACCTTCTACCTCTTCCTCTCTGCCTCTGCTCATGTCTTTTGTTTAGCTTCTCTTCTACCTTTAGGGCATATTGGTAAGCCTCTTCAACACTTTGTAATTTGATCAAACTGAGTTCATCTTGTATAGACACCCGCAATCCATTCAAATATCTTGCAACTTGTTCAACTTCCTCATTAACATGTCCGAATCTAATATTCAACTTGTAAAATGCTTCAGTGTATTCCTTCACACTAGATTCCTTCTGTCTCAAATTCTACAACTTTTGGAATAGATTCACTTGATAATCAACTGCCATCAATTTTAATTTCAACTTAGCAACCATCCGATCCCATGTTTTGATTTTCTCTTTACCTCTTCTCTATCTATCAATCTGCAAATTCTCCCACAAAAGAGATGCATGGCCTTTCAACCGAGTACAGGTATATTTCACCTTCCTTTCTTCTACAATGTTTTCAAAAGAAAAGTATTTCTACATCTCCGAAATCCAATGCATCAATTCATCTGAATCCAACTTTCCATCATATTCTGGTGAGGTAAAATAAGGTTTAGTATTCGCCCTACTCAAAACCCTCAAAAACCTTTCCTCATTTGGATCAACCACTGATGGGTTTACTTATTCTGCTGGGGCTTCTTCTCCTTCATATTCACTTACATCTTCAATGTTTCGGCTTCTTCTCTGGGCTATCTAAATGGCTTCCAATTGCGCAGCTATTCCTCGCAACATTTCCATCACAACAGGGTCTGCATTCCCATGCGCTCCACTATTCCTAGTTCCTCTTTGTGCCATCTTTACGCTAGTCCTTTGTAGCTGCAGGTTGGATCCACAGTCCACCACCCTACAACAAAATTCTTAGGACAACGCAATATCTGGAACAAAATCTGGCTCTGATACCACTTGAAGCAGTCACTGACTAGGAGGGACATGTTAGAGATCAACCTAGATTGGTTAGCAAGAGTAAACACAATGAAAACACAGGGACATGATGGAGGCAATGTAGAACAGACTGAATTATATTATGAAAACTGTTCACAAACAACTGGTAACAACCGGGTTACAGAAATCGGCTCACAGGCCTGCTAAAACATGCTCAAAATACATAATAGGTCACAATCAGGACCTCAAATCTTAAGATCTATCTTCTATACTCAGTCTAACTTCTTTATTACATTCTAATGCTTTATTACAATGATTTATATGATCCAAGGGGATCCGGTCGGCCCAAAAAGGGATCAAAACCCGAAGATCAAGACCTAACGTGCAAAACCAACAAGGTTGGCCTCCACCAAAGAAATTCCTTTAGAAAATCCAAAGGATGAAGTGTAGATAATGAGAAAAGGTCGATCACATGCCAAGGAACATTAGAATCAATGCCCAGGGCTCCACAATTTATGAAAGAAATCTGATAGATCGCCAATGCAAATAGGTCCAAGAAACCGGTAATAGAAAACTATCTTAGAAACGGGTAGTGATAACTTGCCAAAAATTGATCCAAATGCTCCACGGTTTGGGAATAAGGAAGATGATAAAGTCTTCAAGAAAAATACAAATCCATAGGTTTCAGTGAACTAAATCTAGGACACACAGAAAGAAATGCAAAAAATGCAAACAGAAAGCAAAACATAAAGGAAATAGTTTTTTGGTTGATGCAAGATTGCTATGAATTGGGGATGCTCCTACATCACTTTTGCCCATAGGACCATGACCACTGTATCCCATATTTTTTATGATATCATATCCTTTTCCATATTTATCTACTGGGATACTGACATTATTGACTTTTGGTTGGGATTCTGGATCAGTCTCTTCAGCTAAGGTACCAGCTTCGACAAATGATCCATCTAGGATTTTACTTGATATGATCCATCTAGGTTGCTATTTTGAAATTGATGGCTTTCGATATGATCTTGGAGAGACAGGTAGGTTTGGTAGTGAATTTTGCCCTGGGCCTTTGTCTGTCAATTGCATCTTTTTCTCAAAGCTCAATAAGATTGAAGCAAATTCTTTTTCCTTATGTTGTGTATTAAAAGAGGATGCCTCTCTATTATGCAGAATAATGATCTCTTTAATTGGCTTCAGGTTAGTGCAATATTGAAATGGGTTTGAATCTATTGGAATGATGATCTATTGTCCTTCATATAGAAACTTGAGGTATTGATGGTAAGTTGAAGGGATATCTTGCATGTCATGGATCCATGTTCTACGTAGAAGTATGTTATAAGATGAATTAATGTCCAACACTTGACATACAATATCCTTTTGTGCAAGCCCAACTTTGATTGGCAACACTATAACCCCTTTGGAGGAACACTCTTCTTCATCATATTCTTTAATGGTTATCTTTTTGTGAGGATCAAATGCATCTTCAAAATAGCCTAATGCACAGACACGACTTAATGAACAAATATTTAGGCCAACTCCTCCATCTATTAGGACACATTTTACGTGGGTTTTGTGAATTAATACTTTGATATGCAAAGGAGCTTTATGTGGATGTTGCAGGGACATGCAATCATCTTGTGTAAAGGATAAGCAATGAGGTACTATAAGATGTCCCACCATGGTTTGAAATTGATCAATACCCAAGTCTTTGGGGACCGTGGTATCTACTAGAACCTTTTCTAGGATCTCTTTATGCGTGGGTGATATTTTTAGAAGTTCTAATATTGAGATTTGCATAGGGGTCTTTTGTAATTGATCTACTATGTTGTATTTCATGGAAGTAAAGGGTTCTTTGGTTGGGTTCCCGGTAAAGTGACCTTAGCTTTACTATGCATAATAGTGTGTGTGGGTTCTGCTTGGGATCTTTCTTTGACTACAACACCATTGACCACATTATCATAAGTGTGAGCATAATTCACTTTCTCCTTTCCCTTTCTATCTCTAGTTGATGATGTCTCGCCCTTCTCATAGTTTGGTAGCGGAGTTTTAAATGTTGTGTGTCCATCTACCGTTATTACCTTGTTATCTATCAAATCTTGAATGACATTTTTTAATGATTGACAATCATTAATCCGATGTCCTTTTCTCTGATGATATTTGCAAAAATGATTGTCATTCCACCAAGCAGGTTTCACCTTTTTGTTCAAAATCCCTCACTTCTGGTTGTTAGCAGCAATCAAGAAGGAAGACTAAGAGGGGGGGGGGTTGAATCAGTCTTCATGAAAACATTGATAATCAAACACCAAAGTATAAACTGATAAACTGCAGCAACTAAAAGATAAGAAAACAAACAACACAACACACAACACCAATATTTGTACATGGAAAACCTGGTCAAGGGAAAAACCATGGTGGGAACCTACCCACAATAAGATGATACTCTATAGTAGTATGTAAAAATATTACAATTGGGAATGTACATGCATTTAGGAACATTGCCTAGGCTCACTTCCAAAAAGATATATGCCCGAAAGGCTCCAATCCTCAGCGAAGTCTCATTGACTTACAAAATGAATCGGACTACAATCTGGAAGAAAATGAATTGCAATAGTAGCATCTACATATGCTTGATAACATTTTTGGTTAAGCACAGTTGTCTTCTCTACAACACTGATCTCACCACAACACTTCACCAAATGATATATCTCTTATTTGCACACACAAATCTCTCTAACAATGCAGAAATCACATCAACAACTAAATTACATAAGTGTATCACCTATAAATACAAATCATCGACCTTGATATCAAGGTCGGCTAAACCCTCAACCCTCAACTCATAAATACAAAAAATACATTACACGATACAAAGATCGATCACCAGACCAATATTATGATTTAAATTGCATAGCATGGATGTAATTCAAATTCACAAATGATCATATCCACCATAAATCACACCAAGATCAACCACAACACGTTACATCACCAAAAATCACGCATAGCACATAATCATCACCGGTTGATAGAAATCACCAAAACTCACACAACGATCAATGTGGATTGCCAAAACAAATAGGACACAATTAGGAGACACTATCAAACAAAATATAATCATCCGAAATAGTTGCACCAACACCTCAAATCAAATCTTCATCGGTCAACGTCTCAAAGCTCAAGAACACAACCAAACAACAACTGTCATGAAGAAAGATAACTTGCGGGTCACCAAATCATGAACCATCTAAATTGAAGATACATAAGATCATCCCAAAATACATCCCAAAGTATCAGCACAAGATCTGATCATTCTAGAATATACCAGAGGGAACACCAATCGGAACACCAGGAACCAGTAACTAAAGAACAACAAACCGGATCAGAAAATCTTCAAAAGCTCACCGAAAAAATTCATAGGAATATGTTGACATCAATGACAACAACACATCCAAGTCCAACAACCAAATCCAAAAGACTACAACAATATCCCAATAATCTCAACAACTCAACAATCTCCCCCTTTGGCATTAATGGTAACATATGAATGTGAAAAATAGTCAATGCAAAGAAAGAAGATATCACCAACAAAAATCCCCCTAAGATCAGGATAGATAATGCAATTTTTCACATGATCTCTCCCCCTTGAAAAAAATGCCAAATCTCTCCAAAGATAGAAAACCAAACACATTCTCCCCCTTTGAATATGAAAAACAGATCTCTCTCCACCAAAACACAAAAACATGAATCTTTCACAACCAAGTCAACAGACTGCTCCAGCAGAGGAGAAACACTAACACATCAATCTGGATAAGAAGTATAAAGCTCTGAAATCCACTGGATCAATGCAACTCAATGCATCTAGTTCTCATTAGGAGGGGTGGTTATCCCTAGCTTATCTCACAAATAGACAAATGTATCTGCAGGCAAAGGCTTAGTAAAAATATCAACAATTTGTTCCTTGGTAGATACATATTCTAGCTTCACCTTTTGTTCACTGAATTTCTTCTTCAAGTAATTACATTTGATTGATATATGCTTAGTCTTTGAATGTTGTACTAGATTCTTTGACATGTTTATAGCACTGGAATTATCACAGTATATGACAATAGTCTCATCATAAATAACTCTGATGTCTTTCAACATTTGCTTCATCCAAAATATCTGAGTGCAATTACTAGCAACAACAATGTACTTAGCTTCAGCAGTAGATATCGATACCGAGTCTTGTTTCTTGCTATCCCATGAAACCAACTTTTTACCCAAAAAGAATGCTCCATCGGTAGTACTCTTCCGATCATCTACATCACCTGCCCAATCTACATCAGTGTAAGCACATAACATGAAATCATATTTCTTAGGATCCCATAAACCATAATCCACAGTTCCCTTAAGATATATGAATATTCTTTTAACAACAATAACATGACTTTCCTTCGGATCAACTTGATATCTAGAAGCCATACATACAACATGCATAATGTCAAGCCTAGTCTGAGTAAGATATAATAATCCACCAACCATAGATCTGTACAAACTTTGATTAGCTTTAGGAGATTCATTATTTTTAGACAATTTACAAGCAGTCACCATAGGAGTTCCAACTGGTTTGGAATCATCTAGTCCAAACTTCTTCAACAATTCCTTCACATACTTAGTTTGAGATACAAAGATACCTTTCTCTATCTATGCATTCTGCTAACCTAAGAAAAATTTCATCTCACCAATCATAGACATCTCAAATTCCTTTTGCATATCATCGGCAAACTTCATACTCATATCATCATCACCATAAAAAATAATATCATCAACAAAGAATTCAACAATCAGAATATTACCATTTTCAAGTTTAAAGTATAGATTACTATCAACAACGCTTTTAGTGAATCCTAATTTCAACAAGTATTTATCTAATCTAGCATACTAGGCTCTAGGAGCTTGTTTTAATCCATAAGTGATTTCTTTAACTTGCATACCATATCACCATCATCTGACAGTGAAAATCCATCAGGTTGTTCAATGTAGACTTCTTCTTCTTGATCACCATTCAAAAATGCAGATTTGACATCCATCTGATATACCTTGAAATATTTATAAGCAACATAAGAAAGCAACAACCTAACAGCTTCAATTTTGGCAACCAAAGAAAATTTTTCTTCATAATCAATTCCTTCTTGCTCTGAATACCCTTTGCGGACTAGTCTAGCTTTATTTTTGACTACTTCACTGGCTTCATTAAATTTATTTCTAAAAACCCATTTAGTACTAGTAACATTTTTATCCTTAGGTCTAGCCACAAGTTCCCAAGTATTATTCTTTTCAATTTGGTCTAATTCTTCTTCCATGGCCCTTATCCAATTCTCATCTTTACAAGCTTCAAGAACATCTTTAGGTTCAACTTTGGATATCAAACATACCTCTTCTGCCGCTAACCTTCTTCTAGTAATCACATCTTTATTCTTGTCACCAATAATCTGATTCTTAGAGTGATTTAATCTAACATACCTCAGAGTCTTCTAATTCTTAGATTCTTGCACAACATCACCAACAACAAGAACATCCAGATTAACAGTCTTTGTCTCTACCAGGTCATTTTGCTTAGGTCCTTCAGGTTGAATAAGAGCTAAAACAACATGCTGACCTTCATCATAAGCTCCGATCTCCTTTCCAAGGTTCTCATCCACCTTCACACATGCACTCTCAACAATCTTTCCCAGTCTCTTGTTATAGCATCGATAGGTTTTACTCTGTGGAATATCCCAAAAAGATACCTTCATCACTTCTAGCATCAAACTTTCCAATATCCTCATCTCTCTTGATATAACATTTACTACCAAAAAATTTGAAATATTTCACAGTAGGAACATGACCAAACCAAAGCTCATAAGGGGTCTTACCAGTATCACCCTTGATATGAACTTTGTTAAATGTGTACACTTCAGTGCTAATGGATTCTCTCCAGTAGATCTTCAAAATATTTCCTTCAATCAACATAGTCCTTGCAGCATCCAAAACATAATGGTTCTTCCTTTCAACAACTCCATTCTGATGTGGGGTTCTAGGAGCAAAAAGTTGTCTTCTGATTCCATGCATCTCGCATAAAGAATTAAACTCACCGGAACAAAATTATCCACCTCTATCAGATCTCAGACATTTCATCTTCAATCAGGACTTTGTTTCAACTTTAGCTTTGAATATCTTGAATTTCTCAAATTCTTCTGATTTCTCCTTCAAAAAGACAACCCACATCATCCTGGAATAATCATCAATTAGCAGCATAAAGTCTCTCTCTTCCTGCACACTTCTAAAATTTGTAGGTCCACATAGGTCAGTATGCACAAGATCCAACAATCCATCTGATGTATACCATTTGTTCTTGAAAGAAATTCTTGTTTGCTTACCCAACTGACACTCCTTACATACTGGATTAACAAGTTTACCAATCTTAGGCAGATCTTTAACAACATGTGTAGAACTAATCTTGATCAGTGAATCAAAGTTTACATGAAATGTCCTTCTATGCCATAAATATCTCTCATCTATTTCAGCAATCAAACAACTTCTCACTAGCATTCAAATGAAAAATGTTACCTTCAGTCTTAGTCCTAGATGCAATCTCTAAACCAAAGGCATTCAAGATTTTGCATTTACCATCCTTGAATTGCAGATCATAGCCCTTGTCAACCATCTATCCAACACTCAAAAGATTATGCTTCAAACTTCAACATACAAGACATCATTAGTGTTATTCTTACCATCAAAAGAAATAGAACCTCTCCCATAGATTACACAGGCTTTGTCATCTCCAAATCTAACTATTCCACTATCATACTTTTCCATACTTAAAAATTTTCTTTTATCACCGATCATATGATTTGAAAAAATACTGTCAATCACCCATACTCTTTTCTTCAACTTTTACAGCCAAAGCCCAACATAATAGCTAGTGGAATCAATAGGCATAGGTCCATCTTCCTTAATGAAAATAAATGCAACTTCATCTCCTTCTAATTCTTCATTTGTAACACCTTCATTTGCAACATAATAACAATTCTTTTGGTTCCTAAACTTTCGGTTAAACTTATAAGGCTTATCATACTTCTCATGCTTCTCACATCTATCATTCCTATCATACTTATCAAACTTATCATGTCTCTCATACTTATCCATTCTCTCCAGACATCTAGAGGAAAAATGTCCTATCTTATTGCAAGTAAAACATTTCAAAGGCAACTTTCCATCATACTTACTGGAACCTTTAGGCAATCTCTGGGCAATCAATGCTTCAAGATCATCAAGCTCTATCTCTTGCTCTGCAATCTCTCTTCTTTCTCTTTCATACTTGGATATTCTGAACTCATCAAGATCATACTTCTTCTTACCAGAGACATATGTTGATGCTCTAAATGCTATCTCAGACTTTCCATGTGATTCTTTAAATTCGCTCAGCTGAAATGCAACAAGTTTTCCAACCAACATATCTCTTGTTACTATAGTTACACTCCAGATCTCATCTATAGCAACAAACTTATGTTTGTAAGCATGAGGCAAAGATCTCAACACCTTAGCAACAATATCATCTTCCTCAATCTTCCCACTGACACATCTGATACCAAGGAGGAGCTCATTCACCTTAGCCATGTGTGAATGTATGTTCTCATCATCTCCCATCTTCAATGTCTCATACTTTCCTTTCAAATTCTGCAACTCAACAACTTTCACTTGACTATCACCTTCATACAGGATCTCAAGCTTCACCCAGATCTCATGTGCAGTTTGAAGTTCCATTACATTTGTCATTTTAGAATCAGTCAGGGAACTAAGTAATGCTTCCTTCGCTCTAATATTATATTCATCTTCCTTAACTTCATGAGGAGTGGATGGTCCATTCTGAGGAACAACATAGACATTCTTAGTAATCTTCTAGTAATCTTTTCCAAGACATTTCAAGTGCACCTCCATCTAGTTCTTCCACATAGTATAGTTGCTTCCATCAAACCTCAGACAATCCTTTTTCAAAATAATACCTTGAGTTGTCATCCCATATCTCCCCAAGCGATTAAGCTTCTACCAGAGGATCTAGCTCTGATACTAATTGTTAGCAGAAATCAAGAAGGAAGACTGAGAGGGGGGGTGAATCATTCTTCACTGAAATAGATAATCAAACACCAAAGCATAAACTGATAAAATGCAACAACTAAAAGATAAGAAAATGAACAACACAACACACAACACCAATATTTTTGACGTGAAAAACCCGGCCAAGGAAAAAACCACGGTGGGAACCTACCCACATTAAGATGATACTATGTAGTAGTATGTGAAAATATTATAGTGGGGAATGCACATGCATTCAGGCACACTGCCTTCACTCACTTCCAAATAGATATATGCCTGGAAGGCTCCAAACCTCAGGGAAGTCTCACTAACTTACAAAATGAATCAAACTACAATCAAGAAGAAATGAACTATAATAGTAGCATCTACATATGCCTGATAACAGTTCGAGTTAAGCATAGTTGTCTACTCTGCAACACCGATCTCACCATAACACTTCACCGAATGATATATCTCTTGTTCGCACACACAATTCTCTCTGATAATACATACATCACATCAACAACTAAATTACATAAGTATATAATCTATATATACAAATCATTGACCTTGATAGTAAGGTCAACTAAACCCTCAACCCTCAACCCTCAACTCATAAATACAAAAATTACATTACACGATACAAAGATCAACCACCAGATCAATATTATGATTTACATTTAATAGCATGGACCTAATTCAAATTCCCAAATGATCACATCCACCAGAAATCGTGCCAAGATCAACTGCAACACATTACACCACCAGAAATACCGCATAACACACAAATCATCACCAGTTGATAGAAATCACCAAAAATCACACAATGGTCAATAGGGATCACCAAAAAAAATAGGACATGATTAGGAGAGACCATCAAACACATTAGAACCAGCCAAAATAGTTTCAGCAACACCTCAAATCAAATCTTCATTGGTCAATGTCTCAAAGCTCAAGAACACAACCAAACAACAACTGTCACGAAGAAAGATAACTTGTAGGTCTCCAAATCATGAACCATTTGAAATGAAGATACACAAGATCATCCCAAACAACATACTAAATTATCAGCACAAGATCTGATCATTCTAGAATATACCAAAGGGAATACCAACCGGAACACCAGGAACTAGTAACCAAAGAACAACAAACCGAATTATAAAATTTTCACAAGGTCACTGGAAATACTCATAGGAATATGTTGACATCAATGAAAACAACATATCCAAGTCCAACAACCAAATACAATAGAATACAAAAATCTCCCAACAATCTCAACAACTCAACATTGGTAATGTAATTAATTTGTTTGCAAGAAGTGTTTTTATTGCTGATTCAAGTGGTTCACCAATAGGTGTAAATTTCTAGCGAAAGTTGGTGAAGGGTAACCTTGGGTCATTATTATCCCGATTGGTTGTCGAGGTATGACTTGACAAGTTGAATATGGGATGCTTGGGTTTCACAGTGTTAGCATCCACTATCCCATCATTCCCAATGTTTCTATTTCTATTTCACAATTTAATTTTATCAGCATTATTGCTAGTGTTGTTAGAAGAATTATTCCCTTCTCTATGAAGATTTAATACTCCTTTCTTGACCAAGGCTTCTTCAATTTTGTTTTCAATCTCAACCATTTTATTTAAGGCTGGAGGAAATTTCATCTTAAGTGCACAACTCATTTCATCGTTCAAGTTATCGATTAAAATTTCTATCTTTTCATTGTCAGGAATAGGATGAGAATATTGTGCAAACAAAATTATCCACCTTTGTAATAATATCATAAAAGGTTCCCCATTTTTTTTCTTTGTGTTACATAGGTGAAGCATAGTAATCTCATGTTGAATGTTATATGAATATTGGGAAACAAATTTTTCTACCAATTCTGAAAATATTCTTATACCAGGTGGTAAGTTGGAAAACCACTCCATTGCTCACCCACTTAAACTCTTAGGGAATAATCTCATCAAATAGGTGTCCTTGCGTGTGAAATCCATACCCATTGTGCAAAATTACCTAACTTGATCTTGAGGGTCAGTCTTACCATTGTATTTGTCATACTTAGGGATTTCATAATTAGGAGGAAATGGTATCATATTTAATTTTTTGTCGAATGGATAAGGACATATCTCTTGTAGCGAATATCTTCTTGTGGATCCCCCTTGCAAGTCATCCACTTGTGTTTGGAGTGCTTGAATCTATTGAGTAAGAGCTAAAAGGGGATTATCAATATTATTCCTTCCTTCACCATCTTGGTTATTTTGAATTCTTTCATTACGATAGTTATTTTGAATTCATTCGTTATGAGTTTCATTTTGAGTTCATTCATTGTGAGTATCACTCTGAGTTCATTCATTATGACTGTCACTTTGAGTTCGTTCATTGTGAGTATCACTCTCAGTTCGTTCATTGTGAGTGTCACTTGTCTCTCTAGTTCATTTTATATTGGCGATATCAAAATTACTTGGTAGCTTGGTCCCTTGACACACTAACATGAGAAAATATCTTTCCTTATCTGGTTCAATGATTCTTTCCAAGAATCTACTGAATTTTGGATCTTGTTGTGATCCTCTGACTGTTTCTTCTGTTATTTCATAATTGTCATTATTGTTGTGAGTAGTAATGGATCCAAACTGATGGTAGAAAGGATTCTCTTCATCCATTATAAATGTTTGCACTTGTTTATGCTATATCAGTCTCCTCTGCTTTCTCATGAAAATTGGCATACAAGCGATCTTATTGTTTTGAAAAGTTTTACTCTTCCAAAAATTCTCCTCAATAAGTGATCAATTCTTGAGGCAAAGAAGACAAGTTAATGGGACCACCTTAATTTAGACTTTGTGATAACATAGATCTTTGTTGCATAGCACTTGTTCTCAATGGTTCTTCATAAATTTTTTTCCTCTACCACGCAAATAATTTCGATAATGATGTAAAAATATGCGATATTTCAATAAGATTTTTTTATTTATGTAGAGAAATTTTCTCCTTTTTAAGATTGCCTTGCGACTAAGTTTCTTCTTTTTCAATCAATATGCAATGGTCATCAAGTATCTGAAAAATTTACAAGTTTTTGATCTTAGTTTTGAGTGCAAAGTTTTGTTATGATATCGCCAAGTCAAATAGGAAGGATGTATCCTATTTAGAGAACTAGGTCAATCTGATCTAGCATTGTAGTTTCGTGATGAAGGATGATAGATCTTGATAAGAAACTATGTTAGAAACATCAAATTATCAAAGATGTTCGATTATTCACTTGAGAGATTTGGATCTTAAACTTGTTTGAGATGAATACTTGTGGGACCTAGTGCGTTTAGTCTTAAATTTGACTCAACCAAAGACATTTTTTGGAGTATTTGACCAATAGATGTCCTAAAATATGGTGCTATAATATCAATCAAAAGAGCTACTTTGTAGACCTAAAGAGATATTTCCCAAACCAGAAGAGCTACTCTGCTGATTGAAAGAGCTATTTCTTAGACTGAAAGAGCTCTTCTGTTGACCAAGAGAACTATTTCTCAGACTGAAAGAGCTATTTTACAAATTGAAAGAGATACTATTTTAACCAAGAATGCTACTTCTCACACCAGGAAAGATATTTCTCAAATCGAAAGAGCTACTATTTTTACTAGAAATGTTACTTCTCATACCAAGAGAGTTGTTTCTCAGACCGAAAGAGCTATTGTTTAAACCATAAAAATTACTTCTCAGACCAGAAGAGATGTTTCTTAGAATGAAAGAGATAATGTTTACCCTAAAAGAGATGGCCCCTGAAAGATGTTTCTAAGATTGACAGAATTACCTCCCAAACTAAAAGTGTTACTGTCTTGATCATAAAAAACACTTCTCAGACTAGGAGAGCTATTATGTTGACCAAAAATGTTGTTTATCAGATAGACAGTGTTGTTGTCTAGCTTGAGAACGCTATTGTTTTGACCAAGAACATTGTTTCTTAGACTAAAAGAGCTATTCTACAAATTAGGAACTATAAAGTTTGAGATAGTGATGTTCAGACTCAAAAACTTGTTGTTTTGTCTGAAAGATTTAATATGAAAACTCGAACAACTAATGTTTAGAGCTAACTAGTGAAAACATGAAGAGTTAATGTTGACACATGAGAAAGATGATATTCACACCAAGAGAGCTAAATTTCAGACCAAAAGAGCTAATGTTTGAACCAAAAGAGATAAAGTTTGAACCCTAAATTCCACTGTTAGAATAAAGACCTCTGTTGTTTGGACCAGGAACTCTACTCTTTGGACTGAGAACTCTACTATTTAAATCGAGAACTCTAATGTTTGCAACAATAAATCTAATGTTTTAATTGAGAAATCTGATGTTTGAACTAGAAATGCTATTGTTTAGATCGAGAACTCTACTCTTTGAACCAAGAGCACTACTCTATGAATTGAGAACTCTACTCTATGAATTGAGAGCGCTAATGTTTGAACTAAGAGAACTAATCTTCTATGAAATATGTAATTTTGACAGTTTGATGTTTGAGTTAAGATTTTTCGTGTTATCAATAGATGATGTGTCTGATTTATTGTCTGAAAACACAGAAGAAAAAATTTCAAACAGTTGTCTTATTTGTCCCTAGGATCTAAATATCAAGTGTATGTTCCAAAGGCTCACAAAAAGCCCAAATTTTAATGGGTTTTGCACAAAGAAGACAATTCAAGCAAATTTATCCTAAGGAATCGGTGACAATGCGATAACTCAACCCACAACCAGGAATCTTCGTGACGCAAGTGTAAACACCCTAAATGGGGATGTCCACTTTTGCCATTATTGAGAGGTGGCAGATAGGGGCCTCTAGGACTAGAAGGATGACCCAGTCACCCTCTCCTTGGAAGAATACAAGTAGCCTATGCAAAGTTGAGGATTTCTGCCTCTCCTCCAAGGAGCCAAATGGTGAGTGTCTTGGGAGGAAACATTATATCCCCTTGCACTGAAATTAATGCACCAAGGCTAAAAAGGGTGGCTTCTAACTAACAAGGAACTAGTAAGGGAATCCGTTCGACGCGTCGGGGTATAAACTCAATTAAGAGGTCTCCCAACCTTGAGAACCAAGGTTTTATATACCCAAAGGTATGGAGGAGAGTTATTCCCAACATTGCCATTGATTTTGATTTTCATCAAAATCACATTTATTTTATAGTGGGTTAGATGAACTTGGCTTCAGCCATTCCCACTTGGGGTCATTCCCATCTCACCTAACCTTATGGGCTACTCGGGAGAGCAGGCTCACTAAGGATTAATGCACTAATAAAAAGAAAAGTGATGAGTCTGGCTTTCTAAGCACCTCATGAAGGTGAGAGCATACTTTCCTTTCATTGAATACACACAAGACATGATGTTCTTTTTCCTTCCTAATTAGTCTAGGTACCCATGTTAATGAAAATAAGTAATACAATTGTTGGCATTACAATAGAAAGGAGATTGTTGGTATTTCAATAAGGATATTGAGAAGGTTGTTGGAGATTATTGATATGAGTGAAGAAGGATGAATACTATCTTAATAATATTATTTTGTCATTGATGTCAAGAAATTGATTTTCTGATTTAGTATGATGTTGCCATATCTTGAGAAGTATGTTTTGATGAGTATTAAGAGGTCCGTAAGAGACACAAAAAGAATGTGATAATGAAGGGGAGAAATAAGTTATTCAATGGGCAACTATTACTGAGTTAGACAATGATGAGATCATGTTGTTTTTGATTGTTTTGATATCCTACATATGTTTCTAATTATAAGTTTAATACTGTACTATGTCACCAAGCAAAGAACCTAGTCGGTAAACCCTAAGGTACCTAGTCGATAAACCCTAAGGTTATCAATATCGGTTAAAGAAGACAGAATGTCTACCGAGTGAAGTTTAGTATTAACCGAGTAAAAACCAAGTTATAATAGAACACATTGGATGGATAAAAGCATTATTTAATGAAGGATGCTGATGAGCTGGAGATGAATAAATGATTGGTATATTGTGCAAGAAGATTGTTATGAAACTGCGGCAATGGAAAATCAAGAGGAAGATCTACAACATAGATTGAACCGCAATAACCTAGCACAAGTTCCTAGGAAGGAATGCAAGTTCCAAGGTGAGGTAAAATGTTTTTCAGATCAAAGGATACATTGAACCTAGTCAAAGTTTGATGATCTGATGGCTAAGATTGATCATGGGAAATGTGATCAAGGAGATTAAGCGGTTAGAAATTGTTTATAAATAAGGAATTGTTGATAAACAATATATGCGGGCAAATGTATGCATAGTGATGCTACAGGAATGTTTACCGAGTTCAGAAGCTTGAAGATCTGATTGAAGAACAGATTGAGAAGCCCAACAAGCCCAACAAGGGACAAGATAAGTCTTATGACAAGATTGTTTTGAGAAAATAGAATCTACTTTAGCATTTTAGATGTGAAGTTGCAGATATAATTTATTACTGTTATTTGTTTTGTAAGTGATAGGAAATCTCTTAACCGAGTGGACCTAACAGTTTTATTTGTAAACCCTCTAGCAAGGTAACATTATAAATGAGTGTTTGAAATCCTTTGACAAGGTCACTTCTAACAAAGTTCAAGACTCTAACAAGTCTAAGGGAAATCCCTTAACCAAGTCACATCTAGCAATGTGTTTGTAATCTTTAACAGGATTATCTTTTAACCGAGCATACTCTAGAAGGGTATATTTCTTAGTGGGTCCGAAATCCCACAGTGGTTTTTCCCTATTTGGGTTTCCACATTAAATCTGGTGTTATATGTGTTGTGATGTTATCTGTTCATGAGTTTGAATGTTTTAGAGTTTCGGTTATATATTCTGAAGTATAAGCTACTGAGGTTGAATCTGTTGAATATATTGAACAAGTGAAGTCTGTATGATTCACCCCCCCCCCCCTCGCATCTTATTAACTATTGGAATTAGAACTTTACAATTGGTATCAGAGCTTTGGACTCTGGAAGAAAAGTTTAAAGGTACTTGAGGCAAAGATCTGAAGATGTATAAAAGGGATGCACCAAAGCTGAACAAGTCAAGTTTCTCCACATGGCAGAAAAGGATGAAGTTGCATTTATTAGGAATTGGAGAATATGCAACATATTATTTGGAGAATGATTACATAGCACCTAGCACCAACCCGATGACCATGGAAGAGATAAAGGCAAAGAAAGAACATATTCAAGCTATGATTGAAATAACATCAGCATTGACCGACTCAGAGTTTAATGATCTAGAAGGTTGTAATGATGGAAAAGCAAGGTGGACCAAGCTCATATTTGTGTATGGTGGTGATGAACATGTTGAGAGAGCAAAAGTAGATAGTCTAAGAGGACAAATTGAATCCATGAGAATGAATGAAGGTGAGAACATAACCCAATACAGTACAAGGTTAAAGAAAATTGTCAATCAAATTAAAGGAGTGGGAGGAACTATTGAAGAAAAGGATGTAACAAGTAAGTTGTTGAGAACCCTTCTACCTGCTTATGCCATTCGAGTCTCTGCAATCAATGAATTAAGGTCTATACCAAACATGCCAGTCTCTTTGGATGTCACTATCGGTAAGCTACATGCATTTGAGTTAAGTAATTTTGATAACAGTGGGTCTTCGGTACATAAAGTTGAATCTGCATTCAGTTCTTTTCATATTGGTGAATCTAATGACTATAATGATAGAATGAATAAGTATTCTGAAGGAAATCATAGTGGAGCAAGTGAGAGATTTCATAAAAACATGGAAGAAGTACACAAACTGTATGAGGAAATCAGAAAGCAAGAAGAGTTTGAAGCACTATTGGCCAGAAGGTTACCGAGAGGCAAAGGTAAGTATAAAGGAAAGCTACCTTTGAAATGTTTCAATTGTGATAAAATAGGACATATGGCTTCTAACTGCCCTGATAAAGAATCTAGTGAAAAGAGAGAATATTGAGAAGACAGACAGAAAGACAATCACTAAAAAGGACACCGAAACTTTAGAAGGAGAGATAGAAAGACATGCCTAGTAGCTGATGAGGAATCCAACGATGATAAATCTGATGAAACTGATACAGAGGAAGTTGTTTATGTGGCTATTAAAGATGGATCATATGAAGAAAGGTATGAAGAAAAAGCCCTAATATCTCACATAAATAAAAATGATTCTTGGATCATAGACAGTGGATGCTCACATCACATGATAGGTGATAAACACAATTTTGTTAAATTAGAAGACTATGATGGAGGATATGTAAGATTTGGTAATGATGCACCATGTCCGGTGAAAGGTAAAGGATCTATAACACTTCTTGACAATGCTAAATGTGATGACGTATACTGGGTTGAAGGTTTGAAATACAATTTGTTGAGTGTAGCACAACTAAATAATACAGGATACTGAATAGAATTCCAGAAGGGATGTGTTAAAGTTCATGACAAACATGGAAAGTTGGCTACTACCAGGACACAAACAAAAGGTAATACATTTCATCTTGACTCAACTCGAAACAAATGTCTATATGCAAAAATAGAAGATACCTAGTTATGGCATAAAAGGTTTTGTCATGTAAATTTTGATAATCTGATCAAAATAAGTAAGAAGCACCGAGTAAGAGGTCTACCGAGCTTGGAAAAACCTGAGAATGCTATGTGCTGAGGATGCCAGATGGGTAAGATGACAAGATCAAGCTTTACAAGTACGTCTTACACTTCTAAAGGAATTTTAGATCTTGTACACACCGATCTTTGTGGTCCTATGAAAGTTCAAAGTCATTATGGTGATAAATATTTCATATTATTTGTGGATGATTACTCAAGGATGATGTCAGTTATGTTTTTTTTTTTTAAATTAGAAGCTTTTCAAATGTTTAAATGGTACAAGGCAAGAGTTGAAAATGAAATAGGAAGACAATTGAAATGTCTTAGATTTGATAGAGGAGGAGAGTTCACTTCTGATGAATTTAACTTATTCTGCAATGATCATGGTATAAAAAGGCAAGTATCTGCACTAAGAACTCCACAACAAAATGGGATAGCTGAAAAAAAAAACAGATCAATTGTAGACTATGCCAGAACCCTGATGATAGAAAAGAGGGTACCTCAAACATTTTGGAGAGAAGCAATCAGCACTGCAGTTTACACCCTGAACCAAGTACAACTGAAGAAAGGAACTTTGAAGACACCATATGAAATCTGGTATGACAAGAAACCTAATGTAAGTTGTTTTAAAATCTTTGGAAGTAGATGTTATGTTCACAAAGATGACAGAAATAGAAAGTTTGATCAGAAAAGCGAGGAAGGAACATTTCTTGGTTATTCTTCTAGAAGTAAAGCATTTAAATGTCTGATCAAATCATCTAACAAAATAGTAGAAAGTGCAAATGATAAAATTGATGAATTTGTAGAAAGAAACGATGAAGGAAATTCCAAAGAACCAGAAAATTATGAAGAATTTGTTTATGTTCAACCAAGAAATCCTACCAAGAAAGTTGCTGAAGAAAATGAAGATAATATCCAGTTACTGAGTGATGAAGAAGATCATACAGAGCCTACTGAGCCTATATTAGCCAAATATGTTAGAAGAAATAATGCATCAAGTCAGATTATATGAGATAAGGATGATCCAGTGATGACAAGGAACAAACTGAGACAGAACACATGTCTGATATCTGAATTTGAACCGAGAATAGTAAAGGAGGTATTTAACAATGAAGATTGGGTAAATGCTATGATAGAAGAGATTGATCAAATCAAGAAGAATGAAACATGGACATTGGTCCCAAGACCGAAGGACAAAAATGTAATCAATACAAAGTGGATTTTCAGAAACAAGCTAAATGAAAAAGGTGAGGTCATTCAGAACAAAGCAAGACTAGTTTGCAAAGGTTATGCTCAAGAAGAAGGAATAGATTATGGTGAGACTTTTGCACCTGTGGCTAGAATTGAGAGAGTAAGAACATTGTTGGCATATGCTACTTTCAAAAATTTCAAGGTATATCAAATGGATGTTAAATCTTCATTTTTGAATGGTATACTAGAAGAAGAAGTTTATATTGAATAGCCTGAAGGATTTGTTGAAGACAAGAATAAAGATCAGGTATGTAAATTGAACAAATCTTTATATGGTCTGAAACAAGTACCTAGAGCATGGTATGAACGACTGCACTCTTATTTGATCAAGATTGGATTTATAAGGACAAGTGAAAACAACAATATGTACATGAAGAATGATGAGGACAATGGAATACTGATCTCAGCCATATTTGTTGATGATATTATTTTTTATGGAAATGATTCTCTATGCAAGAACTTTGGAAATGAAATGTAATCGATGAAATAAAGTATTTTATAGGTTTACAAATACTGCAAATGAAAGATGAGATTTTCATTACTTAATCCAAGTACATAAAGGAAATCTTGAAGAAATTTGGAATGGAGGATTTTAAACCTGTAAGTACTCCTATGACTACTAACTATAAACTATCAAAGAATGATGAATCTGCATCTGTTGATGAGACACTTTACCGATCTATGATTGGAAAGCTGCAATATGTTGTTCACAGCAGGCTGAATATAGTACATGTAGTAGGAATAGTTGCAAGATTTTCTGCAGATCCCAAAGAAACCCATATGACAACAATCAAGAGAATTTTCAGATACCTGAGAGGCATTGAAGACTATGGCTTAGCATATGAAAAGATGAATGATTTTGATTTAAAAGTTTATACCGATGTTGATTGGGAAGGAAACATTGATGACACAAAAAGCACAAGCGGTGGAGCCTTCTTTTTGGGAGATAGACTAGTAAGTTGGCTTAGCAAGAAACAAGGATGCATTTCACAATCAACAACTGAAGCTGAATGTGTCACTGCAGCATTGAATTGTACCAATATAGCATGGATCAAGAAATTGTTGGAAGGTATAAATGAGAAAGCTACCAAGCTAGTAACTATATTCTGTGATAATACTAGTGCCATTAACATTTCAAAGAATCTGGTAATGCACTCTAAGACAAAGCATATCTCTATAAAGTATCATTATCTCAGAGAAGAAGTTCAAGAGAAGAAAGTTGTGCTGGAATATATCAGTTCAAAGGAGCAAATAGCAGACATCTTCACAAAGCCACTGCCAAGGGACACTTTTGAGTATCTCAGAAGCAAGTTAGGGGTCCTACCCCTATCTTCTACTCACTGACAAAGTTCGGTGAAAGCATCAATTCGATGACTCTATAGAATATTATTTGTGGATTGATGCTGATTTACGCACTTTACGAGGTTTTATAAAGGTGTGCAGGAAATAGTGAATAGAGACAAGTTTCTCTGACCAAGACTGAGATGATACATGCGTAACACAACAAGGAAATTACTTCACAAAGGAAGAAATCATGAATTAGTTCTTTTTCTTTTTGGCATTGTTGTCAAAGGGGGAGAAGACTAAATGGAGAAGATAGACTAAATGGAGAAAATAATAGAAGACTAATGACAGGGGGAGAAGACTTTAGGAGAAGGTTTAAACAGTTCAAGGATAACAGGAGAAGTCTAACAACAATCTGAATCCGAAGCAGTTGGAACAAATCAAGTTGGTATTGCCATTTAAAGTTGGTTTCGCCATCAATGCCAAAGGGGGAGATTGTTGGCATTACAATAGAAAGGAGATTGTTGGTATTTCAAAAAGGATATTGAGAAGGTTGTTGGAGATTATTGATATAATTGAAGAAGGATGATTACTGTCTTAATAATATTATTTTGTCATTGATGTCAAGAAATTGATTTTCTGATTTAGTATGATGTTGCCATATCTTGAGAAGTATGTTTTGATGAGTATTAAGAGGTCGGTAAGAGACACAGAAAGAATGTGATAATGAAGGGAAGAAATAAGCTATTCAATGGGCAACTATTATCGAGTTAGACAATGATGATATTATGTTGTTTTTGATTGTTTTGATATCCTACATATGTTGCTGATTATAAGTTTAATACTGTACTATGTCACCAAGCAAAGAACCTAGTCGGTAAACCCTAAGGTTATCAATATCAGTTAAAGAAGGCAGAATGTCTACCAAGTGAAGTTTAGTATTAACCGAGTAACAACTGAGTTATAATAGATCGCATTGGATGGATAAAAGCATTATTTAATGAAGGATGCTGATGAGATGGAGATGAATAAATGATTGGTATGTCGTGCAAGAAGATTGTTAAGAAACTACGACAATGGAAAATCAAGAGGAAGATCTACAACACAGATTGAACCACAATAACCTAGCACAAGTTCCTAGGAAGGAATGTTAGTTCCAAGGTGAGGTAAAACATTTTTCAGATCAAAGGATACATTGAACCTAGTCAAAGTTTGATGATCTGATGGCTAAGATTGATCATGGGAAATGTGATCAAGGAGATTAAGCGGTTAGAAATTGTTTATAAATAAGGAATTATTGATAAATAATATATGTGGGCAAATGTATGCACAATGATGCTACACGAATGTTTACCGAGTTCAGAAGCTTGAAGATTTGATTGAAGAACAAATTGAGAAGCCCAGCAAGCCCAACAAGGGACAAGATAAGTCTTATGACAAGATTGTTTTGAGCAAATAGAATCTGCTTTAGCATTTTAGATGTGAAGTTGAAGATGTAATTTATTACTGTTATTTATTTTGTAAGTGACAGGAAATCTCTTAATCTAGTGGACCTAACAGTCTTATTTGTAAACCCTCTAGCAAGGTAACATTCTAAATGAGTGTTTGAAATCCTTTGACAAGGTCACTTCTAACAAAGTGCAAGACTCTAACAAGTCTGAGGGAAATCCCTTAACCGGGTCACATCTAGCAATGTGTTTGTAATCTTTAACAGGATTAGCTTTTAACCAAGCATACTCTAGAAGGGTATATTTCTTAGTGTCCGAAATCCCATAGTGGTTTTTCCCTATTTGGGTTTCCACGTTAAATCTGGTGTTATATGTGTTGTGATGTTACCTATTCATGAGTTTGAATGTTTTACAATTTTGGTTATATTCTGAAGTATAAGCTACTGAGGTTGAATCTATTGAATATATTGAACAAGTTAAGTTTGAATGATTCACCCCCCCCTCTCATCTTATTAACTATTGGCATCAAAACTTTACAACAATATCTTGCGGCTGCACCAAAATGTTAGTGGTTTGCAATTTTGTCTTTGGTGGCCAAGGGTTTTTAACTCCAGTCTTTGAAAAATAGATAAGGTACTTGCAAAACAGAGAACAACAAGTCAGATTCTGTAAAATAACAGTCTAAAAACAAAACAAAAAAGTGTAGAAGAAAACATCAAATTGCTAAATGAACTGCCTAAGACGCTGTTCTGGAAACCTAGAGAGCTATTTTGTTGACCAGAAAGGCTATCCTGTTAACCAAACATGTCATTTCATAAACCAAAAATGCTACTTCACAAACTAGAAATGCTATTTCACAAACTAGAAATGCTATTTCACAAACCAAAAGCGCTATTTCACAAACCAAAAATGCTATTTCAAAAACCAGAAAGGCTATTCCAATGATTGAAAACACTATCTTATTGACTAAAAATGCTAAAACAGAAACCAAGAGTGCTAAAAGAGAAACCAGAAGAGCTAACTTAGCTACTAGAAGAGCTAAAACAGGGAAAAGTTAGAGTTAAGAGACAAATCCAATGAGAAACGCCTGTTTAGTTGATGAAAATGCTAAAATGATGACTAAGAGCACCAATTTGCATTCCAAGAGAGCTAATCTATGTGAAAAAAATGCTATTTTGCAAATCCGTGAGAGCTCATCAAGAAAAATTCCTACAAGAAAATTTTGTTAAAAACTTTGGGGCTAGGCTCCATGGTGGGCGCCTAAATTTATGTGTGCAAAAATATAGCGATCAATCCATTAATAAACATATAAAACACACATACACAATGAAACATTAAATTGAGGAAACAAAACAAAGCAATTAAAAGACTCCCCAATGTCGTCTCATTGCTCCCTAGTCTTGAGGACTTTGTCGGTTCATTTGGTGGCTCTCAGATGCATGATCTTTGAAAAAGTGACAACCCAAGAAACACGAATTTATATGCAGGCTAAGATTCACAAATCTAATCTATTTATATGAAAATATACATTATGATGATTAAGCTACTAATGAAAGTCATTATTACAATGATACTATGCTATTGCTATGATGCTAATGCTACTCTAATGCTATGATAACTATGATTGCTGAAAATACTGATAGAATATTGATAAAATGCTGATAATGATGCTAAGGGACCTTCTCATAGCCAAAAGAGGGGGTATTTATAGGATTTTCATGACCAAAGGTGAGGTGGCAAGAATCAACAATGCAAATTTAGTCTAGATAAATCGACAGTTGAGATTGAAGAATTTGGAAGGAGGTTGAGGAGATGGACACTTGTCATTCCTAAGGAGACAAGTGGCAAAGAATCTCCAACCATATGCCAACAAAGGGGCAGGTGGTATGGAGATGAGAGGCATGTGGCACAAGTGCCACATGTCTCCAAGAGAGGGTGGACACTCCAAAAATGGCTTGTAGTACCCCTGCCCTAATCAGATTCTAATCTCGGTTTGACCTTGGTTAGTTTAGCATGTAATCATGTTATAGTCAGATGTTCTAATTCATGTGCGTACCTGTTAATGTGATTTTTACATCAATTCGTATGTAAGTTATTATTCCTTCTGATTTGTGTTATTAATCTCGGTCTCACACTTTCATTATATATATATATATACATATATATATGTATATATATACATATATATATGTATATATACATATATATATATATATGTATGTATATATAAATATATATATATATATATACATATATATATGTATGTATATATGTATATATATACATACATATATATATGTATATATATACATATATATGTATATATATATATATATATGTCTGCATATATGATTCTTGGTTGCAGGAGATTGCAGATACAATACCGCATGGGTGCGAGGTTCGACTCCACTTGGGTTCGTTGGTTTGAGTGCTCCTCATTAACCCTTAGAAATTGGATTAGGTGGTCGTGAGACCCTCTTTGACCCTGGTTGTACTCAAGTGAGTGTCATCAGTCATCCGTCGGTATTCCCTTTGATGGGGTATGTAGGTCGTCTGTCTGTTTGGTCTTCTTGGGTTGCGTGTTTGGTGTGTGGTTAAATTGAGTATTTAATCCTTAATACTTAATTTGATTTAATGTGTGTTTACGCATTAATATTTTGGGGACTAAATTAAATAGGTTCCCTTTTTATGCGATTAATCGTTAATTAGAATTGCTCAATCCAAATTGGTAGCAAGTTTGATTAAATGGTTAATTTTAAATTGATTAATTTATTTTGTTTATGCTTTTGGAAGGGAAATATTTAAATTGATTTGAAATAGAATTAATTTAATTCCCTTGGTTTTTTAAAAAAAAAATTGAAAGGTTGATTTTAATTATTTAAGAAAATCAATTTTAAATAGAAAAGCAAGTTTATTATTTATATTGGATATAGTTTTGAAAGAATGAATTTGGGGATTTTATTTCAATTAAAAATATTTTACCCTCATTAATATTTTGGAATATAAAGGTTAATTTTGTTAAAATTGAGAAAATTAGAAATTAAATGAGGAAGAGGCATTTTGATTTTTCTAAATTAGAAATAAATTGTGTAAAAGTATTTTTATTTTAAAAATGAGTTTTTTGGTCAAAAAATGGGCATTTAACCTAGGGTTGGAAAAATATTTTGGGAGAAATGATTTTTGGAAAAATATGGCTGGGAGACATTTTTCTGGGGATAGGTTCTGGAGAAATTTTGGGGAAAATATTTCTGGAAGAGAAGAATTGATCTGGAGCTTGCAGGTTGGGCTCTCTTTCAATCTTTCTAGGATTGTTGAATTGGGTAGGTCTCTGGTTTATTTCATTGACTTCTTTGTTTTGGATTTTGTAGAAATTTGTTTGTGAAGATTAAAAAAAACTAAAAAAAAAAAAAAATCTCATCTATGTGGGGAAAATGAAAGAGTTGTAATTATATCTCCAATCCAAACCCTCCTTGTCTTCTTTCCCATCTCAAGTTTAGATTTCGGTTGCTCATGTTGTTTTAAAATCAAAATTTTGGGGTTGGTTGTTTACAATAAGATTTCTTTTAAATCCGAACATATGTTATTCAAATTTAGTTTTAAATAAGATCCTTGTTGTGCTTGGTATATTAGAGGTGGAAGAATGATTGAAATTTTACCAGTCTCAGTATTTGGGGCTTTCCGGTGTTTTTATTTTAAAAATATGTATATGCTGATCTTTTGTTAATTCTGGAAAATATTCCCAAAGTTTATTCTCAGAAAATTTCTGAGTATTGTCAAAAAAAAAAATGTATACTATGTTGGTTTGAGAGCACCCAACATGTAATGCCCCGCCAGGAACCCTAAAGGAAAACAACACAACGAGGCAACTAAAGGGTGAAATATATATATATTTTTTTAAAGATTAAGTACATTAATTATAACAATTGCACGTTTAATAACACAACAAAAGTCTAGCACATGATTTCCTAAGGGTTACCAACAAAGTTTAATTCGCAAATTATATTAACACCATGGTTAATCTAATTGTCCATTTTAATTAGGTAAATTAAATGCTTGAGAATAAACCTACACATACATCTAAATTCCATAATGAAAGAATTAAAGTAATCCAATTTATTTATTTATCCATAAACCATTTACACAAAAGATCAAAGCAACTGAATAAAAATACATTCCACCGATATAATATTACACTATCTATAAATACATGGCTTCCAAAAATACCATGGAATCCAAAAGTTACAATATCAAGGTTACATAAAAGTTTGATACAATGACCACAAGGTCTGAACTGAACAATTATCACGAACAAGAGCTGGTACATGAACCACAAACCAAGAAACACCAGCGAAGTCTTTCCTCGCCTGAAGATACAATCTAGAACATTTGATGGGAAGTAGCACTACCACCCGACCATGTGATCCCGAAATGGAACCATCCCACCGTACTAGGAGATAGTAGAAGACCCTCAAACAAGCAAAATAAGAGAAGTATGATAGAAATACATGACTTTGCAAACATCCATGTGACTCAACTCACAAACACTAGTGACTCTAAGGAGAGAGTGTCATTGCATGGCTTAAGGTGGTTATCCTGGTAGGCCTCCATAGGTCCCAGCCCCTATCCTGGGTTATCCTAGTAACCTCTCCTCAACTTCCGGCTCCATCTAAGCATCATGCAGACCCTACCAATCCTTTCATGAAGACAAGGTGATAGCTTTGCCATTCTAGGCCTTCTCACCACATCCTGAGCCTATACAAGCACTCAACCATGTGCGAGACACATTATCTTATTTAATATTTAATCTACCCACCCCCTAATCAATTATTAGGTTATCACTTCTTAACTGACTTTCGAGGGGTTATCCTGCCATCCACTTCGGGCACGGCCCCCGCCTGAAATACACTCTCTCTCTTAGGACACTAATAGGAAAGATCTCTCTACGAGAACTCTATGGTGAAACTGACAGCCATATCTAATCCTGACAAACCATAGGTGAAGGATACACAATCACTAACAAAGGATTGACCATTTGGAAACATAACACACAATGGCTCACATCAACGGGGTTATACAACAACACCTGACCAAGGGGGTATAACAACATGTGACATAATGACAACTCAACCAAAATTGCAACGAGATTAAGCTTGACTGCAAATACCATTTACAAAAAATCCTAATACAGGAAATCTTTTCTTTAAACAGCCAAAAGCATAAAATACTTGCAATTAAAGATTTTCCAGAAAATAAGAAAATACAACTATTTTAACACCAGGAAATCAATGTTGGCATTTGTCCAATAAAGTTAAATAAAATCACATTAAAATTAACCCCCTAATTATATGTTTATGATTTATTAACAATAGACCCGATTAGATTATATCAACAATCTAAATTAAATTCCAAATTAAAAATTATATATAATAGTATAATATAATTACATAAATATATATTCTTCGAATATAATATTATATAATTATATCAAATTAAAATATATGATAAAAAGAAGATTTAGTTTTGAAATAATTTTCATTTCCAATAATTACATAATAACTTACAGAAAATACTATATATATAATATTATTATTTTTTTACATATTAAAAAAATTAAATAAAACTGAATTATATAATACTGACATGAAACCTGAATGTACCAAACTCTGCACAAAATTTAACATAGGGAAAAGTGAATTCATTATAACCCCCTTGCTACCACACGATAGCAGGTACTACTGTAGGTAGTACATGCTACCTTACGGTAGCAGGTGCTACCGACAGTAGCACGGCTACCGCACGGTAGTAGGTACTACCGTAGGTAGCTTTGCTACTTTACGGTAGCCATTGCTACCGCTGGTAGTATTGCTACCATTCGGTAGCTGTACTACCGTCGGTAGTTGCCACCGACCCCCCAAACCAAAGTTTTTTTTTTTTGTTATATATTTTTTTATAATTTTGTTTTTTATAAATTTCAATAACCTAAAAACATTAAATTTTATTTCCAATAAAATTTATTTCTAGGGAATCTAATTAATACAGATTTTCTCCAAAATAATAAAATAAAACAATTTCCCCATAACTTTTAATAACCCAATAAATTTAATTAAAATTAAATTCATTACCATAGTAACTAAATAATTACACAGAGATGTACAAATATTGACATAACAACCATAGCAAAATTTTGAAACCAATACCAGTCCAGAGGACATTTTCTCTGGCAAAACCCATTTCTCCCAAAACTTGCAATTTTCATGCACAGTAATAATCTTGGCAAAATTTGCTAGAATAACTTTTCCTAAATCCTCACAAAATTTAATTTACAAACACCGAGGAAATAACTTCTTTCCATAAACTAAAATTAATTTCAGGAATGAATTTTAGCCAAGAACATGAAATAATCAGAAAGGGTTTTGGATTTGACAAATATTTTTAACACACATCATTCAGAAAGAGGGAAGAAATAAAATATTTTCTTTAAAAACAACCAGAAGAGGCCACCCAACCTGTATAGCTTTCCTGGAAGATTCACGTGGAAGAGCTCAGTCCTGTACCAATTTTCCAAGCCAACCCCTCTTCCAACAATCCTCTGATAATTTCTTCTTCAACAAAATATTGCTTCCAAAATAATTTTTCTTCCAAAATCTCTGCCTCTTTCCCGTGACTTCCCAAAAATAAAAAGATATATTCCCCTTTTAAACTAAAATTCTAGGTTGCATATATTTTTCCCAAAAACCCTAATATTTAATTTTAGTAATTAAAAGCAATTTTATTTTTCTTTTCTAATTCCTAACAAAGGAATAAATTAACATGCAATAAGCAAAAATCATTTTTTTTCTTTTCTTTTCTCATGCAAATTAATTAATTTCCTAAAAAAGGAATTAAAGCAATACTTTAATTCTAATTTATTCTTTTATTTATTTAAATTTCTAGGAAACAATAAATGAAATTAATCTAATTTATTTTTTCACTAAAATTTAAATAAGATATAATTCGAATACAATGCAACTTTCAATCTAATTTAATAATTTCTTTTAATTAGTTAAATTTATAATCTCAATGCATAAAATACATAATTCCAAAAAATACCCACTATGAGATAATCTCCATAAATTTAATTAATTAATTAAATCCACTAAACATACAAACTGAGTAAACCCCAAGCAAATACTCATAAAAAGATCAAATGACAAAATATGAAGGCCGAACAAACTGATAGGACAACCAACTGACGACACTCACAAGAGTGTAACTGGTCAACTACTACCTCCTCCACTTCCATCGGACAATATAAGGCACACTCAGACCTATGAAGCCAGGTGGAGATGATACCTCGTACCTACCCAGTACTTGTACCTACAATATCCTGCATCACCGAACCACACATTCATATATACAATATAGAAAACACGACATGCACACCGATGAAGGAGAAACGTGATGTTCCCTGTCTCACCAGAACGAGTGAAGAAAAATCATCCCCTTGCATCCAATACACTCGCAGACATACAACATATAATTTTACATTGCATAGATAAAATAAAGTGTCGATACATAGCAATAATCCATAAAATGCCATAAATCACAAGTACTGAAATACTGCAAATAGATTATGCATCTAATGTAGTACCCCTACTCGTTTGAACTCATTAGACTCATATTTTATTATTGTTTGTTTTCAGTGGATACATTACCATGATGTGTTATTCAGATTTTTATGACATTATTTCATGCTTTATTTGGATATGAGATGAGTAAGTTATTTACAGTATTTAAGTACTTGTGAATTATGGCATTTTATGGACTATTGCTATGTACTGACATTTTACTTTATCTATGCAATGTGTAATTATATGTTGTGTGTCTATGAGTGTATTGGATGCAAGGGGATGATTTTCCTTCACTCATTTCAGTGAGACAGAGAACGTCATGGTTCTCCTTCATCGGTGTGTATGCCATGCTTTCTATATTGTATATATGCATGTGTGGTTCGGTGATGCGGGATATTGCAGGTACAAGTACCAGATAGGTATGGGGTATCATCTCCACCTGGCTTCACAGGTCTGAGCGTGCCTTATATTTTCCGATGGAAGTGGAGGAGATAGTAGTTGACCCTATTTTACTCATTTACACTCATGTGAGTGTCGTCAGTTGGTTGTCCAGTCAGTTAGTTTGGCCTTCGTATTTTGTTGTTTGATCTTTTTATGAGTATTTGCTTGAGATTTGTTCAGTTTGTGTGTTTTAGTGGATTTGATTTAATTAATTAAAGTTTATGGAGTTATCTCATAGTTGATTTATGTATGCATTGAGATTATAAATTTAATTAATTAAAAGAAGTTATTAAATTAAGTTGCAAGTTGCATGATATTAGAAATATATTTTATTTAAATTTTAGTGAAAAAATAAATTAGATTAGCTGCATTTATTGTTTCCCAGAATTTTAAATAAATAAATGAATAAAAGAATTAATTAGAATTGAAGTATTGCTTTAATTTCTTTATTTAGAAAATTAATTAGAGTTGCATGAGAAAAGAAAAGAAAGAAAAATGATTTTTAATTATTGCATGTTAACTTATCCTTGATTAGAATATTAGAAAAGAAAAGAAAATTGCTTTTATTCTAAATTTAGGTTTATGGAGAAAAAGATATTAAACCTAGAATTTTAGTTTAAAAAGGGGAATAGGTCATTATTCTAGGATACACAGGAAACAGGTTAGGGATTTAGGTGAAGAAATTTATTTGGAAGCTTGTTGAAAAGATTAGGGCTCTTCTACAAATTTCTTCCAGGAAAGCTATACCAGGTTGGGTGGCTTCTTTTGATTGTTGTTTTAAGAAAATATTTCTATTTCTTCTATCTTCTGAATGATGTGTGTGTTAAGATGATTGTCATATCCTGTCTGATTAATTCTATTCTTAGCTAAAGTCCATACCTGAAGTTAATTTCTAGTTTATTGGAAAGAAGTTATTTTTGGGTGTTTGTGGATTAAATTTTTAGAAAATTGGAAAAATTATTATAGCAAATATTGCCAAGATTTTTATTATGAATGGAAATTGCAAGATTTAGGAGGAATGGGATTCATAGAGAAATCATTCCCTCTTGTTTGTTTTTATTCTACTATTGGCTATGGCAGTCTTTTAATTATATCTCTGTGAAATTGTTATTTACTTAAGAAAAAAATTTAATTATTAATTAAATTTATTGGATTAATTAAGTTTTGGGAAAAATCATTTTTACCATATTATATTATTTAAATTTCCTTGAATTAAATTGTATTGGATATAAAATTTAGATGGAAATAAATTTTATTAAAAATAACATTTAATATAAATTAGGTTTTTGAATTTTTTTAAAAATAAAAAAATAAAAAAATAACTTTGGTAGTTACTACCAACGGTAGTACAACTACCAGCGGTAGCAGTACTACCAGCGGTAGTACCTGCTACCATAGGGTAGTAGTGCTATTGACGGTAGCAGTACTACCGGTGGTAGTATCTGCTACCGCAAGGTAGCAGTACTACCTACGGTAGTACCTGCTACCGAGCGGTAGCAGTGCTACCGGGGGTAGTACTTGTTACCCACGGTAGCATGGGTAATTTAAAATTTGCTTTCCCTAGATATTTCGTGTAACCCGAAATACAGTGTTTTGGATTTTCACGTAGGGTATTAAATTAATTTATTAAATATATGTATATATATATACAATCATAGATAATTTATTTTGGATATTATGTTATTTAGTATTATTTTAATACTATGGAAATTAAATTCTGAGTTGTTAATATATATTCTGTAATATAATTATAAGTGAATTATTTGTAGGTATTCATATAATTTTTTTATTTTTTTGATCGATAATAGGCCGAAGCTGATAAGATGTACATACCCTACCCCCTATGGGGTTTGAACTTGTGACCTCTCTTTCAAGAGCACAAATTCTCCACCACTAGGACAACTCAAGTTGTACAAGTATTCATATAATTATATTATATGAATATAATTTAATTTAATTTATAGTTATATTTATATTTTATGAATGTAATTAGATTATAGTTTGGGTGTTTTCAGAAAAATTTGTTAATTTGGAGATTTTACATTTATTCTTGAAAACATTAGGAGATTAGTTTTTGTGTGATTGATTTAACCTTATTGGACAAATGACAAAATTGATTTATTTGTATTAATATAGTTGTAAATTCTTATTATCTATAAATTCCTTATTTGCAAGTTATTTATGCTTTTGGCTATTGTAAGAAAAGATTGCCTGTATTAGGGTCTTGTGTAAATGGTGTTTGTAGCCAAGCTTAATTCCATTGCAATTCTGGTTGAGTTGTCATTATGTCCTATGTTATTATATCTCCTTGGTCAGGTGTTGCTGTATAACCTTATTGATGTGTGCCATTGTGTGTTTTGTCCAAATGGTCAATCTTGGGTTAGTGATTGTGTATCCTTCACCTGTGGTTTGTCAAGATTAGTTATGGTTGTCTATTTCGCCATAGAGTTCTCATAGAGAGACCTTTCCTTTTAGTGTCCTATGAGAGAGAGTGGCTTTTGAGCGGGGGCCGTGCTCAAAGTGGATGACAGGATAACCTGTCGAAAGTCAGTTAAAAAGTGATAACCTAATAATTGATTAGGGAGTGGGTAGAATAAATATTAATTAAGATAATGTACCTCGTGCATAGGTGTAGTGCTTGTACAGGGCTCATAATGTTACGAGAAGGCCTGGAATAGCAAACTTATGAGCTTGTCTTCATGAAAGGATTGGTAGGGTCCGCATGAGACTTAGTTGGAGCCGGAAGTCAGGAGAGGTTACCAGGATAGAGAGCCAGGACCTAGGAGGCCTGCCATGGTAACCATCAAGCTATGCAATGACACTCTCTCCTTAGAGTCACCTAGTGTTTTATGAGTTGAGTCACATGGATGTTTGCAGAGTCTTGTAGTTCTTTTGTACTTGTCTTACTTTGCTTGCTTGAGGGTTTTCTACTATCTCCTAGCATGGTGGGGTGGTTCCATTTTGGGATCACATGGTCAAGTGGTAGTGCCACTTCCCGTCGGATGTTCTGTATTGTATCTTCAAGCGAGGATAGGCTTCGTTGGTGTTTCTTGGTTCGTGGTTCATGTACTAGCTCATGTTTGTGATCATTGTTTAGTTGAGACCTTGTGGTCATTGTATCAACTTTTATGTAACCTCGATATTGTAACTTTGTATTTGTGGCATTTTTGGAAGCCATGTAATTATGGATATTGTAATAGTATGTTAGTGGAATTTATGTTAATTCAGTTGCTTTGATCTTATGTATAAATGTTTAATGAAAATTGGATACATTGGAATACTTTAATTTCTTCATTATGGAATTTAGATGTATGTGTAGTTTTGAACTTAAGCATTTACTTTATCTAATTAAATGGACAATTGGATTAACCATGGTGTTAATATAATCTATGATTAATCTTTGTTGGTAACCATTAGGAAATCATGTGTTAGTCTTCCACTGTGTTATTAGACATGCAATGGTTATAATTAATGCACTTGATCTTAAATTTTTTTTTATTTCACCCTTTAGTTGCGTAGTTGTGTTGTTTTCCTTTAGGGTTCCTGGCAGGGCATTACATCTCATATCCAGATAAAGCATGAAATAATGTCATATAAGTCTGAATAACACATCATGGTAATGTATCCACTGAAAGTAAACAATAATAAAATATGAGTCTAATAAGTTCAAATGAGGAGAGGTACTACATTCTCCCCCCCAAAACTAGGCTTACTCCAGGAAGCCTAAAACAAATGAGAATACACCTCTCTCATCTTCGTTGCATCCTCCCAAGTCACCGAGGTCTCATCATTTGGGTCCCATAGGACCCTTACTTGGTTGATGGAGCGACCCCTGAGGATCAAATCCCGATGTTGAAGAATGCACATGGGCTCCATGGAAAGCTTCTTGTCCTCAACTTGCAAAGAGTTCCAATCAAGAACATGTGTCACATCAGGATGATAAGGTCAAAGAACTAAAACATGAAAGACATCGTGGATGTAGGATAGAATCGGTGGCAAGGCAAGACGGTAGGCAAAAGGTCCTATCCACTCAAGGATCTCAAAAGGGCCAACAAACTGAGGTGCCAACTTAGAACTCTTTCCATAACGGATCAGACTCTTCCGCGGATGCACTCTCAAAAACACACGATCACCAACAGAAAACTGGCAATCTATCCTATGAGCATCTGCATACTTCTTCTGCCTATCTTGTGCAGCTACCAAATTCTCATGAATCCACTCTACCTGCTGCTCCATCTCTAGAAGAATATTTGGTCCTATAAGAACCCTGTCCTCTAGATGATCCCAACTCAAAGGAGTGCGGCAAGGATGACCATACAATGCTTGAAAGGGGGACATACCTATGGAGCTATGATATCCATTGTTATAAGCAAACTCCACTAGATAGATATAATCCTCCCAGCATGACTACTGGTCCATAACATACATGTGAAGGATTTCCTCCAAAACTTGATTCACTCACTTGGTCTGACCATCTGTCTCTGGGTGATAAGATGAACTAAAGTTCAACTGAGTCCCCAAAGCATGCTGAAGTGAGGTCCACAACGCTGAGGTAAAGACAAGATCTCTATCAGAGATGATCCACCTTGGAATCCCATGCAATCTCACTACATCTTCCAAGAAGACTCGTGCCACCACTGCTGCCATATAGGAAGCTCGAATAGGAACAAAGTGAGCAACCTTTGTCAATCTATCAACTATGACCATGATAGCATCATGACGAGGCGAAGAGATAAGCAAACCAATAATCAAATCCATGGAAATAATATCCCATTTCCAATCCGATACCAAATTAGGCTGTAAAAGCCCTGCTGGGTGCTGATGCTCTGCCTTCACCCGCTGACACTCTAAACACTTCGACATAAAATAAAAAATGTCGTGTTTCATACCAGCCCAATGATGAATTTGTCTAAGATCTGCGTGCATCTTCTTGACACCTTGATGTGCCGAATAAGGTGCACGATGGGCCTCAATCATGATCAAAATGTGAAGACCTTCCAAAGGAGGTACATAGATCCATTCAAGGTGACGAAGAAGTCCATCTACCTCAAGGTTATATCTAGAAAATCTACCCTCTAAAGGTCTTCGGGACTCTATCACAACTCTAACATCCTGATACCAAGTATCCTAAGGAAGAACTCCAAGGGACAATGCTGAAACTTCATGCCGCCTACAACTCAAAGCATCTACCACTACATTCTCTTTCCCCTGAATATAATGAACCTCAAAATCATACTCTCAAAAGAATTCCATCCATCTCCGCCATCGAGCATTCAAGTTTGACTGCGTGAATATATACTGTAGACTGCGGTGATCACTAAGCAGCTCAAACCGACACCCTAACAGGAAATGCCGCCATCTAACCAAAGCATGAACTATAGCTGCCAACTCTAAATCATGAACTGGATAGTTCAACTCATGGTTCTTGAGTTTGCGAGACTCATAAGCAACCACATGTCCATCCTACATAAGCACTGCACCTATACCTTCCAAAGAGGCATCTGTGCATATCATAAAATCTCTAGATGGATCAGGAATTGCCAAAATTAGAGCACTGACAAGGAGTTCCTTCAAGGTACAAAAAGATGCCTCACACTGCTCTGACCAAACAAACTTCTTCCCTTTCCTCTGAAGAGAAGTAATCGGGTGTCCTATCCGGGAAAAGCCCTGAACAAAGCGATGGTAATATCCGGCCAAACCCATAAAACTCCTAACTTTTGAAATGTTGGTTGGCGCTGGCTAATCAACAATGGCTTGGATTTTTCAAGGATCCACAGATATACCTTCTCCCAAAACCACATGACCAAGATAGTTCACCTCAGACTGGAAGAAGTCACACTTCACCAAATTGGCATAAAGTTGATTCTCCCTCAAGCACTGCAATACTTGACGTAAGTGACCCTCATACTCTTCCATAGTTCTAGAATAAATCAGAATGTCATCCAAGAATACAGTGATGAAACGATCTAGGTAGGTGCGAAAAACCCCATTAAGGTGCATTCGTCAACCCAAATGGCATGACTGTGAACTCATAGTGACCATAACGAGTACGAAATGCTGTCTTATGAATGTCTGCATCCTGAATGCGCAACTGATGGTATCCAGATTTTAGGTCAATCTTAGAGAACACCTTGGCTCCCTTAACCTAATAAAAAAGATCATCTATACGAGGCAATGAATATTGATTCCAGATGGTTACCTTATTCGGCTATCAGTAATCAATGCATAACCGAAGAGAACCATCCTTCTTCTTAACAAAGATAATAGGCGCACCCCAAGGGGAAACACTAGGATGAATGAATCCCTTGGCCAACAATTCTTCTATCTACAACTTCAACTCACTCAACTCCTAAGTAGTCATCTGATATGGAGCTCTTGAAATAGGTTCAACACTAGGAACCAAGTCTATGCGAAAGTCTATGTCTCACTTTGGAGGCATACTAGGAATATCCAACAGAAACACATCAACATACTCTCAAAGAATAGGGTGACCATCCAGAGTGATTTCTCGACTCTCTGACTCATCCACATCCTCAAGAGTAACTACAAAAAGCTGACACCCTCTATGCATGCACCACTTAAGTTGCATAGCAGAGATCATACGTAGGGATATTGGTCTCTGAACTCCAACAATCTCCACTTCTCTGCCAAGGTCATCTAAACACTCCACTGTCTTCTTGCAACAGTCTACACGAGCACTATGAGATGATAGCCAATCCATCCCCAACACAATTCCATAAGAACCCAAAGGAATGACTCGAAGGTCAACTGAGTAACTATGGTTCCTAGGTCCAACTCACAATTGGGAATAAAGGCATCTACGGAAACATGGACACTTGTAGCCAACTCTACTTGCCACCTATCCACCTACTTAGCAAACATGAGTCTACACCACTCCACAATGTACGAAGAAATGAAAGAATCTGAAGCATAATTATGATTAGTTTATGTTTTGGCTGTCGGGGAGAGGCGACATGGAAGCCGAGGCCCTCGACCCATGGCCGGGGAGAGCCAAGGCTTCCCCATACCATGGGGAGAGGCCTGGCGGTGAGGCCATGTCCTAGCCTCCACTCAGCCAAGGTTGGGTGGAGACCATGACATGGTCTCCCCAGCCTTCCCTTGGGGAAAGGGAGGCCCACGTGGTCTCCACGTGGGTCTGCCCTTTGGCCTTGGTTTATTTTTTTTAATTATTATTTTATATATATATATATATATTTTTAAACAAAAAAAAATAATATATATTTATATATAAGAAAATATAAATATAGTTTTATTAAAGGTTTTATTAATATTAATTTTTAATTAATATATTTATTTAATAATATATTAATTTATAATTACTAATTAATGTATAACTTTTATATATATTAATTGTAGTGATTAATAAATTAATGATATTATTAATTATATATTAATTATATTAATTGCTAATTTTTAATTAATGTAAATTTTTCTTAATATATATTAATTGAGGTTGAATTATGGATTTAGGGATTTATTAATTATGGTATATACAAAGATATATATATATATATATATATATATATATATATATATATATATATATATATATATATATATATATATATATATATATATATATATATATATATATATATATATACGAAACAATATCCTTAGCTGGTTGTTTTAATATATGCTTGGGAACCTTATTTTATTGGGAAATGATTATCTAGTTTAGGTTTCCTTAAATGTATATTTTTGTTTTCTAGAAAGTATATCTTGGCTTTGAACAAAAAATAAGCTTAGATAAACTGTGTCATGATAGAATGAAAATTGATGTTTTATTTTGAAAATGAATACCATATTTTTATGTGATTAATGAATTATCAATTTTACATCATTGGGTGTTCTGCGTATAGAATATTTATATTAATGTGTTTATGGTTTGAAAACTCATGATGATGTATTTATGTTATTGTACGAAGCAATCAAACTTTACGGACTTAGAAAACCATGAACACCTATACCTAGACAAGGTAGATTACTACAATCAAACTTAGATCCTCTATAAAACTGGATCAATTGTAATGTTTAACCAATGTGGAAAAAAATTGTCTTCTCTGGTTTATGCCTGTACATGTTTAAATTTATGTTTTCGCATTTGCTTAGCGAATGGAAAGTCCTTGTTTGTAATTGTTGGTTATTGTCGTTTGTCTATTTGGGTACCGATTTATGTCCTTGATCCCGAATCTTGACTGTTTTTATGTGATGGTTTGTATTCGATCATGTCCTTTGTGCGAGTGTTTAATATTGGTTTGTGGTAGACCAGAGTTGGTCAGGTCTCTAGTTAGAGTACCATCAATTAGTGCACCCCATATGAAGTTTAGTTTGACCAAGTGGGTAATCCTACCATATTGAACTCCATTTGCTTGACCTTGTGTATTCCTGGGTTTTAGGAGTTCGCTTGAATATGTTCGCTAGTGTGTTGTTGTGTTGCCTTTGATAGGAGCACGGTTGTGGAGTCGTCCTGATGTTTATTGCCCTCACGAGAATCTGATATTCATGTGAGACCATGGGATGCTTATGATGGGTTGTGAAGATTTAGTTTCACGGATGCTCCAGTTGATCTTTTATAATTGCTTCTTATTATGTTCAGTTGGATCCTTTCCTATTCAGGGATCATTCATGTATTTATTTGACCAATATGGTCATATGTATTATTGGTTATGTTCACCTTGATGGTAGGATTGTAAATGATGTGAACCTTATGTATTCTTCACTACTACTTAAGTATCAGAGGGGTCTTGCAGTTGAGCAGACCTAGAGATGTAGCCCACTAGGGGTGAACTCCGAGATCATTTTGGTGTTATGTGGTGTTTTTCCATTCTTATGTTACCTTTTAATTTGTCATGTATGGATGCTTTATGTTAAAATGTATAATGGGGATTAGATGAAAGTAATCATAAATGCTTGTATGTAGTCATTTTATTAAATGCAGTAATAGGGATCATAAAAGAATGTAGATTTGATTAATGGAATATATTCAGTTATCGATAGTGCAATTAAGTATGCATGGAAAGTACTCATTAGTTTATGATGAAGTTAAAGTACGTTATGGAACTAGATGCATGACATGTGTTTAATATAAGATTGAACGTAATGAATGGTTAAAATTTATTGGATGAGCTTAGTCATGTTATCCATAGCTTTAACTCTAATGAATGAACCTCATTGTGCCATCTATATTTTAACCTTAATGGATAAACTCATCATGTTATCTAATTTTAAATTTAATGGGTGATTTTCCTCATGTTAGCTACATCTTCAGCCATAATGGATGAATGCATCCTATTATCTATAATTTTAATTTACAGAACAAATTATATCCTTGTTTAAAGTAATAACATGAAATTAAGTTAACCTGCTTAATTGGATCAAATGGCGTGAGCTGAGTTAGATGTTAGATTAAGTAATCACGTTGGGAAACTCCTTAGCTAATGTTTAGTCTTCTGCTGTGTTATTTGAGTTTTTGATAACTCATTATATCATTATGTTGTGTCTTATTAAAAAAAAAAAAAAAAATTATTTGCACTCCATTCGTGTGTTTTAGCTTTATCCCTTCGGGGTTTCTTGGTGGGGTATTACATGACTAGGATATGATTAGTTAACCTATGGTTAGGCTAGGGGTTGGTTAGAAGAAGGTTAGGTTAGGGAGTGGTTAGGAGTTAGGACACATGTGCTTAAATTTGAATTTGAAATTCAAATTTAATGGGGAGGGAATAATTAAATAAACAAATTAACCAAATTCATTTATTTAATTGAGAAATAGAAGAAATTGATTTTGGTGGGATGAATTAAGAAAATGAACTATATAAAAAAATTATTTAATTCATTTATATAGAAGAAGAATAAAGATCATTAATTAAATATTTTCATATTTAATTAATTCAATTTTCCAGACAGATTTTTTAGTGTATACAGTATGTATGTATGTATGTATACATACATACATACATACATACATACATACATATTTACTTACATACATGCATATTTATATACATACATACATATGTGTGAGTATATATATATATATATGTATGTATGTATGTATGTATGTATGCATATTTATATATATGTATGTATATTTTTATATACATATGTATGTATATATATATATGTGTGTGTGTGTGTATATATATACATACATTGTTAGACAATTCAGATAACCGAAAGACAACTGAGAGGGGGAGGGGGGTGAATTAGTTGTCATAGATTATAGGAACATTTGACAATTAAAACTTTAATACCGGAACCCAAAACAATAATACTGGAATAGCAGCTAATCAATTAAGTATAAACAATTATCACAGAATAAAAGTCATCCACACAACACCAAGATTTGTACGTGGAAAACCCGGTAAAGGGAAAAACCATGGTGGGAAGCCTACCCACAGTCAGATAATACTTCTGCAGTAAGTATGTGAATTAAAATGGAGGGGCCTGCACTTGTAAGAAGGCCAACAACCTAGAGCACATTTTTCATCACAAAAGGAGCCTCACTGACTACATAGAAATCTAGACTACAATTCAAAGAAATGTTGAACTGCAAAAGATAGCATCTCCTATGCCTGAGTACAATTCTGGTTAAGCTCAATATCAGAGGACTAAATCCTCTTAAATAAACCCAATTCAATCTCCAATGATCAACCAACTCCTCTGCCTAAATGATATTACATTATTCGCACATTACATTTCTTGACCATGACCTCTTGCATTAACCATGATGATCTACAATGAGATCTTACATTTATTTATACAAACCCTCGACCGTAAACAATCAGGTCAACCACTAGACAATAAACCAATTACATAATTACAAACCATGTTGGTCTTAGACCAAAAAAGTAATAACAACACATATGACATCCCAGAAATACATCAATAGGTCCTATCCACACATTACATTAAAGTCGGTCCATAACCTAGATCAATCGGGACCAAGTATAGGTCCGAACGCTTCAGCAATGATCACCAACAACATCCTGAAACTCCATCAGAAGCCGCACCAACACCACTTATGCACTCCATCAAATATCTCCACAAAAAGATATGTCGGTGAAACCCTCACCGGAAACAGAAACCAATATTTTAAACAAGCAGTATAGCATCCAATCACTAGACCAAAACCAATTGACCAAATATGAGTATAAGTATCATGAACAAGACAATTCCATCACTAGACTATACTAAAGCCTATCAGATCATACCAGATCCAAGTTAACCAGAAACCACTTAACCTACCAGGACCAGAAGGGTGCCGGTAAAGCATCCAAACAACTAGTGTTGACATCAATGACAAAACATCAATGCAGAACATAATCAATTCCACCAATTGGCCAATATATATATATACACATACATATATATATATATATATATATATATATACACATACATACATATATATATGTATATATATATGTATGTATATGTATATATATATATACACACATACATATATGTATATATATATGTATGTATATGTATATATATATATATATATACATACATATATATATATACATATATATATGTATGTATATATATATGTGTGTATATATATATATGTATGTATATATATGTATACATGTATGCATATATTATATACATACATACATACATATATGTATGTATACATGTATATGTATATGTATATGTATATATATGTTGTAGACACCTATAAATGTCTCATCAATCATGCACTAATTATTCATCCTAATTAATTAAATAATTCTTTAATTATTTGATTAACCTAATTATTCTCCTTAACTGACTCAATCATCACATTCAACATTTCTAATTATTCAATTTTCACTTCTTAATTAATTAATGAGTTAACCTCCTCAAATATTAATTATTTAATTAATTACAATTTAATTCCCTTAATTAAATAATCTTTATTATTTAATTAATTCCATTTCTAATATTTAAATAATTTCATTTAAATTATATAAATTAATTTATTTATTCCTCCAATTCCCCAAATTCGAATTTCAAATAATTTCATCTAATTTCATTTCTCTCCAATTCATAATTCCCCAAATGTGGATTTCATTTAATTTCATCTAATTCCAAGTCATCAAATTCACATTTCACCAAATCTGAATTTAAGTTAATTTCATTTGCATTTGAGCATTCGAAAACCCAAATTCAAATGGAAAATCAAATTCAACTTCAAAATCCTACAACACATGTTGAAAATCATAACTGATTGATCAAATCAGTTAACTAATTAGTTAACTTAGTTAAATCCTCAATCACCCCTTTTCACTCCAAATCACCTTTTCTAACAAATCAATCAATCCACTTATCTCTCCAATCCATTCAATCATCTCCTCAATCTATCCAGTCAACCGGCTAATCAATTCAGTTCACTATCTAATCTATCTAGTTGACTACTCAATCAATCATTTTCTCAAATCAAGATAGATCACACTCTTCAAAACAATTGCCATCTTTATGAAGGAATCCTAGTGCAATACCTGAGAGCCACCTACACCAACAATTTGGAGAAGAACAATGGAAGCACAAATGTGGAATAGCGAGTTTAAATTAGTTCAATTCTTCCATTTCTTTCATTTATTCTATTGCATTGTGTTTGATTTTAGCTTGATTAGTTAAGGATCTATGATCATCCTTATTTCCTAATTAGCATACTAAATTGATGATTTCAAGCATGGAAACACACACACACACACACACACATATATATATATATGTATTTATGTATATATATACATACATGTATATATACATGTATGTATACATGTATATATAAATACATGTATATGTTGGCCATTTGGTGGAATTAATTATGTGTTGCATTGATGTCAACACTAGCTATTTGGATGCTTTACCGACACCCTTCTGGTCTCGGTAGGATGAGTGGTTTTTGGTTAACTTGGATATGGCATGATCCGGTACAATTTGGTGATGGAATTAGTTTATTCATGATACTCATGCTCACATTTGGTGAGTTGGTTTTGGTCTAGTAATTGGATGCTATTTTGCTTGCTTAGAAGATTGGATTCTGGTTCTGGCGAGGGTTTCACCGATAGAGATTTTGATGGAGATCTTTGATGAATTGCATAAGTGGTGTTGGTGCAGCTTCCGATGGAGTTTCAAGATGTTGTTGGTAATCATGTTCGAGACCTGGCATTTGGAGATCATCGCTGAAGCGTGCGGACCTATACTTGGTCTCGATTGATCTAGGTTATGGACCAACATTAATGTAATGTGTGGATAGGACCTATTGTTGTATTTCCAAGATGTCTTATGTGTTTTTATTATTTGTTTGGTCTAAGGCCGACATGCTTTATAACTATGTAATTGGTTTATTGTCAGGTGGTCGAGGGTTTGTATATATAGATGTAAGATCTCATTGTAGATCATCATGGTTAATGTAAGAGGTCATGGTTAAGGAATGTAATGTGTGAATAATGTAATATAATTCAGGAAGAGGAGTTGGTCGATCATTGGAGATCAAACTGGGTTTATGAAAGGGGATAGTCCCCTGGTATTGAGTTTAACTAGAACTATACTCAGGCATAGGAGATGTTATCTTTTGCAGTTCAACACTTCTTTGGATTGTAGTCTGGATTTATATGTAGTCAGTGAGGCTCCTTTTTTGATGAGCAATGTGCTCTAGGCTGTTGGCCTTCCTTCAAGTGTAGACCCCTTCATTGTAATTCCCATACTTACTACAGAAGTATTATCTGACTTTGGGTAGGCTTCCCACTGTGGTTTTTCCCTTTACCCGGTTTTCCACGTATAAATCTTGGTGTTGTGTGGATGGATTTTATTCTCTGATTATTTTTTTATGCTTAATTGGATTAACTACTATTCTAGTATTAAATTTTAAATTTCTAATGCTTCCGATAATCTGTGACAACTGATTCATCCCCCCTCTCAGTTGTCTTCTGGTTATCTGAACTGTCTTACAATTGGTATCAAAGCTTTGGTCCTCTCTATAGAAAGCTTAACCGCTTGAGGAAGATCCTATGGTGACTAATAGTTCAAGTTCATCTAGTTCTTCAAGAGCTATCTTTCGAAGGGATATACCAAGGCTTGAAGGAACAAACTATACAATATGGAAGATTTGGATGGAGACTCATCTAAGATGTATTGTCAAGGAGATTTGGGAGATCACACAGAATGGTGTCACACCCTATAATCTAGGATCTAGCAATCCTCCTCCGGAAAACCAAGATAAGGAGCTTGAGAATGATTTAAGAGCAAGAGAAACCCTCTTGTGTGCACTTTTTGATCAGCAAATAATGGGATTAACTGACAAATCATCTGGAAAGGCTATATGGGATAAGTTGGAGACTCTTAATGAAGGTGACCCTACAATGATGATTGCTAAACTTGATGGTTACCGGGTGAGATATGAAAACTCGAAGATGGAAGAAGATGAAAGGATTACTGCATTCATGGAAAGATTAAATGAGATTGTTATGGGAATTCAATGTTGTGGTGGAACTCTGAGCGAAGATGAAATTGTTTCTAAAGTTCTGAGAGCCCTACCATTGGCTTACAAGATGAAGGCTACTGCTATCAATGAGTTGAGAACAATGGATAATACATCTATCAACAAAGATACTTTGGTTGGGAAACTATCTTCTTTTGAGCTTGAGGAATTTGGACCTTCCGGAGCTATGTAGACTGAACCTGCTTTTCATGCATCTACATCTACAACCAGTAAGCAAAATTGAAAAACTTTATATGCAAAAGAATTAGAAGAAATGAAGAGAGAAGATGATGAGTTTGAGAAAATTGAAGCACTATTTGATAGAAGAGTACTGAAAGGACCGGTAGAAAGTAATTATGAAGGAAAATAACCTTTTAAATGTTTTGCATGTAATAAGATTGGTCATTTTACATCTAGATGTCCTGAAAGGAATTCAAGATTTGAAGAAAGAGTCAAAAGATCATTTAAGCCTAACTCTGGATATCAAAACAAGTATAGATTCAAGAAAAACATAGATAAATCATGCTACATAGTGGATGAGGAAGGCATTACTGATTCAGATGATGAATGGGCAGAAGACTCTACTAGTGGATTCAATAATGGGAAGGAATCGGTATTCTTGGATATCAAGGAAGATGGTCCAGCACTGGAAGAGAATGTACCTGAAGAGAAGGCACTTGTTGCTAAAATTGAGGACAAGGATGAATGGGTAATTGATAGTGGTTGTTCACATCATATGACTGGAGATAAAGGGAAGTTTCTATCTTTGCAAGAATTTGATGGTGGACTAGTTAGAGTTGGAGATGACAAGGCATGTATGATTAAAGGAAAAGGAACTATATCATTGGATGGTAAGAACAATATTGATAATGTTTATTATGTTGAAGGTATGAAGCATAATATTTTGAGTGTAGGACAATTGGTAGATAAGGGATTTCAATTACAGTTCAAGGATGGAAAATGCAAAATCATTAACAGATTTTGCTTGGAGATTGCAACCGGTACACTACAAAAGGTAACATATTTCATTTGAACTCTAGTGAGAAGACATGTTTGATTATACAGATTGATGAGAGTTGGCTATGGCATAAAAAGCCGTGTCATGTGAATTTTGATTGCATTGTGAAGATCAGTTCAACTAAGGCTGTTATAGATATACCTAAGATTATGAAGCACTATAACCCGATATGAGATGGCAGTGAAAAGAATTTCTAGATACTTGCAAGGTACATCAGAATATGGCTTATGGTACCATAAGGATGATAACTTTACTTTATGTTCATATACAAATGTTGATTGGGCTGGAGATGTTGATGACTGAAAAAGTACTTCCGATGGAGCTTTCTTTATTGGAAAGAAGTTGGTTTCATGGATCAGAAAGAAACAATCATGTACTTCTTTATCTACTGCTGAAGTTGAATATGTTGTTGTTGCTACTAACTGTACACAAGTTTTATGGATGAAGTAAATGTTGAAGGATATAAAGGTGGATTGTGATGCATCGATAGTTATTCACTATGATAACTTTGCTGCTATTGATATATCAAAGAATCTAGTATTTCATTCTAAGACAAAGCACATATCTATCAAGTATAACTTTTGAAGGATAAGGTGGAAGAAAATGAAGTTAGATTGGTTTATGTGAACACTAAAGAACAAATTGCAGATATTTTTACTAAACCTTTATCCAAGGAATCATTTGAGTACCTAAGAGATAGATTGGGGGTTTCTTCCCCTCCGACAGAGACTTGATTGATGTAGTTTGGCATCAGTTTGACATGCATTATCAGAGATACTATTCATTCTGACACTGATGTGGGATGCTACTGCTCAGGGGGGGTAGTTAGCTTTGAGATTTAGAGGCTTATGTTTTTGCTTTGATATTTTTGTCAAATTTCTAGCATTGATGTCAAAGGGGGAGAGATAGTGATGTAAAAAAGATAAAGGAAGAAAATGATAGATGTCAAAGGAGGAGAAATATGAAAAGGGAGAGATATTGATATTCAGAGTTATATGCAGATGATTTTTGGCTATCTTACACTGGGGGAGACTTGTTTGACACTTCTTGGTACTTATATGTTTTCACATCTAGTGTTGCCATCAATGCCAAAGGGGGATATTGTTGGCCATTTGGTAGAATTGATTATGTGTTGCATTGATGTTTTTTCATTAATGTCAATACTAGCTATTTGGATGCTTTACTAGCACCCTTCTCATCCCGGTAAGATGAGTGGTTTTTGGTTAACTTGGATTTGACATGATCCTGTAGGCTCCGGTACAATCTCATGATGGAATTGGCTTGTTCATGATACTCATACTCATATTTGGTCAGTTGGTTTTGGTTTAGTAATTGGATTCTATTCTTCTTTCTTAGAAGATTGGTTTTTGGTTTCGGTGAGGGTTTCACCAGCAGAGCTTTTGATGGAGATCTTTGATGAATTGCATAAGTGGTGTTGGTGCAACTTCTGATGGAGTTTTTGTATGCTATTGGTAATCATGTTTGAGACTTGGAATTTGGAGATCGTTACTAAAGCATGTAGACCTATACTTGGTCCCGGTTGATCTAGGTTATGGACCAACATTAATGTAACGTGTGGATAGGACCTATTGTTATATTTTTGGGATGTCTTATGTGTTGTTATTATTTGTTTGGTCGACATGGTTTGTAATTATGTAATTGATTTATTTTCTAGTGGCCAACCTGATTGTTTATGGTCAAGGGTTTGTATATATAGATGTAAGATGTCATTATAGATGACCATGGTTAATGTAAGAGGTCATGGTCAAGGAATGCAATGTGTGAATAATATAATATCATTCAGGAAGAGGAGTTGGTTGATCATTGGAGATTGAATTGGGTTTATGAAAGAGGATTTAGTCCTCCGGTATTGAGCTTAACCAGAACTGTACTCAGGCATAGGAGATGCTATCTTTTGTAGTTAACACTTCTCCGAATTGTAGTTTGGATTTATATGTAGTCAGTGAGGCAACTTTTGTGATGAGCAATGTGCTCTAGGCTATTGGCCTTTTTGCAAGTGTAGGCCCCTTCATTATAATTCACATACTTACTGCAAAAGTCTTATTTGATGGTGGGAAGGCTTCCCACCGTGGTTTTTCCCTTTATCGGGTTTTCCACGTACAAATCTTGGTGTTGCGTGGATGGCTTTTATTCTGTGATTATTATTTATGCTTAATTAGATTAACTGCTATTCTGGTATTATTGTTTTGGTTTTCAGTATTAATGTTTAAATTGCTAATGCTTCCGGTAATTTGTGACAACTGATTCACCCCCCCTCTCAGTTGTCTTTCAGTTATCTAAACTGTCTAACAATATATATACATACATGTATATATATATACATGCATACATGTATCTATATACATACATGTATATATATACATACACACATATATATACATACATGTATATATATACATACACACATATATATACATATGTATATATATGTATATATGTGTGTATATATACACACATATATATAAATATACATGTATATATACATATACATATAGATACATGTATGTGTATATATACATACACACACACACACACACACACACACACACACACACACATGTATGCAAAGTTATAAGGGAAGATTGTGATAGATGAGCTTTAAAAATGAGAACCTCCGCAACTGATTCACTGAACCATTCAAGCTATCTAACCCACTACTGCTTCTTGCTAACCCATCCAAGATTTAATGGTCTATTTGATTCTTCCTTGTATAATAATAAATTAAAATAATTTACCACAATAACCACTGAGTAAGGATTCCTTGGAGTTCATGCACATGTACTTATAACTTCCTGGATTGTAATTGTTGTCTTATTAGGTTCAGCTACTCTAGCTAACCCACCACCCTGCTTTGGTGTGATATATATATATGTATATATATACATGTATATATACATACATGTGTATATATATACATATATACATGTATTATATATACATGTATATATATATATATATATATATATACATGTATGTATGTATACATGTATGTATATATATATATATACATATATATATATACATATACATGTATGTATATATATATATATATATACATAGATATGTATACATACATACATGTATATATATGTATATATGTATGTATATGTTTATGTATGTATATATATATACATACACACACACATATATATGTATATGTATATATAATATATATGTATATATATGTATGTATATGTGTGTATGTGTATAATATTGATATCCGAGAGATATAGGATGATATAAATGAGATATACTATGAATTGTAAAGTAGAGAGTGAGATCAACATTTTGGGATTGGATATATACCATGCAATGATGATGTTGTTGTTCCTATTATGTGTGTTATTATTGCCTCTTTATAAATGTTGATAAGTGAGTTGGTTTATCATCTTTGTTTAAATTTGCATCTGCTAATTTCCCTTATCATGTTCTCTGGGGTATAGAGACTACAATAAGATATATATTGAGGTATAGATCTCCAAATTGTAGTTTTCCCATTCCTCTTGTTAACACCCATGTTGGTTGTTCCCATAATATTTACATTGGCAACCCTTATAAATTATTGATTACATAAATCTTTGCAAATAGTACAAATATAGAAAGCCTCAACACAAATAGAAACCCCCAAATAATGATGTATGCTGATAATGAAATCATGGAACATGAAATATACAATGAGATGCCTTGCTTATAAAGACAAGGTTGATAGATAGGATTAGACAAGATCATGACATGTATCTTGATCCTATGTTACGAGACAACTAAAGTTTCAATTATTAAATGACATAGGTGACTAGAAGCAAATGTCAACAAATAATATCTTATGACAACTAATGAACTTAAGTATGTGGTTATGAACCACTAATGAACTAGTTGCTTAAAATTCCTTATTCATAACAATAGTGTAGCATCCTAAATTGTACCCCCTTACAATTTAGACCACATTTGGGCCCCTCACCTTAGTGTTCACATCCCTATGCTTGAATAAGACCCATTTATGCTTGTATCATGAAAATATGGCATTGATATCACATTTTACCTTGCATTTCCCCTTTATTCTAGCCCCATATTAGGGTAGGACTAGGGTGTGGTGCCTTGGTCCTCATTGGGACCATGGCACCACACCATGCTCCCCCCTAATTGGGTCCTATTGAAACCCTTTTCCCAATCTCAAATTTGAGTAGGAAACCTTTCTTTGTGTCGGCCTACGTTAGAAAAATAACATGATTTCCCGATGAGAAAGTATTTAAGGAGGTCTCCCCCTCTCATTTTGATATACAAATACATACATACATTCAAGATAGGTGAAATTGGGAGAAATAAAAAATTCATCATCAAGCATTTATGAAGGTCTTCAAGGCTGCATATTCTTCATCTATCTATTGTGGAGCAACTTTACATCATTCCTGTGCAAGCATGTGTATGTGATTAGGGTTTTGTCATGTTCATTCCATTTCATACAACATATGTGATTACATTCAAGAAGCAAAGCATCATTATCAGTCATTGCATATCTGAGGTATATCTTTTCATTATTTATTTAAGTATTTGCAACATTTAATTCAAAGTTGATTCCTTAATTGGTGTTTTACTTAGGAAAACCCCTATTCCCAACCTATTCCCCCCCCCCTTTTTTCTGTATGTAGAAAACATGTACAAAGCTGGGATCTTTAGGATAAGCTTTATTTACAGTGACGAATCAATCCCCCTTCAGTGTGCAAAAAGCGTAGAGGACCATGGTGATGGGCACCACGGTTTCAACATTTTAGGTGCTCTCTCAGGGATTAGATCCAAGTCTACGTACATTTCTCAGTTCTAGGTGTACAACTCAATCCCACATCTATAGCTTACTGTATTCATGTTTTTACCTTCATTTCCAACACTATTTAAATTCAATCATTCATTTTAAAAAAGAGGAGCCCAAATTAATCAATCCAATCAGTATTCAATCTTAATCTTTGCTGATTTGTGATTGAATCTATTGGATTCCCCCTCTTTTGAATGTAATGGTAACCCAAAGCAAAAATTAGTGGTTTTCTCCCTCTAATGGTGGAAACCCTTATTTTTCACCATTACATTTTGGTGAACCCGACTCCTTACACCTTTAATTCTGATCTATGTTCTTAGATCTAAGTGTTTATGCAATTTAAAATTTAAATTTTTATTTACAAGTTTGATTTCCTTGCAAATTTTAAGAATTTAGAGGTTAATTTCACTAAAACCCTAATTTTTAAATTCAAAATTAAGCTTGTCAATTGTTTAATTGAATTAATTATTTTATAATTGAGTGCTTATCATATTTCACAATTCAAAATTTCACTTACAAGTTCAAATTTAAAATTTAAACTTTAAAATTATGTGGTTAATTTCAAGAATCCTAATTTTTAAATTTAAAATTGACCTCGTGGGTTGCTTAATTTGGATTTTTAGATCTAAAGTATCTTCAAATTTTAAATTCTCATTTTTAAATTTCATTTCTCATTCTTAAAATTTTAATCTTAATTTAAAAAAAAATAATAATAAATAAATATAAATATTAAAAAAATCAAATTTATGGGTTGTCTATCTTATCAATTTACATAAATTAAGAGGTTTTATTTACAAAACCCCAATTTATTTTGATTAATTTGCTTGAATCTAAATTTAAATATTCATCATGGCAATTAATGGATTTGATTTATTTACTATTTCACATATGAATACATTGCTTTTTACCTACATTTATTATAATCACATGTCAGATAATGGCTTCTTTCACTTCATGTTACTTCTAATTTTCATTCATAGGACTTGGACATATTGCATTTTTAGAGTTTCCAAGTTTCTTCATTTTCATCAATTAGATCTTAAAGCTTTAATCTATCATGTATGTTGTGTTATGGTGATGTTTTTGGGAAAATGTATTTTATATGTAGATCACCTAAAAGCTTTTGTAGATCCCAATCCTAGAGATGTTAATGGAAAACTTAATACTTGTAACTCTCCTAGAGTATATATTGAGAATGAAGAACACACTAATACTCATATCAATGATCTCTGTAATGGAGAGCAAGCATTGAAGAGAAATATGGCTCCATCTTCTTCTCATACATATACTCTAGCGCAAGGGGGGCAAAAATTAAAATATTGATGTATCTATCTCTCTAGATCATCCTTATTATCCTAGAGCCTATCTTAGTCATCAAAATATTTGTAGAGAAGATGATGTTATGCATTTTATTCATGATCTATCTCCCCGCATAACATTAAGTAAAGATGAGGCCTTAGATGATAAGGATCTTCCTTCCCAATCAACCAAAGAGGATATGCATGATGAAAGAAAGGAAGAATCTCCTTCACAAGATATTCCTTCTTAATCTACTAATACTTTCATTCCTTATAAACACCCTTACACTACAAACTTTAAAAAAAATTATTATAATGTTCCTCTGCCTTATCAATTAAAGGATTCCTATAGGAGTGGCTATAACATAATATCAAAACCACGAGGGCTTCACTGGTTGGGCATTATTATATCACATGCATTCATATTGGGGGGTTTAATATCCCAAAAATAATGGTACAATATATTGCCTATCGGTGAAATTAATAGGGGGGTTTTTAATTCGGTCTATGAAAAAATTAATATTTGGTGAAAATAGGGGGGCTTTTAATTTAGCTTGTGTATTGGGAGGGAGTGACAAAAAAGGAGTTTAGGGAAATATTTTTTGAAAATAGGGGGATTCTTTAGTATGCCATGAACGCACGTGCTATAACTCAAGCTCACTAAGTGAATCCCCCATGGTTGGACCCGCCACTGAGAGTATATTACTGCAAGTCTTGGACCTAGATCTTTCATCTAACATGATTATGGGCCCTCAGCTTAGTTTTGTCATCCCCATGCTCGATCAGGACCTATTTATACCCCTACAATGCAATAATGACATCAATATCATATTTTACCTTGTCTGGACCCCTTGTCCTGGCCCTAAATTGGGGTAGGACCAGGGAGTGGCACCTTTGTCTTCACCATGACCATGGCGCCATGCCATGGTCCTCCTTAATTGGGCCCTAATTTAAATCCTCAGCCCTATCTCAAATTTGAGTGGGAAACCTTGCTCCATGTCGGCCTATGTCATAAAATTAACATGTTTGATGATGGGCAAGTATATAAGGAGGTCTTCCACTCTTATTTGGGCATAAGGTGAGCATAAGACATGTATTGGGAGAATTATTGTCAAGAAATCAAGCATTCAATCATTGAAGTATTCATCATCAAGCATTTTTCAGAGGTCTTGAAGGTTGCATATTCTTCATCTATCCATTATGGAGAATCATTACATCATTCATTTGCAACCATGTGTGTGTGATTAGGGTTTTGTCATGTTCATGCCATTTAATACAATATATGTAATTACATTCAAGAAGCAAGGCATCATTATCATTCATTGCAGATCTGAGGTATACCTTTCCATCATTTATTTCAAGTATTTGTAATATTTCATTCAACGTTAATTCCAAAACCAAGTTTTGACCAAAGGCAAGCCCCTATTCCCAACCTATTTCCCTTTGTTTCTGTGTGCAAGAAACAGGTGCACAACTGTACTTCTGCAAATAAGCTTCAGACACAGAGACGGAAAAACCTTTTTTGACACGTGGAAAATCCAAAGGACCAAGAGGCAGTGCCATGGTCCCTTCTTTTTCAAGGCATTTTTGTAGTGTAGATTTGAATTGGCTCATATTGTTCAGATTCAGGTGCACGATGAAATCCCGAACCTATAGCTCATTATTTTCTCAGTTTTGTCTTCAATTTCAACACTTTACCCTATTTCATATTTTCAAATTACAAAAGAGAGAAAAACACATCATTATCAATCAATCCACTTAGTATTCAGTCCTAATTAGATTTGTGACTGAATCTAGTGGATTCCTAACCCTCTTTTGAATGTAATGGTCCTAAGTGAAAATATTTAGTGGTTTCTCCCTTCTATGTTGTAAACCCCAAATCAATTTTCTCCATTAGATTTTGGTGAACATGACTCCTTACACCATTAATTATAATTTTTGTTTTTAGATTTGAGTGTATGCAATTTAAAATTCAAATTTTCATTTACAAGTTTGATTTCCTTGCAAAATTTAGAGGTTCTAAAACCCTAATTTTAAATTCAAAATTGAGCTTTTGATTTGTTTAATTTGGATAAATTATTTCAAATCTGAGTACTTTTTCAATTTCAAAATTCAAAATTTCATCTACAAGTCAAATTTCACAATTTAAATTTTAAAATTAAGTGGTTAGTTTCAAAAACCCTAATTTAAAAAAATTTAAAAATTGAGCTTGTGGGTTGTTTAAATTTTGAATTTCATTCTTCAAATTTGGTTGTTAATTTCAATTCCAATTCAAAATCACAATCTTGGATCAAATTTTAATTTCATATCTAAATTTTAAAATTAAGTGGTTAATTAAAAAAACCCTAATTTTTAAATTTAAATTAACCTCGTTGCATTTCCCAATTTTGCATTGATTATCTCAATTTCCAAATTTCAATCCTAGATATAATTTAAAATTTAAATTTTAAAATTAAGAGGTTCTTTTTACAAATCCCTAATTTTCAATTTAAATTTCTTGTGGACAATTTCAAATTTAAATTTTAAAATTAAGTGGTTAATTAAAAGAACCCTAATTTTTAGATTTAAATTGATTATTCCCAAATTTAAACATTTCAAATTTAAATTTTAAAATTAAGAGGTTATTTTTACAAGGCCCTAGTTTTAAATTTAAAATCTCTTTTGGATAATTTTAAATTTAAATTAAGAGATTATTTTTGTATAATCCTAATTTTAATTTTAAATTTCCTAAGAGGTTAAATTATTGCTCATTATTCTTTCAATCAATTTGCTTATTCAATTGAATAACCATTTTTCTAAATTTTTGCATTATTCAATTATTCTGCAAGTTCCAAATTTTAAATTTCAAACTTCAACTTTCAAATTTGAAATTTGTAATTTGAAATGTCATTTCATATTTTTCAAAAAAAAAAGAAGAGGAGAAAAATACAAAAAAATCTTGTTTTATGCATTTTGTATGTTTGCATGCTTTAGTTCATTTCGTTACAATAGTTAGCATTTCTTTTCAAAATGTCAAATTACTCTTTACAAGCTTATCATGACTTTGACAATCCATTTGCTTATAATGATTATCCTTTTGAAGAAGTATATATTAGAGAAGAACTTGAGGGTTTCCTTTATCCTAAGTCTTATAAAACCTTTTTTTTTTGCCAAAGGTTAATCAACATAATGTGTAAGCCATTTAGTAGTGATGTGATGGATGAAACTCTTGATGACTTCATCCTTCCCTCTAAATCATCCTCTAAATCTCCAACAATTTGCAAGTATATTGTCATGCATGACAATCTTCTTTATGAACCTTTACCTTCTATCAATCCTATTTATGAAGATGCTTTTGTGATAAAAGAAATTAATGTTGTGGACAATCCTCTTTAACAAGATTTACCTTTTAGAGAAGACACCCGAATGAAGCATGATAATTCCTTTCCTAAATATTCTCTTGTTCATGAGGATACTTTGGTGAAAGAAAATATTATTAACACTCCTTTTACAACTCTTCCTCTTAAAGATGAAGTTTTGAAAATTCATGTTTATCGTTCTGCTAAATAGTATCTTTCCTATAAGAATACTTTAGATCAAGAGGATGATATCATAAGAACCTTCCTTGATGTCACTTTACCTTCAATACATCATATCTTTCCTAGAAAAGCATTGCTGGACATTGATTTCCCTTTTCCTGAATTTGGTCCTTCCAATGAGGGCACATTGGTGCAAGAAGAGGTTATGAGAACTTCTTTCAAATATCTCCCTCCTAAAGATTAATCTTGGAAGAATGATGTTTATCCTAAAATGTACCTCCCTCATGAGGATAATTTGGCACAAGAGGATGAAATCAATAGCAATTTCCTTAATCCTATCCCTTCTAGAGATGTATCCTTGGATTAAAAAGAGATCAATAAAGTCAATACCATTCATGTTTCTAGTTGTTAGAATCCTAAACCCAAGGAATCTCCCAATATTCTAAAAGTTGCAAAATACATATGTGAAAGAGATGCTATGGAAATACAATTAGAACAAAAATATGGTTTCGAAATACATCAAACATTTAATGCTTGCATCAAAAATAAAGATCCTAATATTCTTCTCACTTCTTTTCTTCCCCCTCTCATGCTAAGAAGGACATTGATAAGGATATTATTGAGAAACTCCATGGTGTCTTAGCAAAGATATCCCTTTAGGACTTGATTCAAACTTCCCCTTCATACGATAGGTTGATCCAAGAAGCCTTTCATAAATTGGTTCCTCATATTTCTTCTAAACCAAATGATATCACATTCTCACAACATGAATTACCTTCTATAGATGTTAGAAATAGAGAGGATCCCCTTATAATTAGTCCTTGTATTTATGAACACAACATAAAAGGTACCTTAATTGATAATGGGTTAGCACTTAACTTTTGTCGTGTTGACTTATTAGATAAGATAAATTGGGATCACTCTTCTATTCAACCTGATCCTCTTTGTGTTTGTGGCTTTGCTAATTTTCCTAGAGAGACGCTTGATATAGTCATATTACCTATCAAAGTAGGACCTATGACTTTGCCTACTCCTATTCATGTCATGCCCAACCATCTTATTTATAACCTTCTTCTAGGTAGACCATGGATTCATGCTATGAAAGAGGTCCCTTCTATCTTCATCACACAATCAAATTCATATATCACAATGAACTTCACACAATAAAAGCCGATCCTAATCCTTATGATGTTGTTCATGATGAAGTAGGATACATTTCTCCCTTTAATATTATGATTCCTTCAATAACACAATCTCCTATTAATGATGCTTCCTTAGCAAAGAATTGGGGTATGTTAGACTTTATTCCTTCCATCAATGGGTATAAAATCCCTCAATATAAGGAGGAAGCCTTGAAGGAGCCTTGTGTGTCATTTATCCAAACTTCTTCTAAATAAAATCTCACCTCTCCTTCCAACACATGTCTTGATGATGATGAGGGATCTTTAGATTTTGATACTATGAATGAACCCTCTCCTCTAGAAATTTCAATATCTATGCATGGACACAATGGATATGGTTTAGGATGTGTGCAACAATTTTTTGATGATCATGAGAAATATACATCACACTTTTCCCAAGAAGGTCTAGGTTTCCAAAGTCATCCTTTGTCGACATCCCCTTCTCCATTGTCTAATACATCTATGTCTTCTTACAACTTCTAATCACAAAAAGTGAGTAGTTTGTATGAGCTTATGAAATACAACTTGATTAATATCCATTTAAATAATAAAAAAAATAATTGTAAGAAAAATCAACACATTTCTTCCTTTTGTGAGTATCATCAAATCCCTGGCCATGCCACTAATGAATGTCACTATTTAGTGGATAAAATTCAACAACTTATTGTAACTGGTACCATTCAAATATTAGATGGTAATGAAGTTCCTATTATGTTTCTCCTCATTATGTGACATTGGTATCTTACCTATTGGGGGCTCATTATCATTCATGGTGGTACAATTACAAGTGCAATCATACTTTGGTAGTAACATAATAGTAGTTTTATTCTTGTCTCTATGCTTGGGGGGTAAGAATATAATTTCAATAATCCTTTCTCACTTTACCTTTGTGAAGTAGGACCTTTATTAAGGATCTCCTATTGATTGTGGAGGTGTATATCCCGATTGAGGATCTCCTTCCTCTTATTGGAACAATTATCTATAATGAATATCTTATCCTTGCCTTATAAGTGCTTATCATTAATTGTATCTCTTCCTTAGTTTTGAAAGTCTATAATCATTCATTAAATTCTTCTTTTTATTGAGTGGTATCTTTTATAATGAACCCTTCTATATGGTGATATACATCCCTATTGAGGATCTTTTTCTTATTTTAGAAGGGTGTTTCTTTTATAAATGATCTCTCTTTGGTGTCCTTGTCTCCATGCATGGGGGAAATAATAATGTTTCAACTCTCTCTCTCTCTCTCTCTCTAAATATTGCCTTCTTCCTTTGTTGAGTTGCATCTTTCATAATTTTATGTCATTCTTTGTTTGAAATAGTGCATATTTTATGAACAATCTCTTCTTAGTGAAAGTGTGCAATTCTAAGAATCTACTTTTTCCTATACATTGGAGGTGTGTATTATTAGTCCTCTTCTCCTTTCAAGATGTCATCTTTATTAAGGATATCCTATAATCTTGGATGTAGATATCTTTATGCAAATATCTCTTCACCCTTTTTTATTCATGCATCCCTCAAAAGGATCTCTTTACATTTGTTGCAAGATATCTCTTTTATGATTATCTCTTCCTTCCTTAAAGAAACAAAGCCTACTTAGGAGTATTTATGTCTAGCTTGAAATACATGAATTATTGATTAGTGGATATCTCCTTGGTGTTGAAGGTGGGTATCCTTATTTTTGTCTTCCTTAAGACATCAACATAGGACTATGTTGACATATTAAGGACGGGAGCATATATGTGGCCTCTTGGTTGCATTTTTTATTTTTAATTATCAATATGGGATTGTTGCATTCTCATGTTTCATCCCCATTTTTGTCCATCATTTATGGGATTATTTCACACTCATGCCTAATCCTCATTTCATTTATCAATATGGGATTATAGTATCCTATTTCTTAATCCTCATTTCATCCATAATTTATGGGATTGTTTAATCTTCATGCTTCATCCTTATTTTATGCATCATTACATTACTTAAATAGGTTGAAACACACTTGAAACTAGAGGAAATAAACTCTTATATGGGTTGCTATACACTTGAAACCAGACATAACTTGCACACATGCATGAGGATGAGTGGAACTAGCTAAAAACAACTAGACTATTCTTCCTCTCCTCCCCAACATGGATCACCTAGATAAAAAAATCTAGGGGCAAGTAGTCCATGTCCTGTCTCATCATGGATCACATAGATAAAAAAATCTAGGGGTGAGTATTACATGACCTTTCTCATCATTATTCTCATGGATCACTTGGATAAACACATCTAGCGTGTATTCATGCTCTCTCTTCTTCCTCTCATGGTCCTCCTCAATTGGGCCCTAATTTAAATCCTTGGCCCTATCTCAAATTTAAGTGGGAAACCTTGTTCCATGTTAGTCTATGTTGAAAAATTAACATGTTTGACGATGGGCAAGTATATAAGGTCTTCCCCCCTCATTTAGGCATAAGGTGAACATAAGATAGGTATTGGGAGAATTATAGTCAAGCAATCAAGCATTGGAGTATTCATCATCAATCATTTCTAGAGGTCTTCAAGGCTACATATTCTTCAGCTATCCATTGTAGAGAATCATTACATCATCCATTTGCAAGCATGTGTGTGTGATTAAGGTTTTGTCATGTTCATGCCATTTCATACAACATATATGATTATATTCAAGAAGAAAAGCATTATTATCATTTATTACAGATCTAAGGTATACCTTTCCATCATTTATTTTAAGTATTTGCAATATTTCAATCAAGGTTAATTCCAAAACCAAGGCTTGACCAAAGGAAAGCCCCTTTTCCCAACCTATTTCCCTTTCTTTCTATGTGTAGGAAACATGTGCACAACTGTACTTCTAGAAATAAGCTTCAAACATAGATGGAAAAACCCTTTTCGATGCACAAAAAAATTGAAGGACCAAGAGGCAGTGGTATGGTCCCTACTTTTTTGGGGCATTTTCATAGGGCATATATGAATCAGCTCATATTATTTAGATTGAGGTGCATGACAAAATCCCAAACTTGTAGCTCATTATTTTCTCAGTTTTGTCTTCAATTTCACACTTTACTCTATTTCAGAATTTCAACTTACAAAAGAGGGAAAAACACATCATTATCAATCAATCCACTTAGTACTCAGTCCCTATCAAAATTGCTACTGAATCTAGTGGATTCCTAACCCTCTTTTGAAAGTAATGGTTCTAAGTTAAAATATTTTATGGTTTCTCCCTTCTATGTTGTAAACCCTAAATCAATTTTCTCCATTACAGATGATATTGTCTTTTACATCATGGTGGTTCTCATTCTCTTGGAAAGTGTAAAGCATTCGAGGAATTTGTTCAAGAACAATACAATTATGCTCATCTATGTCTTTCAACAGATCTTGCCCTCTTTCTTGGTGAAAAGGTAGTGCCTTAGCACTCCTCTCACCTCATGTTTCTCCTTACCCTATGACACAAGTAGTTAAATTAATTGGGGGTCTTTTTCATTAGAGGTGGTGCTTTTTCAATTTCAAATATCTTGGGGTAGAAACATGATCCTCTTTTATCTCTATCCTATCTCTTATCTTTAATTTTCACCATTTCTTTTATGGATTGCATTATTCATAACTTGATTTCCTTTCTTGTATAGAGTTTTCCTTCATATGAATGCATGTGTGTTCCTTGGTTAGGACCTATTCTTTTCTTGAAACAACATGTCTCTTATGAATAGTCTCTCCTAAGGAAATGTGTGATTCTTACCCTAATCTATCCTTGTCTTCTTGCTTGGGGAGAAAGGATGGCATTTTTCCTTTCTCTCTTTCTATATAAAATGTCACTATTCCCTTTAGGGGTTGAATTTTTCACATGTTGATATCCTTTCTTGCATGAAATTGTATGTCTCTTATGGGAAATCTGTGATCTTCTCTTCTTTCTTTCTATTTCTTTTTGAAGATTACCTCTTCTTTAGAGTTGAATTTTACATATACTAATGCCTTTTATTGCATTGGATATTTATTCATTTTCTTATGTTTTATCTCTCCTTGGAGGTTGTGTAATTATTCTCATTGTCCTTACACTTGGGGGGAAATGATCTCTCTCTCTCTCTCTCTCCTTTGTAAGGATCCACTTTTCCTTTATTGCGCGGTGTTTTCTTATGATTTGATGTCATTCCTTGTGTGAAGTTGTTGTTTTCTCAAGGATTATCTCTTATACAAGAGGTGTAAGTCCTTAGCTAAAACCTCTTCTTCACTTGGCAATGTACATATATTATGGACTTATCCCTCATATTAAGTCAAAAGTGTGTTATCCTTCATGAAGAATCCCTTTCACCTAGAAATAGGAGGAAGTTGTGAATTATTGTTCCCCTTCCTTTACTTTGATAGAAGATGCTATATTTGTTCAAGAAACTCCTCTTGGACTGTATATGTCTTTTGAGAAAATATCTCTTCTCCTCCAAGGATCTCCTTTACACTTGTTGCAATATATCTCTTTTCTAACTATCTTATCCTTGCTTGAAGAGTATTCCCTCTTAAGCTTGGATTTATGACATTGTTGCCTAAAGGATATCTCCTTGGTGTTGAAGGCTAGGTATCCTTGTTTCTAGCTTCCTTAAGACATCAAATTAAAGATATGTTGATATCTTAAGGTGGGGGAACCCATATTTCTCCCTTTGTACCATATTGTGCTATATTTTTACATATCACTTTTTTCATGTCTTAAATGGGGTGTTTATTCTCGAAACCAAAGGAAAAAACTCTTACATGATATGCTTCATGCCTAAAACGAGACACAAAATTTAATATATGTCTTAGATGGGGGTATACATTCCCAAAACTATAGAAAACAAACTCTTACACAGGATGTCCTCGAAACTAGTCATGTATATGTTATTTGCCCCTTGGAATTTGCATATTCTTCCCTTGGAATTTACATATTTTCCCCTTGGAATTTTTATTTACATTACATGTCTTAGATAGGTTGATGCATGCTTGAAACTATAGGAAACAAACTCTTATACGAGGTGCTATATACTTGAAACCAGACATCACTTGAACACATTCACGAGGATGAGTGGAACTAGCAGAACATGGCTAGAATATTCTTACTCTCCTCCCCAACATAGATCAACTAGATAAAAAATCTAGGGGTGAGGTATCCATGTTTTCCTTTTTCATCATTCTTCTCATGGATCATCTATAAAAACACATCCAGGGTGTATTCATGCTCTCTCTTTTTTCTTCTTCTCACAAGCTCATAGCTTAACTATTTGTAGTTCATGGATGATGTGTGATTTTCTCTTTTATGTGATAGCTTTTGTTCATGAGATGTCATTTTTCAAGAATGATATTAGTGGTTGAGACATTTTTATATTAAGGTCTCTTCGGCTAGTTGACTTGAGGTCTTGTTTTTGGTCTTTATCTTTTCTTGTGTGTCTTCTTCCTTTATTTGCATTTTTGTCTTTGTATTATTTTTTGTGAGCCCTTGCATATGATTGAGTGAGTTAAGATCCTAATATTGGGGGCTTGGTTCCTCAAAATTCTTAATGTCTTATACTCCTTGTGATCTTGCTCTACATTCCTCCTCTTCTTTTCTCTTTCTTCTACTTTATCATGAGTATTTGTGTAAGCTCATACTCCCGCTAAAGTGGGGACTAAATGTATCATCCTTAATTGTACCCCCTTACAATTTAGACCACATTTGGAGCCCTCACCTTAGTGTTCACATCCCTATGCTTGACTAAGACCCATTTATGCTTGTATCATGCAAATATGACATTGATATAACATTTTATCTTGCATTGCCTCTTTATCTTAGCTCCATATTAGGGTAGGACCATGGGGTGGCACCTTGGTCCATATTGGGACCATGGAACCACACCATGGCCCTCCCTAATTGGGCCCTATTTAAACCCTTTTCCCCATCTCAAATTTTAGCGAGAAACCTTTCTTTGTGTTAGCCTATGTTGGAAAATTAACATGATTTTTGGATAAGAAAGTATATAAGGAAGTCTTCCCCTCTCATTCTGATATATAGATACATACATACATTCATGATAGTTGAAATTAGGAGAAATAAAGAATTCAAGCATTCATCATCAAGCAATTATAGAAGACTTCAAGGCTGCATATTATTCATATATCTATTGTAAAGCAACTTTACATCATTCCTATGCAAGCATGTGTGTGTGATTAGGGTTTTGTCATGTTCATACCATTCATACAACATATGTGATTACATTCAAGAAGAAAAGCATCATTATCAGTCATTGTAGATATGAGGTATATCTTTCCATCATTTATTTCAGTATTTTCAACATTTCATTCAAGGTTGATTCCTCAACCGGGGTTTGACTTAAGCAAACCCCAATTCCTAGCCTATTTCCCCTATTTTATACATGTGTAGAAAATAGGTACGAAGCTATGATCTCCAGGATAAGCTTTATTTAGAGTGATGAATCAATCCCCCTTTGGTGTGCGAAAGTGCGAAGGACCATGGTGATGGGCACCACGGTCCTGACATTTTAGGTACTCTTTCAGGGATCAGATTCGAGTCTGGGTACATTTCTTAGTTCTAGGTGTATAGCTCAATCCTGCATCTATAGCTTACTATTTCATGATTTTACCTTCATTTCCAACACTTTATTTAAATTGAACAATTCAATTTACAAAAGAAGACCCCAAATTAATCAATCCAATCAGTATTCAGTCTTAATCTTTGTTGATTTGCGATTAAATCTATTGGATTCCCCCTCTTTTGAATGTAATGGTCATCCCAAACAAAAATTAGTGGTTTTCTTCCTCTAATGGTGGAAACCCTAATTTTTCACCATTAAAAATAGTAAGTTTCATGAGCTATTACCCATCTACATACAATCATGCTAGAATAACATTTAAACTAGGAATCATTAATCCATTTAAAATTTCTAGTCTCCCTTACTGATCTCTCTTGATTTTGTAGATAAATAAGGGGGAAATGTCTCTGTGAATAAATAATTTGGTACACCAATGAACCAAGGGGCATATTCAAATATGAAAAATAATTGTTCATTTGGGAGCTCACCTTGGATTGTTTTAATTCCCTTTTGTTCATGTTGTATTCTAGATAAAACATTTGGTAGTAAATTGTGTTTTTTAGGTTTTTGCATAATAGTTATGTTGAATCCTTGGAGAAGTAGTAGCCATATGATTATTCATCCACTTATAGTGAATTTTTTCATTAAGTAATGACATAATCTATTGAATTCATGCACAATAACTATGAAATTTGGGTTATCCCACAATAGTGGGTTACACTTTTTGTCCAAACTTGACATTGAAAGGAACATTTTGAACTAAAAGTTCAGTTTCTCACACCTAGAGCTGCTAAACCATGAGAAATTTGAAGATGATGAAAACTAGTGATTTATGACATTTTGAATGTATATTCTCTCTCTCTCTCTCTCTCTCTCTCTATATATATATATATATATATATATTAAATATTGGAATCTAATTTCATTTCTTTTACTATCTCCTTTGATAAATAGTTTTTGACAAAAAATACCATTTTAAAGAATGAGTTGCATGTCATTGCATATAAATTTTTTTCTACAAGGGATAAAATTATGATTCTTTCAAATTTAGATTTGTAACATTGATATATAATGTTTACATTTAGTTTAATAACATTTTGTTGCATATTTTTTATGTTTTAAAGTTGAAGTAATTATAATTTAGGCATAGGCATATGGCATCACACATAATTGTTCTATATGTATCAATTTTTTTGTTTGTTTTGTTTTAACAATGACATAAATATCTATTGCCTACATTATTTTCTTTTAAAAAAAAAATAATTTACTATTTTTTCTCTTGTATAGAATAAAAAAGTTGATGTTCAATGAAAAACCTATGTTTAGTAGAACTAAAAAAGTAATCATAATAAAATTAAAATAAATTAAAATTATAGTTGTTTGAAATCTTGTTTTGTTGACTACCATCCTACGATTTGGTTTGTCAATTTGATTTCATTTGAAACTTCAATTTGAGCTTTGGAGGACAAAAATTTATAGAAATTTGCAAGAAGAGGGGGAGAGATAAAAAATCATGGGGTTCATTTGAACCCACTTAATTTTAATGGCAAGGGTTCATTCAAACCTTTAACCGATCAAAAATTATTTATTTTTATAATTCACAATCACATATAAATAGAATTTTATTTTTTCATGAAATGTTTTGGAGTGAAATTTTTAAGGAGCATATTTTCAAAAAAAAGGTGATGGTAAATAAAAGCATTCACTTGCAAAGGCCCAAAAGTTATGTGAAGAAAGAATGGAAAGATATTATAGATGAAAAGAAGATATGCATCTTTCTTTCTCTTACCAACCACTATCTAGGTCTTCTATCTCTCTAGGTCATCTCTCTCTATCATTCTCTAGATCCTGTTTCTCTTTCCTTCTCGAGGACCTCTCTTTGTATTTCCCTCTCTCTCTCTACTTAAGTATTTTTAAATCTCTCTCTGATAAACTTCTTTTTAAATCTCTTTCCCTCTCTCTCTATCCTTCTCTAGATAGGTCATATCTCTCTCTATTGTTCTCTAGGTCCACTCTCTCTCTAGATCATAAAATTATTTTTAAAGCTCTATCTCTAGATATATAAGATCCCTTTCTCTAAGATAGGTCACCTCTTAAATCTCTCTCTTTAGATCCTTCTATAGGTTCCCTCTCTCTCTATCCTTCTCTAGATAAGTCGTCTCTCTCTAGATTGTAAATTTTTTAAAGTCCTCTCTCTCTAGATCTATAAGATCCTTCTCTCTAAAATAGGTCATATCTTATATCTCCCTCGTTATATCCTTTTATAGGTCCTCTCTCACTCTCTCTAGATCCTTATCTAAATAGGTCTCTCTCTCTCTATCTCTTTATTCTTATCTAGGTCCTCTCTCTTTAGATCCTTCTCTAGGTTCTCTATCCTTCTTTAGGTCCTCTCTCTTTAGCTCAATTTAAAGTCTTTTTAAAGTTCTATCTTTCTCTCTAGACCATCTAGATCTCTCTCTACCCTTCTCTCTGTCTTCTCTCTCTCTCTCTCTCTCTCTCTCTCTCCCCCCGCTTAAGTTCTTAAAGATCTCTATCTCTCTCTATCTTTCTTTAGGTAATCTCTCTTTCTCTCTCAACTTAAAGTCTTTTTAAATCTCTCTCTATAGATCATAAAATTATTTTCAAAACTCTCTCTCTCTATATCTATAACTTCTCTCTCTATCTCCCCCTTAAGTATTTTTAAAGATCTTTGTCTTTCTATCTATCTTTCGTTAGGTCCTCTCTCTTTCTCTCTCAAATTAACATCTTTTAAAACCTCTCTAGATCATAAACTTCTTTTTAAATCCCTCTCTCTCTAGATCTATAAGATCTCTCTCTTTATCTCCCCTTAAGTCTTTTTAAAAACCTCTCTCCCTCTATCTTTCTTTAGGTCTTGTCTCTTTCTCTCTCAATTTAAAGTCTTTTTAAATCTCTCTCTCTCTCTCTCCCCTTAAGTCTTTTTAAATATCTTTATCTATCTTTCTTTAGGTCCTCTCTCTTTCTCCCTCAAATTAAAATTATTTTTAAATCCCTCTCTCCAAATCATAAACTTATTTTAAAATATCTCTCTAGATTTATAAGATCCCTCTCTCTCTAGATCTCTCTTTCTCTCTATCTCCCCTTAAGTATTTTTTAAAATCTCTCTCTTTCTTTAGGTTCTTTCTCTCAACTTAAAGACTTTTTAAAGATCTCTCTCTCTCTATCTTTCTTTAGGTCCTCTCTCTTTCTCTCTCAACTTAAAGTCTTTTTAAAGATCTCTCGCTAGATCATAAAGTTATTTTTAAATCTCTCTCTATCTCACCTTAAGTATTTTTAAACATCTCTCTCTATATTTCTTTAATTCCTTTTAAATCTCTCTCTAGATCATAAACTTCTTTTTAAATCTCTCTCTCTCTCTATATGTATATCTTTAAGATTACTCTCTCTATCTATCTCCCCTTAAGTTTTTAAAGATCTCTCTCTTTATCTCTCAACTTAAAGTCTTTTTGAAGCTCTCTCTCTAGATCATAAACTTATTTATAAAGATCTCTATCTATCAATCTTTAGGTCCTCTCTCTTTCTCTCTCAACTTAAAGTCTTTTTCAATCTTTCTCTAGATCATAAACCTATTTTTAAAGCTCTCTCTCTCTCTCTCTCTCTCTCTCTCTATATATATATATATATATATATATATACCCCCTTAAGTATTTTTAAAAATGTATATCTCTCCCTCTCTATCTTTCTTTAGTTCCTCTCTCATTCTCTCTCAACTTAAAGTATTTTTCAAGCTCTCTCTCTCTATCATGACTTTTTTTATAAAATGTGCAAGTGATTAAGAGGAGTGATTAGGTGGGTTGAGAGATTAGAGTGCAAGTGGGAAAGTTAGGAGGATGTGACATGAGGAGAGAGAATGAGTGGAGGAATATAAAATTGAGGGATAATGATAAGCATGATTATAGAAGAATTAATTAGGATTCATGGGGATTAGAAGAAGTGATTTGTAGGAATCACACTAGTTAGGTTAATTAATTAGAATTAATTAAAGTGGAAATTAGAAGAAATAATGGTTTAGATAACTTTAGAAGAATGGGGAAATAATTAATTTATTGACAAATTAATTATTGGGCTATAGTGATAAAATTAATCAAATTAAATTTAATTAATTTTAAGAAATGTAATAGACATAATTAAATATTTAATTTATTTAATTTAATTAATTTTAGACATCTACATTTTGCCCCTATTTTATGCAGCGACAAAATTGGTGGTGGGTAAAAGACAAGAAAAGGATGCCCCATCGTGAAGATGCGGGTGGTGCATGCCCCCTCGAGAATTTAAATGAAAAATGTGAAAACTTTTTGTGAAAATTCTCGAAAAAAGAAGAAAACGATAGGAAAAGATGAAAAATGAAGGAGAAAGGAGAAGGCAAGATTTTTTTTGCAAAAAAGAGGGAAAGGATGGAGAAGGGGTGAGAGAAGGGCTAAAGGAGGCCCTATATAAGCTAGGTGGGGCCCTAGGAAGGGTCATTATCACACACATAATTCATGGAGCCCATAGAGAGAAAAGTGAAGGAAATCAATTGCACACATTCCACATCACAAGCACCACATCGAGAGGGTTTGTTGCTTCCAAAGACCACCTGAGTATGGCCCATCGATATGTACCCTAAGCCTGACACTGTGTTTTGGTAGCTTAGCATTTATTAGGCCTCATTAATAGGGGGAAAATGTGGTGGGGTGCAGATGATGATCACCATTTTAGCGTCTATGCTTGGGGATTGTCATCTGTGGAGACAACCCCCATCTGTGCATGCAGGAAATGCCTATGCAAATGTTGATCGCTGGATTAGTGTCTACATGACTAGCAGAGGGGGGATGGGAAAAGAACTGGGGATCATCCTCTCTGCACTGTAGAACATTGTAGGGGTTGTAGTTTCAGCGTATCTTCTTAAGGAAATGTCGTCTTCACCTAGGGAGAAATGGGAAGAAAATAGAGGACCAAGATATGATTAAGGGGTGTTGACAAGATTCCCCGAGGCTATAATTAGGCTTAGAATATTAGAATAAAGGGCTAATGAAGTGGTTTGAATGGTTGTAGGAGGATCCTATGATCTTGGGGTCAAGAGAGCACTTGTTGGGAATTTACACTCATCTGACCTAGTTGTCTTATCGTTGATGGCAACACACACCATTTTGGGTTGGTCACTTAACCAATACTCACCGATATTCATTATTTGGCAACTGACATTTAGTCATCCAACACACAAGGGATTGACTTTGGAAACAAAGGGAAAACTGACAAACTACGAACTAGTATATGAGGCCAACACATGAGATTGATCCGACAGGTCTACACAGCAATGATCAAAGGCATTGGTCTTGAAGTTTAATGATTTTTTTTTTCTTAGGCCAACATGTAAATAAATTGTAATATCATTGTAAGCTAACATAAGGCATTTGTGTTTGTGTTTGGGAAGAGTATTTAAGTCAATCCGGTTAGGTTATTTTGATGATGCATAAGAAGGTAATGGAATATAGTAATGTGATGTTGTGTGAGCAATCGTGATTGATAGAATGTGAATGTAATATTCTACTATCGGTCTTAGATTTAGGTTTAGAGGTTTGTGAAGCAAAGCAAGATACTGATAAGGAAGGACACAATGTAAACTGGTACAAACTGTGCTTTAACTAGAACTCATTCAACATAGAAGATGCACTCTCAGAGTTTAGGATTTTATTTGTAACTCCATATGTGGTGATTGTAGTCAGTGAGACTACTTTTGTGATGAGCAGTGTGCTCTAGGTTGTTGGCCTTCCTGCATGTGTAGGCTCCTATTGCAATATTTATTCATTTGGCCTGTGGATAGATATTGTGGGTCTCCAATCCCACCATGGTTTTTCCTCTTTGAGGTTTTCCACGTATAAATCTTTGTGTTATGGTGTATTCTCTTGTGGTTGCTTCATTTCTATTTGTTGTTATATTCTTTCATGTTTACCAGTTACTAAATTGCATGGTTAATAAGGTTAAAATTGATTATACCAGAAGATCATTGATTCACCCCCCTTCTCAGTGTTCTTGGATTCCAACAATTGGTATCAGAGCCTAGTGCCTTGGAGTAAGTCTAATAGCTTGAGGAAGATCCTAAATCCGAAATCCATGGAGATGAACCTACAGAAACAACTTGAAGTAACACTTTAGGACTATGATGATGAAAGGATGAAGAACTTGTAGTTGCAAGCTGAATTGAACTCTGTAAAGGAATTCATTCTTACCCTATAGGAAAAGTTGTCATCTATTCAAGATAAAAGGAAGGAACTTTTGCAAAATCCAGATGATGAAGAGAAGGATGCCCCTAAGAAACAATGTCAGAAACTGAGTTAGGAGAATGGTCTATTGAAGAATGAATTACAAGCCATGACTATAAGGATGTCAAAGGAGATTGAAGACCAGAAGAAGAATGAAGAAAATCTTAGTAGATCTCTGAAAGACAGATTTGAGGAATGCATTAGGTTGGCACATGAGAATGATGTGTTGAGAACTGAGTTGGTGCAATCACAAAATAATGAACAAGAATTGGAAAGAATAATGTCAATCCTAAGAAGTGATCTGGATGCTGCAAATGAATACAAAGAAAAGTTCAGGGTCAGTTTTGCAAGGCTTGATGAATTATTGAAGAATAAAAGAGACACTGGAGACACTAGAGGTCTTGGATTTGAGCATGGAGAAAGCTCTGGTACTACAAATCAGGGAAATCCTCCAGACAACCAAAATCAGAGATCACCAGTAAGGCAACCCAATGCACATAAATTTAATGGTAGATACTTTGTTTGTAATAAGTTTGGTCATAGAGCAAGTCAATGCAGAAATCAAGCAAATTAAAATAACAATGTTGTTCCTAGTCAATTTTTAAAATATGATAAGTATGGTCATAGGATAGAAGATTGTAGAATGAATTTCAGATGTCATTCATGTGGAAAGTTTGGGCATATGGCTAATCAATGTAGGTCAAATAATGGTCAAGGACTCAACAAGGAAATTTAGAAAAATAATGTCACTTGCTATGCATGCAACAAAATAGGACATATTGCCAAATATTGTAGAAGCAAGAGCAATCTGGTAGGAAATGGTGAGAAAGGAAAACAAAAGGTTGAAGACATCTAGAAGGAGCATGAGAGGAAATAGGTTAGGAAATTTGAAGAACAACCGACAGAGACAATCAACCTGCTTACTCAACTGACAAAGTAGAATGTTCCTGCACATGCAGAAAACTTATCTGGTAACTAAGGCATTAGCCTTAGGGGGAGGCAAATTATTCACATTTATTGCATTGCCCCCAGTAGAGGTCTAAAAGCTTCTTTTAGATGTCGGTGAAGACAGTCTAGAGATTCATCGGCGCTGAGATAATGGATTTTGTATCTAGTATGATATGTCGACATGTATTAATGTCAATGAGAAATTAGGGTTTTCATAGAATCAAAAGGAAATGTTGGTTCATTTTCGATCACACTATATTCAAAGAGAAACAAAGCAATTTCAAGGAGATTCAAGGCGACCAAAAGAATTTCAAGCAAATTCTAGTGCATTCACAACACATTTTCAAGAGCTTTCACTGGTGAAGGTTGTGAGGTATTTTATTAGTTTTTTGAGTTATCCTTTGTTTGCAATGGCTTTTGGATCATCTTTATCTCTGACACGTGTGGCTACCCCTATTGTTGTCGATATCAAGGAATGTCTATGCCCTATTTTCAAGCAATGCCCTCATATTGCGAAGGTCATTGATTCGGTTGGCACATTTTCTAGAGTTCCTGAAGGAGTTTTGTATGTCGAAGATGTTTATGCATACATTCACTGTACTTTGGAGGATTTAGATTCTGCTGAGATCAAGAACATGTATATTATCACTTTTCTGAACCAGGATGGGTCGATGAAACCAGAATGTCAAATTCTAAAGAATCAGGGTTTTACTGACTTTTTGGAGATGCTAGAATTTGAGGATGAATTGATCCGGTATGCACTGAGCCGAGTCCATGGAGAATTCATATGGCTAGACCGGCCCCACAAGATCACCAAGGAGGCTATTCATGTGATCGCCAGTTTACCCCAGACTGGTCCAACCCCTGGAAGGAAGAAGATATCTAACAATGAGGTGGAGAAGTTAATTGGTGCAACATTTGACAACTAGTCTATGAGAATCAGTACTATTAGAGACAAAGTAGTTCAATTTGCAAGCATGATCATCAGTTATAAGGTAACCCAGTCAAATTGGTTGAACTCTATTTCCATTTAATGCATTTTCTATGCTCACAAAATAATTAAGGAGAATTAAAAGATAGATCTATGTCAATGGATGTGTGATGAGCTGATAATAAACCTAGGGAAGATTAAGGGTGAGAAAAAGGGTACTTTTTGGTATGGCAACCTTGTTGTTTGTTTAATAATTTTCTTTCTGAATGAATTACCTGGAACTGGTAAGACTCAATGGGAATTTGATATACCAGTAGAAAAACAAATCAAAGATTCTATAAGGAATATGGGATAGGAAAAGGATAGGGACTCCATTGTTTGGGGTTATTTCAAATCATTCCAGAAGGTAACGAATAAGAGAGAAAGAGTTCCAAAACATATTGTAGATAAGTACTCAACTAAAATCTATTTTATGGTAAAGAAGGATGAAACACTGATGGAGGCAGTACAACCAAGGAATATCTAGATAACAGAAATGGGATATGAGGTAGATGTTGAGATCTTGGACTTGTATGCCAAGAATCTTATTGATGCCCCAGTTGATGAAGCAGAGAAAGCCTTTGGGACTGTTAAGAAAAAAGAAACTAAAGTTGAAATTGGATTCAGTAAGAAGAAAAGGGAAGGAAATGTCAAGAAGGTTGGGGAAGTTGTGCAAAAGATGTCCACTAAGATAAAGCATATTATTGGACTAGCTGAAGGGTCATCTCCAGCAACAACAACCGGCAAGGGTGTAGTAAAGAGGAAGAAACTAGAGACTTATATTTCCCCTATTACATATAGTTTTGACACTGATATTGTACCCTCACAAATTCCCAAAACTTTTATCAAGATACCAAGGAAGAAGGCTAAGGAAGTAAAGAAGCAAAAATTGAAGGTTACCCCTCCGACACCACCAAAGAAAATTTTGAAGGAGAGGAAGCCCATAGAGAAGAGGAAATTGGTTAAGGAGTCTACTTCTACTCCTGATAAGAAGAAGAAATCAGATGTAGATATTGCTCTCTAATCTGGTAAGAGTATTGAAGTCATTCCTCCTCTTTCCGTTGTTGAGTTCATTGACCAAATCACTAAAAATGGAATTTTGAGTATTATACAACATTACTATGTACATATGGATGATAAGGAGAAAATGGAGATAGAGGAATCGATTTTGTTGTACTTGGATATATATAAGAAAGAACTTTTAGAGATTGAAAAATAGGTACTGATAGATTTGTATAGTAAACTAGATGCTAGAAGGTTATCTGCGGTTGAAGAGGATATGCATATAAAGGTACAGGAATTGTTAACTGTGTGTGGTGCTATAACTGATGAAGAGATGCAACAATGTTTAAAGTTTTCTAATAAATCAATTTTTTGAAGCAAACACCAACATGTGAGTCTCATGGTAGATAGAGTGAATGAGATAGTTAAGGAGACACATGAGGCCTTGGTAAAATTCTTTGTAGATAAACCAGGATTCTTTACATCATCAAAAGTCTCTCAAATGTCTAACACTCTAGATATCCCGGTAGATGTTAAGGGGAAAGGTATATTGGGAATGGATACATTGTTTTTTGATCAAAAACTAATTGAGGATATTCCTCTGGTAGAACCACTTGTACCTAATATAGAGATACTGATAGATAACATTGAAATTGTACAAGATAAGAAGAATATATCAGAACAAGTCATTCCAGGTATAGAGGTTAGTGATGTGGAAATAAAAAATAATCAAGTTGAGGATATTGAACCTTCAACACCAAATGTACATATTGAAGAGGTTAAGGTTGAAAAGGTTACTGCACCAAGTGGCAAAGCCACTGGTGCAAGTCTTGAGGTTGAATCTTTTGAGAAGATTTTGGATAGTCATTCATTGTTGGCAATTAACTCATCTAGTCAAGTTGATTTTGCATAGAAGAATATTGAGTAGCTGAGAAATTTTGAGTTTATGTATGTTGCAACTCAGAAGTTAAGGAAGGAAGGGACTGAAGAGAAGCAGGTTATTGAGCAGGCCATTCCATTTTTGTAGTAGCTTGCACCAAAATATAAGGTAGATCAGATTGGAAGTCCATCCAGTAAACTGAAAGGTTTGACTGAGCATATTTCCAAAGAGTTTAAAACTCTTCAACAGGTATCAAACCAGCAGTTGGTTGAGCAGTATAATGCAGCCCAGAACGTCACTTGTGACAGCATGATTTCATTTGACAAGGCTAAGCTGACAAATGGAATAATAAAGATTTATGTGGCTCTAAATGAGTGTAGAAATATATATAGGTCTTGTACTAACACCGATAAACTAACAATGAATCTTGAGGTGAATTTGAAGGTGGAAAAGTCCCAGATAGATCTTTTGGCTAACAGTTTTGACAGTACTCAGACACTGACCAGTACCATTGATGGTCAGATTTTGACAATAGAGTGAGATTTATGGATTAGAGAAGGACATGGATAGGCTAATCCGGTGTGCAAGGGAATTAAGAGATTTGGTGAGTCCTGGGTTGAACACTCTCTTACTTCACAAGAGGGAAAGCATAGCATTAATGAATAAACCTACTCTGATAGACCTATCAGAAGAAGAGCTTCATGCATATAGTCTTAATGGTTTTGTATCCATTTTGAGCACATTGAAGATATGATGGGATGCATATTTAGGATTTTTTAAGAATGCTTACTTGAATATTTTCAATTTCATCTAGGTCCGGTAATCACAGTTTTGCTCTCATTCTTTCATTCATTTGCAATGGCTTTGGCATTGTTGTCAAATGGAGAGAGTTGTATGTGAAAAATGATTGGGATATGAGAAGTAATGTATAGCTTAGGGGGAGCAGTCTTCCAATAGTTTTTGAGACCAGTTTTGGAGTTTTTGGCAAGGAATCAGAACAACACTTCAGCAGTTTATTTTTAACATGAGTGTTTCCATCAATGCCAAAGAAGGAGATTGTTGGCAATTGACACTCATTTGACTTAGTTGTGTTGTCATTGATGGAAACAAACACTATTTTGGGTTGGTCACTTAACCGGTATTCATTTTTTGGAAACCAATATTCAATCATTTGATACACAAGGGACCGACATTGGCAAGAAAAGGAAAACCGACAAACTAGGAATCGATATATGATGCCGACAGAGGAGATTGATCTGGCAGGTCTACATGAAAATGATCAAAGGCATCGCTCTTGAAGTTTAATGAATTTATTTTTGCTTAGGCCAACATGTAAATAAATTATAATATTATTGTAAGCCGACATAAGGCATTTATGTTTGTGTTTGGGAAGGGTATTTAATTTAGTCTGGTTAGGTTATTTTGATGATGCATAAGAAGGTAATGGAATATAGTAATGTGATGTTGTGTGAGCAATCTTGATCGACAGAATGCGAATGTAATAATCTGTAGTCGATCTTGGATTTTGGTTTAGAGGTTTTTGAAGCGAAGCAAGATACTGTTAAGGAAGTACAAAGTGTAAACTGGTGTAGACTGTGCTTTAATCAGAACTCATTCAGCATAGCAGATGCACTCTTAGAGTTTAGAATGTTGTTTGTAACTCCATATGTGGTGATTGTAGTCAGTGAGGCTCCTTTTGTGATGATCAGTGTGCTCTAGGTTATTGACCTTCCTGCATGTGTAGGCCCCTATTGTAATATTTATTCATTTGGCCAATGGATAGATATTATGGGTCTCCAATCCTATTGTGGTATTTCCTCTTTGAGGTTTTCCATATATAAATATCTTTGTTATGGTGTATGCTCTTATGGTTGCTTCAATTCTATTTGCTGTTATATTCTTTCATGTTTACCAGTTACTGAATTGCATTGTTAATAAGGTTAAAATTGATTATACCGACAGAACACTAATTCACCTCCCTCTTAGTGTTCTTGGATTCCAACAAAACTATCCTCCAATGATGGTGCTATAGAGTTAGATGGATGACAATAAGTGGATATTGCTATCCTGGTGCGAGTTGGGGTTCATCACACAGTGGCCTCAGATTCAATGCCACATGACCATGATGACTTCTTTGGTTGAGCACTGGCATAGCGATATGTGCACATTTCACCTACCGATAGGTGAAACCAACATCACTCTCCTTGATGTTTGGCAGATCCTAAAGGTCCCCATCAAAGGAGTTATCCTTGAGTATAGGTTGGAGAATGGGGAGTTCTACATTCAGAGCGTGTATTGCACTGATGACTTGCCTATGGATTAGACATGCATAGTTCTAGAGAGGGCAATGGAGCCACGCCAAGGGATTCTATGACTGGTCTTGTTCATATGTGGCCTCATCAGTGGGAAGATGATGCCCAAACTCAGTGGACAGTGATTTTTTGTAGGATGGTCTAGATGCATCTATTATATTCTTGAGGATGGTGTGCAGTATGTGTGGGATGTTGCAATATTAAGGCAGCTATATCATGATATGTATATGTGTGTCTAATAAGGTTATAATAACCTTGAGAACAACATTACGCTCCTGCATATTTGGGCATGGAGCATATAGCAGTCACTTGGTCGATCGATGTATAGAATCAGAGGAGGAGGTACATGAAGAGCCTATGGATGCATAGATGGGGGATGAGCAGGAATAGGGACCAATCTCTCAGGGTATTTTGGATTAGGCCATTTTGGAGAGAAACATAAAGAGGGATTGATCACAGAGCCTATAGGACCAGCTAGTAGTAGGGAGGGTGAGGGTGGATCAGGAGAGAGCCAGAGTTGATAGCCTGCAGGTAGAGATAGATAGGGTGAGAGTAGAGGGGGATGCATTGAGGTTGGATCTAGAGGCTACTATAGAAAAGAAAGATAACTATTGGACAGAGGCTAAGACCACCTCAGAGATATTAGAGGTAGATAGAGGGGGAGCCATGGCTCAAGAGATGGAGTGGATGGTCAGTGAGCTACAAGCATTGAGAGCCTGGGTGACTAGGGAAGAGGTGGATACGACTCAGCTACAGGGGGAGAGGGACATGACTTGATGATCCATTGATCTAGGGAAGATGATGACTCTTTTTACAAAGTCCATGGATGCACAAAGAGCCTCAAATAGATCCCTTAAAGAGGCTTAATACTACCAAAGCCTATATAAGGGTATAGTACCAGTCGATAAGTGGGCTCCCAATTTTGCAGAGAGGACCTAGTCGAGACAGACCTGGACATAAACGTCAGGTGAGCCCATGGGGATAGGAGCCCCAAGAAAATTACCAGTGGGTCCTTCAAGAGGTTGGGTAGATCCTAGTGTTGCAGATAGGGAGAGCACACGCTAGTACTTAGTTCTATGTGTGACATTTGACTCATCAGGGATGTATTTATTGTATTATGATTTGACACATTTTTTTTTATATATATGTGAGATGAGATATGATTTTGGCGGCGATGCATATGTGTATTTTTATTATGGAATTTACTATGGACTGTTGGTTTGTATATGATGATTTATGATGGATGATTTGAGATGGTTGATTTATGTTTATGATGATGCATGACTATAATTATTTGATATGTTTGTGATGTAGGATGGATGTATACCTACATGAGATGTATGCACATGCTTATATGTTTCTAACATTTTATGAATGTAGGATAGATGCATGATATTTATGTGATGTGTTTTGTGATATGACATGATAATGTCTAACCTATGATGTATCTAGGATGGGATTTGAATGATTTTGATATGATGAATTTATGTACAATCTATATGAGTATGCATTTATGGCATGAGATGAATGTAAAAATGAGATGGCTATATTATTGTGATGCAAAATATGAATGTATGATATGCAAAAAAGAGATAACTTTATGTCCTAAATGATGTGAAATGATCCTAATGAAGTGCAAATATAACTAATGATTCTAAGAATGAACCTAATGCACATATAATGTCTAATGCAAATGCACATGAAATTAAATGATAATGAACATGATGAAAATGATTATGAATGCAACTAAATGATAATGAACATGTTGACAATGATATGCATGCACCTAAATGATAATAGTGAAAATGATATGAATGCACCTAAATGATTCTAATATGAATGATAATGCAGCTAAATGGTAATGAATGATATAATGTATGGATTAATTGAATGCCACTAATATTAATTATGTAACTAAAATGTATGAATGCGGCTAAAATAATGAATATTAAAATGTATTCAAGGATCTAATGCAACTAAAATGCAAAAGATGAATGGAATGATAACCTATATTTTCATGAAAATGTAACAAGAGGGAATAAACAATTTTGTAATGATCCAACCTTAATACAATGAATAGGACTAGATAGAAGAAAGAAAAAAAGGGGGGGAGGGAAAATGAATAAATTGAAGTCTCCAAGATGGGTGAATGATGGAAATGGATGGGGGAAATGGTTGATTTGTTGTTGTGTATATGTGGAGAGAAAACCTAGTTTGATGTTGCCAAGGATGATGTACACCACTAATTATAAGAATCGGGATGTTGTGAAGATCCAAGGCATGGACTGGACTCTTAGACAATATGTATCTCAATGCACACAGGCTCGCAAACATCATGAGGATGTAAATGCAACATTGTAGGATCATGCAAGAGAAACCCTCAAACTCACCATACCACAAAATTTTCCCCAATATACACCCACCCAAGACGTACTAGGATATAGAATGATCATGACAACCCTAGATAGGAGTAGTCATAGGACAAAAAATGCAAATCAAAGAAAAAAGACCAAATACTGCAAACAACGTACACCTAGCCAACAATCTCTCTTGCTAAGAGTAGGACTAGGATTGTGATAACATGCCAGGCATAGGAAGGATGCATCCCGATGGACAAAGGTAACTGATGGGATTGATTTAGGCAACAAAGCATATATATGTGCAAGTGAATACAAATATGGAATCTAATTGTTGAGATTTGATTAGCATGATGTGGATGGATGTTTGGTTGACGTGCAAGTCAATAAGAAGCTCAGTTTAATGGGATAAGATCAGAAAGTGGGGTGAAGCTTTGTGTGATGGGATAAAATCTCAGTGTACTGGGATGATCCTTATTTAGAACTTTGGATGAAATCTTATCATCTCATGGGGCGAGGTGAGTGTGAGGGAATGATGTGAGTGATCAAGATGGAAGAAACCTACACAGATAAGGGGAGCGAATGATAGGCTAAGGGTAGAATTAATTATTGACATCACTGGAGGTGAATTAATGGCTTACATTAAAGGAATATGGATTCTGGGTGGGGGGGTGTAATGCAAGTAGATGGGATGAGTATCCAAAGAGATAGTGGATCTGAATTATTTACATTGACACTTGGAACTAGGTTTTCACCAAGGTACTTGCCCATAGCACCACAAAGTGGTTTTCATTAATGGACAAATTGATTTTTCTTTTTTCTTTTTTTTAAAAACATTTTTTATGAATTTTTTAATTTTTTTTTTTGATTTTTGAAGACTCGTAAACTTTGAGGACTAGGCATATAATCTCTTTAGATGCATGATGTTCATAGGATCATCCAAAGTATCTCCTTCAAGTGTAGCCAACTGATAGGCTCCTGATCCATATTTTGTAGTTGTGACATAGGGTCCAAGCCAATTAGGATCAAATTTGCCTTTCTCATGTTCCTAAACATTTATTTGATTTTCCATAAGGACAAGGTCACCAATGTCAAATTCTTAGGTCCTTACTTTCTTGTTATAGCTCAATCATAGGTGATTCTGATATACTCTAAGGTGATTTAAGGCCTTGAGATGCCTTTCATCCATCAATTCTAGCTCCTACAATTCATCCACTCTATATTCTTCATCAAGAAGGATGTTCTACAGTGATACTCGGAGTGAGGGGATTTTGATCTCAAGGGGTAAAATGACTTCAGATTCAAAGACTAGGGAATATGGAGTGGCTCCTATGGTTATGCGGATACTTGTGTGATAGGCCCAGAGGGTTGGATGGAGTTGTAAGTGCCAGTCACAACTAGCTTTATTGATTATTTTCTTGAGGATCTTAATAATATTTTTATTTGAAACCTCAACTTGACCATTACCTTGTGAGTAGTATGGGGTCGAAAAGCGATGCTAGATGGCAAAATTATAGCACAATTATTTGACATCCTAATTTTTGAAGGATCTTTCATTGTCTGTAATGATAACTTTAGAGATTCCATAGCAACAAATTATGTAATTTAGGATAAACTTGGAAATCTATTTGCCAGTGGTGAAGGTGAGTGGTATGGCTTCTACCCACTTAGTAAAATATTTTGTGGTGGTTATTATATACTTGTGGCCATTGGATGAGGTGGGATGGATTTTTCCTATGAGATTGAGCCCCCATTGAGAAAAGAGCCAAGGTGTGATAAATGGATGTAGATCTTGAGAAGGTGCATGAATCTTGTCACCATGCTTCTAACAAGGGATACATTTCTTCACATAGTGATAATCATCTTCTTCTATTGTTGGCCAGTAGTATATAGTGCACAAGAGTTTCTTAGCCAAAGTGAGGCCGCTTGAGTTCTCTCCACAGATACCTTCATGCACTTCACATAGTTCTCATTCAGTGTCCTTTTTGTCTAAACACCTTAGGAGGGTTCCATTGAAGTGCATTCAAAATACGGTATCACCCAGGATAGTGTAGTAAGCAAATCGGTGAATGAATGTTTGTTGTTGGGTTTTTGTAAGGAGAGGGGGAATGGTGTTATCTTGAAGGTAAGAAAAGGTTTCTTGATACCATGAGGAATAAAGACCTACAAGACACATACCTTTTCTGATTCAGGGGTATCATATGTTGGTACTAAAATATGGTCAACCAGGAACTCATATTTCTGACTATTTGTGAGCATCTATAGGAGGGAATGAATTGTAGCCATTGTTTCATCAAGTCTATTGTTTGTCCTAGGAAATTGCTCAAATTGAATGAAGGGGAAACATTTCTTGAAATCCTCAATGATGTGGTAGTTAGGAAGCAACTTGTCATCATTTGTTTGATACTCGTCATTAACTTTCTTTATGACAAGTTGGGAATCACCATAGTCTTGTAGATTGTTGATTTTCCATTGAATAGCCAAACGAAGTCCAGTGATAAGAGCCTCATACTCTACTATGTTGTTTATGCATTCAAAGGATATTTTGTATGACTTAGGAATGCAATATTCTTGAGGTGTAATCAACAATATACCTACCCCTGATCTGTGTTGTGTGCTTGAGACATCAAAGTATAACTACCATTGGGTTGATTGTGTGACAATCATGGTGGAATCATCAGGAAAGTATGCTATGAAGGAGTGGTCACCTTGAGGTGGAGCATTGGCCAACTGGTTAGTGTAAGGAATTTAAGTAGTAAAATAACTTCCTACACTAACCTTGAGAGGAGGATAATGCAATTTTTTTTACAAATTGTTACAATAGTTACAGAAACTTAATAGAAATAATAAAAAATCATGCATACCACCACATAGCAACACAATGATTTACGTGGGGAAAACCCTTTCGGGAGAAAAACCCCACATTCCAAAAGCAGTTCAATATATTATTCAACAACAATAATTGATTACAATATACTTGTAGAGAAAAATCTTCACAGGAGTAACACTAATCAGAGACTCAGAGATAATTCAATCGCCATAAGATTTGTACACAACCGCTATCTCATGCAACTCATATATAGGAGATGCAATACAAGAAAATGTCAAACGATATTACAAAACCATGGGCTGAAACAACCTAGTAAAGTAGAGACAACCTTATCTCCCTTCTAGATGCCCTATGACATGTTAAGAAACACATCAACACGTGTCCCTCCCTTTTATAGCTCATTTATGTGTCTGATACATTTTATATTTCCTATTTCAGGAGTACAAACATCTGGAGGCCATAACTTGAGAACTGTGTGTCCTATTGACGAATCATTTGGAGTGTCGAAAAGATTGCAAAGTTCTCTATTGCCTTTAAAGTGGCTACACCACTTACACCCACTTTTCAAGGTGTTTAAGGGCCTCTAAAATCCCCAAAATTAAATATAAACCTTTCATTGCACCCCTCCAAAATGGAAACTTTAATATCTTCAAAACTATTTGTGATCTTGTGACGTAACTTTACCAAAATGCTTATCTAGACAACCAAAAGCTTCGGGGAGAATTTCACATCATTTCATGCACAAATGAAAACTTTTTATAAATATTAACCTCATGTAAATGCAAGGTTGAGACACCATTTTTCCAACATTCTCCCACTTGTCGAACACCTTGCAAGAGCAAAGGGAGTATCAACATAATAAATCAATTGCTAGGGGCCATGAGGCCCATAGACTCCGAACACCATCTGAACTTCTTTGTGCTCACACCCTTAGTTAAAGCATCTGCAACATTCATCAAAGTTTCCACCTTAAATAGCTTCACCTTGCCATCTTTGACCATATCTCTAACAAAATGATATTGAGCATCAATATGTTTGGTCTAAGCATAAAATGTCAAGTTCTTAGCTAGGTAGATCGTACTCTGATTGTCACAATAAACTATCATTGCACCTTGTTTTATTCCAATATCTGAACATAATATCTTAAGATAAATTGATTCTTTACAAGCATGAGTAGCTATCATATACTCTGCTTCAGTAGTGGACAAAGAAACCACGACCTATCGCTTACTCATCCAACTAATTGCACAACCAAATAAAGTAAATACATAAGAACTGGTGGATCTTCTAGTATCAATGTCACCTGCCCAGTCTAAATCTACATAACCATGAATATTAAGGTAAGTCATGTCTCCAACCAAATTACCATGATAACACAAAGAATACTTTGAGGTACCCTTCAAATATCTAAAGACTCTTTTGACTGCATCCCAATGAACTCTACCAGGATTAGACATATATCTAGAAAGAACTCCCACTGCTTGGGAAATGTATGGTCTAGTACAGACCATAGCATACATCAAACTTCCAATTGCACTCTAGTAAGGCACTCTTCTCATGTCTTCCCTCTCCGATGGGGATGTAGGACAATCTAAAGCAGATAATTTCATTCCAACTGCAAAAGGAACACATAATGGTCTAAAATCCTGCATATTGAACCTCCACAAAACTGAATTCACATACTTATTTTGGCCTAGCCATAGCTTTCAATTCTCTCTATCTCTTCTAATTTTCATCCCAAGAATGTGCTTTGCAGCACCTAGATCTTTCATTTCAAATTTAGCAGCGAGATGAGACTTTAGTTATGATATTATACCTTTCCCTTTACCAATAAATAATATATCATCAACATACAATGCAATGTATAGGAAATTATCACCATCAAATTTATAATAAACACAGTGATCTGATTTAGAACACTCAAATCCCAAACTCAACACATATGTATCAAATTTATGGTACCACATCCTAGGACTCTGTTTGAGGCCAGACAAAGATTTCTTTTAATTTACAAACCAAATTACTTTTACCTTTCACCAAATGGTGCTCTGGATGTGTCATATAAATATCCTCCAAATCACCATGAATGAAAACAATTTTCACATCCATTTTCTCAGCCTCTAAATCATAAGCAACAACAATAGAAAGAAAAAATCTAATAGATGTCATTTTTGCAACTTGAGAAAATATCTCACCATAATCAACACCCTCAACCTGAGAGTAGCCTTTTGCAACCAACCTTTCTTTATACTTCTCAATGCTTCCATTTGAACCGATTTTTTCCTTGAACACCCATGTACAACCAACAAGCTTCCATCCTTCAGGAAATGGTACAAGATTCCATGTATAATTATTTTTCAAAGCTACCATTTCTTCTTCCATTGCAATCTTCCAGGATTTTGCATCATTCATACCTAATGCCTCTTTTACAAATCTAGGTTCATCCATATTACTATTGAAAGAAAAAATACATCTCCAATCATCAGGTGAATACCTTTCAGGTGGTTGTCTATGTCTTATAGAAATTTGAACAAGTTGAATTGGAGGTTCTTCCTCCTCTTCTAAAGATTTAGAGCTAGATGAGCTCTCCTCGGCTTCTTGCCTATCAAATGGTCTCGATTCAACTCTTTCAGGTGTAGAAGGGAATTGAATCATTCTATTTAGTCTGTTATGGCTGTAATGTAACACAAGGAGACTTAATTTCTCTAAAATTAACACTTCTACTATGAATTACCTTTTATGCAACAAGGTCCCAAAGCTTGTATCCTTTCACACCATAATGGTAACCGATGAAGATACATTTCATAGCCTTGTTCTCCAACTTTGTTTGCTTCTCCTTTGGCATATATGCATATGCTTGGCAACCAAAAAATCTAAGATGTCTCAATGAAGGCTTCTAGCCTGATCATGCTTCTATAGGTATTTTATCAACAAGAGCTAATGTAGGAAACTTGTTAATTAGGTAGCAAGTAGTGGCAATAGCTTTAGCCCAAAAAATGTATTCTAGACTAGCACCACTCAACATAATCCTAGCCTTCTCCATTAGTGCCTTGTTCATTCTTTCTACAACCCCATTTTATTGTGGGTAATACAAAGTTGCCTTCTATCTATTAATACCAAAATATTTATAGAATCTATTAAAATCATTAGAGAAAAATTCACCACCATTATCCATCCTCAAACATTTATTTTTCTTTCCAGTCTCCAATTCAACCATTGCTTTAAATTCTTTAAAATGATTGAAAACTTGATATTTACTCTTTAGAAAGTATACCCATGTCCTTCTACTAAAATCATCAATAAATGAAACATAATATGTGGATTTTCCAGTCAAAGGAACATCTACAGGACCAAACACATCAGAATGAATAAGATCCAAAAAACCACAAGATTTATGAGAACTCAAGAAAAACTGAACGCGATTTTATTTTCCATAAATGCAATGCTCATTGAAATAAAAGTCAAGATTACAATCATTCAAACCTTCAACAAGGTTTTTATTTTTCAAAGTACTCAAACCCTTTTATCCAATGTGGCCAAGTCTCTGGTGCCATAACATAGTCTTCTATAAAGGTAACTTTTCTTTAGAAGAAAGAGCACCCTTAGGTACCCAAAAGCCATGTCCATCCGTTGAAGGTGAAACCCTCAAATCTTCCGATGAAGTATCCATAGATTTAGTTTTTAATATAGAAGTACTATTACACTAAAAAATGTATGCCTCTAGCTTATACAAAGTGTCAAATCTGACACCTCTAGCAATCACCATAGCACACTTAATCATCTTACATCTTGCATCAGAAAGGACTACCTGTATACCCGCATCTATCATTTTGCTCATAGATAATAAATTTTATTTTAAACCAGGGATATGCATCACACCACTAATCTTTTTATTCTACCATCAGGAAACCCGATCCTAACTTTACCTTAACCAACAATGTCTAAATGTGAATCATCACCCACTACACCTTTCCTCCATTAAATTCTTCATATTCAGAAAACCAATCTTTATTGGAAGCCGTATGAAAATATGCACCTGAGTCAATTAACCATGCATCATTACCTGCATGAGTAGCCAAAGCTGCATTGAATGCATCACCATCTTCCTTCTCAGACTCAGAATCAGAAGCAAACTTCTTTTTCTTCTTATTTTCTTCTTTGTAGTCCTTACTGATGTGACCTAGTTTACCACAATTCTAGTATATGAGTTTGGACTTTCCAGGAGATTTGGATCTCCCTTTGGATTTGGACTTATTGTGCTTCTCATTCTTCTTTTCTTTTTTCTTAGGTCTTCCACAATTAGTTAGGGCTTCCTTCAAACTGATGGATACCTTCCTTCGCATCTCTTCACCAAGTATACCACCCACCACATCTTCAGACTTCAAAACAACAAAAGTACTACCGATAGCCATAACAAGAACATCCCACGAACCAGGTAAAGAACAAAGCAAGATTTGACATTTCTCCTCTTTGTCAATTTTAATACCAACATATTAAATGCTTCTAGGTGATCTGGAATTCATCCACCCTCTTTCATATTCAAGGAATATAATTTCTTCCTCAATAAAATCCAATTAATTAAGATTTGGCTTGATACATCTCACCAAGCTTAGTCCATAACTTCTTTACAGTATTCTCTTCCTAGACATTGATCAGAATAGAGTCTGCTAGGCACAATTTGATTAGACCCTTAGCTTTTTGATCCTTAACATCATATTGAGCAGCCAGAGTAGGATCTGTAGGTCTTGAGATATTTGCATCAACAACATCACACAACTCTCGATCTATTAGCAGATCTTCCATCTTCAGCTTCCACATCACAAAATTACTACCATTAAATTTCTCCACCTTTATTCTCCTTGATGAACTTTCCATATGAAAAATCCTGCAACAAGATCAAAAAGTGTCTTTTGTACAAGCTCCCATTCAAATCTGGATTAATTCAAAAAACCCCACACTCCAAAAGTAGCTCAATATATTAGTTTTTATTATTTAACAACATTCTTAATTATTTTGGATTAATGCATGATATTTTGATTATTTTTTATTATTAATTTCCAAGATTTCTTTAACTTTGGTTGGGTCCATTTCAATTTCTCTATGAGAGACTATGAATACCAACAATTTTTTTGAGGTGACCCCAAAGACGCACTTCTTAGGGTTGGGGCATAGCTTTTATTTCTCAAGTCTTTCAAAGATTTTTCTCAGGACAAGAATGTACTCTTCTCATGTCTTAGAATTTCCCAAGAGGTCATCCACATAATCTTCCATAATGTCACATGTAGGAGATCATGGAAGATGGTGTTAGACTTGTGCGAATATTGTCATTGTTGTCAAACTTGGTTATCTATTTTGGACCGGATGGTGTATGTTTTGATTAATTAAAAATAGGTTTTTCAAAGGAACCCGAAACGTTGTTACAAAGCAGGAGAAAGATAAAGCATAAAAGAGGCAAAAAATAACAGTTCCCAATCACCCACACATAGAATAGTTACCAGCCAAAACAAAATGGGAACACAAGACAAAGGAAGCAACACTAGACAACCAAAGGAAAGCACAAAGACAATACAAGGACAGCTAAATGTTTCTCATAAGTTCTTCAGCATGAACCACCATCTGCTTCATATTGATTGTAGAATTTTTCATTTCTTCCATCTCTTTTTCCTTGATATCAACTTGTTTTTGAGTGTTGGACCTTGTTCTTTTTTCCTGACCCTTCTTCTCCATCCGATCCTTATTACCCTCCTTGCCTTTAATCTAATCAAATTTGTTAATCAGGATGTTAATATGGTCAACAATGGCCTTAAGGATCTAGAAGTTTTGCTTGGAAATCCTCTTCATAGTAAGCTCCATCCTATCCACTCTATTGACTAGATTGTTCAGGTTAGTATCTAGACCCTTAGCATCTGTTTTCCCTTCCAGCTCCTTCACCTTCTTTTCCATTTCTAGAATTTTACTAACCATAGCCTCAATTTATTCAGCCTTGTTAATAGAAACCATTAATTCTTTTATGTTTTTAGAGAGAGGCTTCTCGCCCATAGTAGCCTTTTTTTATCACATTGAGGTCAGTCTTCAAGTCACTAATCTCTTTCACCATTTTGCTAATAACCTCACAAAAACCCTTGATGTTGTCATTACCAATGACACCATGACAGTCATTTTAATTTCCCATGTTGTTCTCCTAACCCTCATTATGCATTCTCTGTGTGCTTAGGTTCTCCCCATGATCACCATCCAACATTTCATCTTCCTCCTTACCCTTCTTATTATCAGTTTTTTCAACCTCAGTATCCTCATCAGAAGAAATAAAATCTTCCTTTTCACCTTGTTTATCCCCTTATGGGTCTTCTTGGTCCTTTGGGTTTGCTTACCCATACCCTTTCTCTTCTTTCTTTTTATGAATTTATCATCAAAAGACTCATCCTCAAAGTCTGAAAGGTCAGAATCCACAACAGTCCCCTTGCTCTTTCCCTTGGTCTTCCCCTTGTTGCTGAAATCCTCAGACTCACCTTCAGTTTCAGAGTAGAGATTGAACCCACTATTCTCACTTTCAGTATCATCATCCATAATTTTTTTTCCTTTACTAATGGGTTTCTCAATAGTTTTCCCCTTCAATAGCTTATAAACTAAAACCATTAAACCCTGGTGGAGGGCATGGTCTCTTTGAGAGTCTTTCTGCACTTCTCTAATAGTATGATCCATAGAGAAAGCAAGATAGTAAGGCAGACTGACCTTGTCACCATGACAGAAGTGATTAAGTAGCACAAAATGATGCCCATAAGCCCTTGTGAATCTCCTATCCAGAGTAATGTAGCTGATGGTGGAAAACATCACAAACCTCCATGCCCTGCAAATACGCTTAGGGGAATGGTAAGGATTATACACCTTAACCAATTTCCTTTTTTCTCCATCAGTGATAGGAAACCTATCTGCAACCTTGTCAGGCACACTTTGATCTCTTTAAAATTTAATACCTTCTTTAACCATACCCGTAGCTTTAGTAATGACATCTTCGTCCACCTTCTTCATTTGGGTACCAACAAGAACCTTACCATTCTTCCAGTTTTTAATGAAATGCTTAGTGACAGTAGGGTCTTTTCCGTTGAGCCTTTCTATAAAAACAATCAAGCCTCCCTCTTGAAGAATCTCCTAGACTTCATTTTTTTTCTTCCAGTCCAAGAAAGAAGCCAGTTCAAACCTCTTTTTATTACCTCCCATATTACCCTTAGTTTCACAATTCTTCCTTATCTCAACTCTGTTATTTTCTCTGTGATCTCTGTGAAGAAACCTAACAATTTTGTTGTTGTTATGAAGAACCACCCAGAATCTGTGCAAAGTAAATATGATATGACTAATAATAAAACAAGTCACGCCACCATAGTGAACAATCATAGAAAAATGAGGAAAAGGCATTAGAAATTGTGATTAGAAAAGACACATTGCTTCATCTGGATACAGTCCAGTTCAATCATAGATTTTGCCTCACACTTGAGATTACTCTCACCATAAAGGGCAATGATTTTATTAGAACGACAAGCCAGGTTGATAGCCCAATCAACGCACTTGTTGGCTTCTCTATATACATGTGTGAAAGATAGGAGTTGGAGTTGTAGTTTTGGTATTGTTGGAAGATAGGAGATGATGCAGTAAGGCATAGATGATCTACTGGAGTGATTTTTGGAGATGGGAATCCTGAAGTGTGCTTATTTTGGTTTATACTTTGTCCGAGTATTAGTTGTGTGTTTTGGTATCAGTCATAACAGTTGTATTAGTTGTATATATCATATTTTATGGTCTGACATATGTGGTATGTGTGGCATCTGTATCTAGGGGTAAAATAATCATAACTTGCATAATCAAATTTCAAAGAGAGAATCACAACTCTAATCTAATCACTATTACTCCTAAATTACAGTGGAATAATACAAAATCAATTGAATTATGAAATGAAACTAATTAAAAGCTCCCTCAATTGAAATAGAAAGGCTTCCATTGCTCTTCTCCATTGTTGTTGATGTAGGTGGCTCTCAGGTATTGCACTTGATTTCCTACATAAGATGAACAACAATTTTGAAGGCTATGATTCTGTGAATCTATCTTGAATTGAGAAAATGATGTTTAATTTATATATTTTCAACACAAAAGGGGTGAGAAATAGAACTCAAGTGTTGATTGATAGATAACTGAAATTGATTGATCGGTTAACAAAGTTGATTGATTTGTTAACTCAATAGATTGGAGAGTGAACTAAATAGATTGGCTAGTGAACTAAATAGACTAGTCAGTTGACTAAATTTATTGAGGAAATGACTCAATTGATGGATTAGACAGAAAAGTTGATTGAGAGTAAAAAGGGGTGATTGACTAGTTAACTGAGTTAACTTTATGATTTTAGCATGTGTTGTAGGAATTTGAAATTGAATTTGATTTTCATTTTCAATTTGGATTTGCATTTGGTCATTCGAATGCTAAAATGCACATGAAATTAACTAAAATTCAGATTTGGTGAAATGTGAAATTAGATGAAATGATATGAAATTTGAATTTGGGGGAAAAAGAAATGAAATTAGATGAAATTAATTGGAATTATAATTTGGGGAATTGGAGGAATTTAATTATTATTATTTTTTTTTTGAAATGCTTGATAAACTTTTTAACGTGACCGATGATGTTGGCATGACACGCCCTGGGGCTCCATGTGAAACGCTTTTGACTTGGAGCTATGAACCAATGAGGCCAAAATCGAGGGACCTCATCCCCACACTTCACTTATTCAAACCTGTGAGCATAATGACCCAACAAAGACACAAGGCCTGTGAGCACAATGGCCCAACATGGGTTTGAACCTTGCTGGCCGCTTCACAAACGAAGTGTTTTAACTGCGACACTACATGTCCGAAGATGAGAGTTTAATTAATTAATTAAAATAATTAAATGAAATTATTTAAACTTAGGAGATTGAATTAATTAATTAACAAAGATTATTTAACTAAGGAAAAAGTTGCAATTAATTAAATAATTGATATTTAATTAATAGTTGAGATAGGGTTAATTGATTAAATGATTGAATGATAGAAATTCGATAATTAGAAATGTCGGATGTTATAATCAGAAGAAATAATTAATTTAATCAAATAATTAAAGAATTACTTAATTAAATGGACAAATAATTAGTGTAAGATCGATGAGATATTTTTAGGTGTCTACATTTGCCCCTCTTTGACACAATGTTGAAATGACATTGTTTCAAAGAAAATGAAAAATTTCTACCCCAATATGCCCCAGTGATATTTAGGCTGCCTCAATATGCCCTGATGATATTTAGGGTATAATGCCCCCTCGAGAGATTATTTTTGCATTGAAGGCATGAATGATCTTCCAAAAGAAGAAGAATGTTAGATGAAAGATGAAAAATGGTTAATTTGATGTCAGGAATGAGTTTGATTATAGAAAAGAAATGGTTGAAGTGATTTGTAGATTGATTGAATGATAAGATTGATAGGATTAATTTGATAAAGATAAAGTCTGGTTTCAGGAAGGACACATCCTGTATAAGACAAAAGTTATCAAAACGTCTGGTTTCAAGAAGGATAAATCCTGTATAAGACAAACGATAGGTCAAGATTGGATGAATGATAAAATATGATGAATGTGAGGAAAAAATTATTGATAGATAGAAATGTTGAAATAATAGATGAAAAGATTGAAATTAAGTGATGAGAGAGATCATGTTAGATGAAAGAATGATCAAGTAGAAAAATTCTTGATGAGAGAATGATTTGAAGAGGCAATCAACATGATGAGATTAGACAAATGAAATGATATGATTGATGATTTGAATGATGGTGAATAGTCTTCTTGTCCTTATTCATAGTGTAATACATTTTCATCATTGAGCCTTATTATGTAATAATGAAGCTTATTACATCAGGGTATGAGGAACCAAGATGTATAGATATCTCATTGCAAAGAAACAAACACGTAGCAGACAAGGAATGAACCCTCCATTTTGGGAATAACAACAGGGGTTGATGTATGTGCGGTAGTCACAAGCATAATTATCCTTCATGTGACACTTGCCAAATGAGCGTACCAATCATAGACACCCACTAGAACTATTGCCCCATAACTTCATTGGTTCAAACCACAAACATCAAACAAAGAAAAAGGATCATGCCCATCATGGCTCCTCTAGTCACTTTTCAAACATCCTTGAGTAGCTAGAAACACGATCTTCACCAATTTGATAAAAGATAAAACCAACTAGAACAAAATACAAAAACCATACTGATTTGTGTCTTCATGTGATTTCTCAATGTGATTTTGATAATGTTTGGTTTCAAAAGTTTTGGACCCCATTTAAGACTGACCTGTCTGGTTTCGAGTGTACCGATTCTATTTAAGACAAGATGTTGATCACGTTGATAGTTTGATAGTCATTTGATAGATTAGACAATTGATCAGCTTGATTGCAATGCTTGGTTTAAGATAGTTATATCCTTTGTTTAACTTCATGCGAAGTGTTTTTTGGATAGCTGCTAGGATATTTAATTTTTGCAAGACATGTTATTGCAAGCTTTTGATGTTTTTGGATTTTTAGTTTGTTTTCGAAGAGTTTTTTCGATGTTTAGGGTTTTTTGGCATTTTCTCAATGTTTTTGTTTGATTTTTAAAAAAAATTGATTTTTTTGTTTGATTTTGAAATTTTTTTGATGTTTTGGGATTTTGATGTTTTTTATTGTTTTTGTTTGATTTTGAGTTTTTTGATGTTTTTTATTTTTTCAAGACTTTTTTTTTGAATGTTTTGGTATTTTTATGGTTTTCAAATGTTTTTGGTATGTTGATGTTTTTTGATGTTTTTGTTTGATTTTGAATTTTTTGATATTTTTGGATTTTGATGATTTTGATTGTTTTTGTTTGATTTTGAGTTTTTTATTGTTTTTGGATTTTGATGTAGCATGACCTTCCATTAATTGATAAAGATAAGACTAACTTGGATAAAATCCAACAGTCATACTAATCTATGTCATTGTTTTGATTTGTGTGTTCATTGATAGGAATGTCTGGTTTCAAAGAGCGAGTACCCCGTATAAGACCGATTTGTTTGGTTTTGAGTGTGCCCTTCCTTGTATAAGACATGTTGATATTTGATAGTTTGATCGATAGATTGATTAACAAGACATGTGATCAATTTTATTGTAGACTTTGAGAGTTTTTTTATTTTATGATTTTGAATTTTTATGGATTTTTTTCAAGACATTTTGTGATTTTTTTATTTTTTCAGTTATGCCCCCAATATGTAGACCTATAATGACATCATGATTTAGGTGATGCATATAGAGACAATGAATTTTTTATATGAGTTAGGCTAATGTAGGATGCATGACAAAAATGTAGATCCTATTTGAACAAGGATGAGTGTGTGTGTCTTTCATTCTGAAATGCACTAATTGAATTGAAGGTAGGAAACATTTTAGAGATAGGAATTCAATCCATTCTCAGAAAACCTTAGACCATCCAACCTAACACACTTTGTAACCAAGATTTATGAAAGGAGGCATGGAAAAATTCTCCATCAATTCTTAAAACTTTGATCTTTTTCTACCCATGTGTGTGCATTTGAGTTTATTTTGACTCTTATAACCATCAAAGACCCTTGGAATTCTATGTGGCCAACTATGTGAGTTATTCTAACTTCAAAAGCATCTTGGATAGAGCCTCACTACCAGCAAGATTTTAGGGCTCTGACGAGGTTATACACCATAATCTTTCAAATATTGCTCCATTGCCAACAGCCGTCTATAGCCCTGATGAAGTTATTCACATGTTCCCATAGTCAAGCTTTTTATTGCAGTTGTATGCATGATATTTCAGCTATATCTCTTTGCTCTTTTTGCTTTGAGATGGATATTGGCATAACACTTTTTTCTTTTATTTTCTTGCCTTGACTTGTAAGTAATGAAACCTACTTGGGTATGACAATTACAGTGGTGCTGAAGTAGAATATTGGATTTTTCACTAGCCACATGACCAACTAGGTATCTGTAATGACTTAGAGCTATTGATTAATGTGTGAGATATATAAATTGATAGATTTTGGGTAACAAGACTTGATAGTGAAACCTCTACCCAACCAAGGATAAATCTTAATCACCATGTGACATTGAAGATGAATGACTAAGGACCTCTTAAAGACTTCATGAACAAGTATCTAGGAAATGAGACAACCTTCATTCCTTTCAGTGCAGATAGGTGAATGACTCAGACAATCATCATGTTTTTATTGATGCAACTATATGAGAAAGCAATAATGCTATGCAGTTGTATATACATAAAAATGGCTTTGAGCAATTAAATAAATATTTAATATTTATTTAATATTTATTCTTCTATTAAATAATTAATTTGAAAATATTAGTTTATTGAATTCATTTCATGTCCTTCTATAAATTAATCTAATTGAAATATTTTATTAATTAATTCATTTATCCTTTTCTTCTGATTGATTAATTAAATATCTAATATTTAATTATTCCTCTAATCAATTAATTAAATATCAAATATTTAATGGTTATTCCTCTATCCTATAGTCTCAAATATTAAATAATTTCTTAATTATTTAATCCCTTTTCCAAATCATTCTTCCATCTCTACTTCATCTTTCCTTTGCCAACTCATCAATCATGTGGCTAAAGATATTAATATTTATTAAATATTAATTCATCATTTATCTTCAACTTCCAAAATAAATGAAAATTGTGTACGTACACATATTTCTTAACCTTCTTCTATATTCTCTCCAACATCCCTATATCTTAGGAAGGACTTGAGTCCACTTGCCCTTTCATACCTAAATATTCTCCAACCATCCCTAGATTCCCTCAATCAGCAACCCAGTCAAGGTGAGATGAGTGACACTTGACTTCTCCTTCCCCCTTTCTCTCAACCTTCACCTTTGCTCACATCCATCCAAATCTACAAATCTGATCATGACTATTGATCCAGGCCACATCATCTTATCCTCTCAAAGTCTATAAAAATGGGAGTTTGAGTTGAGAAAGAGTTAGTCTTCAAGTGAATTTTCAAGTTAAAAATTTGAGAAAACTTATGCATCCGTGAGTTTTTATCTTGAAGCAATTTAGCATAATCATTTAGCATTGCATATCATAGTATTAGTTAACTATTAGTTATCAGTCCATTCTTCATATTCCATATTGGAAGCTATCAGTGCTTGTCTGAGAGCACATCATCTGCAACCAATAATAGTGGAGTTAGGATACAATGAGACTTAAATCATGAAGGTAAAAAATAATGTTTTTATTTTATATGTAGTTTCATTGGTTGAGTTTGGATTTCTTGTAGAATTTCCTTTGTATTTTATGAAACTAATATGTTCCAGGTAGTATTTTGATGATGAAATTCAAGTCAACACAACATCTATATGTTGTGCAATGGTGATATGAAAGCAACTATGATGTACTCAGCAATGTAGTAAATGAATATGCAAATGCAGTACTCAAAATTGAAATGAACCCACCCTTAGATGTAATATCTTTTTAGGTGCATGTTGTTATTGATTTGGTATGAACTTTGTGCAGACAATTCATTGGTCTTTGTTTGAAGAGTTGGATGAACCTGTCTTTTTCAATAGGATATTCAACTAGGAATATTTCATGTACAATTTATGCTATAGCCTCCTTATTTTCAAACCAATTCAGTTATGGTAGACTTTCTTGTCCCCAGTCTTTCAAGTGTGGGTGTATGAGGCAAATAGATTTTGGTTTCAAATTTGTGACATGAGCGGGTGCTATGCCTATTTTTATTGATGCACTTGAAGAGTATGATAAATCCAACCAGGTGTTGATCACATTAGTTGGTGTTATGCTTGTTTTTGACACCACATTTGCATTTGATGATGGCATACATACAATTGTTGACAAGTTGTTTTGTGTAGTATGATCTGGATTGGTGATTCCATTGGTAAGGGGTTCATGAACAACTTGTATAGAGACATTGAGATCATGAGGGAGACTAGGAGATATGGTAGATTCATTTGAGAGGGAAACTCATTAGAGAAATGGATGATTATGACATGGAAATGAAGGGAAAGAGTGATATTGATAAGGATCTAGATAAATAATGGGATCTTGTTTATAACTTGAAAGTGAAGGAATAATTCGATCTTGACTTGGAAAGAGATTATTAGGAAGGATGGAAGGGATGTCCTAATCTTTCTTAGGAGGTGGATGTTGGATGGAACTTAAAAGAACATCTTGCTCTTGAGAAACAAGGGTGTTATTATGAGTGGAATAGGAAAATAATGAGGGGATCATCATAAGATTCTTGATAGGTGGAGTCTTCATAAAAAAAGGATGAAAGGGTTTGTTCTTGATCTTGATTTATTTTATGACTGATTTCTTCAGATTTTGTATTGTCCTCTTGACACAGAGAAGTTTGCATGAGAGATTTTTGGAAGGTTCCAACATTTTGGCATGATGAGGAAGGATTTTGAATGAGATTCTCTGAATAATGACTTGAATTAGATTGGATTTGTGCTATGGATACCCCCTTGGGAGATTGTGTTATTGGGTAGAGATGGTGTGGATTGGTCTTGTGTGACTTCAGGGGATGATGAAATGGTGGATAGATATGGTTGATTTGAATTTTTATTGAAAGGGATTTGATTTTTCTTACAAGGAGTATGATTTTGGGTGAAAGAGGTTTGATTTTGGTTGAATGAATTTTGATTTGGACTTTGGTTGAAAGGGGTTTGATTTTGGTTGAAAGAGGTTTGAATGTTGGGTTGGTGTGAATTTTGATTTGGACTTTGGTTGAATGGGGTTTGATTTTGGTTGAAAGAGGTTTGATTTGGGTTGAAAGAGGTACTTTGAATATTGGGTTGATATGATTGGTATGATAGATATGTTGGGTTGAAAGAAGGTTGACATGACTCTAATATTGGTTAAACTAAGGTAGGAATAATTTTGTTGAAGAATGAAGGTTGGCATGTTTGAATAGTCTCACAAGAAAAATAATGATGGCTTAATTATTATTCCCTCATGGTTATCACCTCCCTCATCATATTTTCTAACCATCCCTTGTGGTTGCTAGGACTAGTCATGTCTCTCAGTTGTTGTTGCAAAGTATTGATTTGTTGAGCTAAGATTTCTATGGATGGTGATGGAATAGGAATGGAAGGGATGAATTCTTCACCTTCCCTATGAAATGCATAATGCAAATCCATGATGTTTTCTTGATTGGTTTGGACCTAGGATCACAAAATGTAAGATGTTTTCTCCATTTCTAGAATGTTGTAGTGTTTGATTGATTTATTGATCTTGACAAGCTTGTTTGCTGTGAGGTTTTGATCTTATTGATATTGAAACTTGAATTTTTTGAGGGGTTTTGATCTTATTGAAGTTGGTGTTGCAAAGACACAACAACAAGCAAAGAAAAAAATTTTAACTTAGAAAAAAAAGCACTTGTTTAAAGGACTTTTTCAAATCCTCATGAATTTTGAGATCTTTTTCAAGACCCCATTTTGTTTTTGATAGTATTTTGGCAATTCAATAGCACATCAAGTAGACTCTCCTAAGGTTAAAAGGTCACAAGTATTATCACAACTCACAATTTGATACTACATCATCTCAAACAGCCCTGTCACACCCTAGGTTGCACCCATTTTTTTGCCTTTTTTTTTAAAATTAGATCGAAGAAGATTGCTCCTCAATTGGCCCGTTATCCTAGGAGATATATGGTGGGTGTCTTGGGGGCGGATTCTTCCCCACCCTTTCACTATGATTAAATAAATGTTTGGTTACTAACTCAACTGGGCTTCTAATTTCTATGGTGTTTAGACAGGGTTCCGTTTGAGTGGTCACAATCAGCAGTGTTTTGCACTCCGTTGAGGGAGGTCTCCTAGTCTATAGAGGTTACTCTCTATAGATTTTTACATACCGTATAGGCACTAAGGGAGGCATAACGTCATTGTGATAGCATGTAACACTCATCGCATATGATTTTCTTCACATACACATTTATTTATAGTGGCTTGAATTACTAGGCTTTAGTCATTGCCACTTAGGTCGTTCCCCTCTCACTGGCCTTAATGGCGCCCTAAGGGCAACTCGGGAGAGAAGGCATTCTAAAGGATTTGATTGCAAGAAATAAATGAAAGCATGAAAGAAGAGATTCTAGATTTTTGATCACCCATTGAAGGGGAGAGCATAATACCTATCCCTTCGAAGACACAAAAAACAAGGGTTCTTTTTAACCTTTATCACAATGATTTTCTAATATATTTGGAGATGCTGCTCCAAAAAATCATGGGGTTCAATTTTAAATTTCATCACAATTGTGAAAAACAAGACAAGTTTGTTTGTGGTTTGTTTTATTAGCACATGGTGGGCTATCCAGCCTAATTTTCCAATTACAAAGCTCGGTCTTTTTACAAACAGAAAGAAATTATGATAAAAATCAGAACTGAACTAGGACAAAAAGAGAAAAATCTAATCTAACAATTGCAACTTACCTATAGAGCAAATGTGAATTGATGTTAGATCAATTGTGAATTACTCTTTAAGTAATTGCAATGTGATGACTGATCAATTGTGAACTGATATAAGATCAATTGCTCATCAAAATTAATTGAATTATGAAATGAAACTAATTAAAAACTCCCTCAATTGAAATAGAAAGGCTTGCATTTCTCTTCTCCATTATTGTTGATGTAGGTGGCTCTCAGGTATTGCACTTGATTTCCTGTATAAGATGAACAACTTTGATGACTATGATTATGTGATTCTAGCTTGAATTGAGAAAATGATGTTTAATTTATAGATTTTCAACACAAAGGGGGTGAAAAATAGAACTCAAGTGTTGATTGATTGATCAGTTAATAGAGTTGATTGATTTGTTAACTCAATAGATTGGAGAGTGAACTAAATAGATTGGCTAGTGAACTAAATAGACTATTAGTTGACTAAATTGATTGAGGAGATGACGAAATTGATGGATTAGACAAAAAAGTTGATTGAGAGTAAAAAGGGGTGATTGACTAGTTAACTAATTTGATCAATTAGTTCTTACTTTAGCATGTATTGTAGGAATTTGAAATTGAATTTGATTTTCATTTGGTCATTCGAATGCTAAAATGCACATAAAATTAATTGAAATTCAGATTTGGTGAAAGGTGAATCTCGAAATGTGAAATTAGATGAAATTAATTGGAATTATAATTTGGGGAATTGGAAGAATTTAATTAATTAATTTAAATGAAATTATTTAAACTTAGGATATTGAATTAATTAAATAATAAAGATTATTTAACTAAGGAAAAAGTCGCAATTAATTAAATAATTGATATTTAATTAATAATTGAGTTAGGGTTAATTGATTAAATGATGAAATGATAGAAATTTGATAATTAGAAATGTTGGGTGTTATAATCAGAAGAAATATTTAATTTAATCAAATAATTAAAGAATTACTTAATAAAATAGATGAATAATTAGTGTAAGATCGATGAGACATTTTTACGTGTCTATAGTATCTATATTTTGGAGTTTGGAGTTGTTTTGCTTATATTTTTGTGCTTATGGGTTCATATCTATGGGTTTGGTTGACCCCTGTTCTATTCCAGTAATTAAGGAATGTGCATTGGTGAATAAATAGTGTAAAGGAAGTGTGTAGAGATCTTGTGGAGGTTGACTTAGTTATCATGTTTTTATTTAGGCTTTATTGGATGACGTGTTGTTTCGAGCAACAGATTACTTGTGCTTGGCTAACATATTATCCCGATGTGTAATCTTTTTAGTATATGTGTGTGTGTATGCATTCAATAGAATGACATTAATAATGTGTGAATGGGAAGTGGAAGATAAGAGTGCAATGTGTGGAGTGCGATTTGTGGATAGTGAAGGAGTTGGAGCAAAGTTAGAGTGCAGACAACATTGTAGTAATCTTTTACCAAATCTGCTGCAATTATTTGGTTCGACAGAGCAATGTTGCAGTAATCCTTCACTAGATCTATTGCAGGTGTTTGTGGATAGTGATACAAAGATATTTTACCAAATTTTTTATAAGTTTTGTGAGTTGTGATATGAGCTTAATTTGGAACTGGTTTCATGCATTTGGAGATGCAACCTTCCTCAATTCATTTATATCTATTGCAATGAGCATTTTGATAGTGAGCCATCCGGCAATGAGCCACCCATTTTGTAAACACCATATAACTAGTTATATTATCTTGAGAGTTAACACTCTTTGTGGTTTTTCCCGTTTGGGTTTTCTGCATATAAAATCTGTTGTTCCATTTTTGGTTGTGTTTTCTTGTTTATTTTGTATTTGCTATTTTATGTTGATGTGCTTAATTTAGAAATCTGATATATCAGTAAAAGGTTAAGAAGTTGCGAAAAGTTTTAGAATCTGTGGGAATAATGATTCACTCCCCCTCCCAATATTTTGATTAATTCAACCAATTCAACAGATGGTTGTCATTGCTCTTTGATAAGTTGTACTTGCATTCTTTAATCCAAAGGGTGTGACTTTATAATAGAATGTTCCCCAAGAAGTGGTGAATGATGTTTTGTGTTGGTCTTCCTCAACAATCTTGATCTGATTATATCTAAAGAAACCATCCATTAAGGAAAGCATATCATGTCCATCTGGCAAGGGGAAATCATATTTTGGGCATGCTTTGTTGAGGTCCCTGAAGTCTGTGTAGATCCTAATATCCCTGGTAGGCTTTCTGACATGTACAATGTTTGGGACCCACTCAGGATAATCAATGGGTCTGATAAATTTGAGATCCAACATTTTTTGTAGCTCTTCTTTTACTAATAAGGCAATATATGGATGCATTTTACGGAGCTTTTGTTTGACTGACTTAGCATCTAGTTTGATAGAAAGATTATACACTTCCAATTCTGGGTCAAGGCCTGGCATGTTAGCATATGACCAGACAAAGTTGATTTGTGTCTCTTTGAGGAAACTTAGGAAATTCTATTTCTCCAGATCTGTAAGAGACTTGGCAATAAGAACATTCCTTGGATTATCATCTGTACCCATGTTGATAGTGTTATTTTCTTCAATCAACAATGGGTATTTCTCCTAATATCAGGGTACCATGGTAGGCAAGTCAAGTCCCTCATCTTCTAGTGCCTAATCCAAGTTTTCACTAGAAGATACATCCTTTATTTTTACTTTTTCCAAGTCTGAAGGTGCCTCAAAGAGGTTTTCACCAGGAGACTTAAGATTTTTCTTTTGATTTTTACTCTTGTGACTAAGGGAGTTGACTTGACTAGCAAAGTATGCCTCCCTATTGATTTGGATTCCTTTCATAGATGTGTTATCTTCAAGGTTTTGCATAGGAAGTAATTCCAAGAGGGTATTATCATCAACATCAACACAGATGTCAAGAAGAGGTGGTCCTCATTGGTCTCAGTAAATATGTTTGGGATGGATGAGTTGAAGTTGTGATGGGGTGAAAGGGGTGATGGTGTTAACGTAAGCATCATCAAATAGATCATCAAGGTATTCAAAAGGCACTTCACAAAATTCCTCTTTGTTGGAGTCTTGAATTTCAAAAGGGGGGTCTACCAAAGCACCAGTGATAGTGATCTTAAGAACTGGTGAGTAACCCAAGCCCCTATTGTTCTTGTAGGAAATTGGAGAGATGGGTGCTTTTCTTCCTTATTACTAAGGTCTGAGACCATGTCCTTTATGTCCCATCTTGTCTACAATAGCATATGCTTTAGGATACATCTGTTTGGGAATATCTGCTAGTGCTTCATCTTCTTCTTGGTATAACCAAGAAGTGACGTTAGTTTCCAGAATTTCTTCATCAAGTGGGCCCCACTACTGAAAGGTTCTCTTTTTGTATTTAATGGTGGGTTTCTTTTGGATCTTTATTTCTTTAGGTTTTCCAGATGACTTAAGAGGGGGTGGGAGTTGACCCACATAGAGTGCATTTTCAAGTGTGTACTCCCACAACCATTGTCAATTATTTTTATCTTGATCTCTGGTTGGGAGGAGGTGGATGCGACATTTGATGGATTAGATGGAGGTGGTGGAACTAGTGTATTGAGTGGGCAATGATAAGGGTGTTTCCCTTCAAGGAGCTTAAATTATTAGAAGGGATACAGATCAGATGAGATAGTAATCTCTCTACCATTGTAAGGTATTTTAAGGAATTGATGGTAAATGGATGGAATATCTTGAATGGAGTGGATTCATGGTCAATTGAGAAGGATGTTGTAGGGGAGATCAAGGTCCAAGACTTGATATGTAATTTCTATCATTGCAGGGCCCACTTGAAGAGGTAGTGCTATAGTGCCTTTAGAGACCCTTTCTACATCATCATAGGCCTATATTGTGATCTTTTTGGATATATCAACCAATTCTTCAGAGGTACCTAGTTGCTCAAGCAATTTGTATGCACATAGATTTAGGCCATATCTACCATCTATAAGAACCCTCTTGATTTTATGCTTTTGGACAATAGCCTCAATAAGAAGGGGTTTGTTGTGGGATGGATTTGTAGCTAGACCATCTTTGGATGTGAAAACGAGATGGTGTTGCACAACAAAGTTGCCAATGAGGGCTTGCAAATGGGTTGCATTAATATTGTCTAGGATGTGGGATTCCAAAAGGGCTTGATCAAAGATCTTCTTATGAATGTGTGAGGTCTTGAGGAGTTCTAAGATGGAGATCTATGCAGGCATCTTATCGAGGTGATCAAGGTTATCATAATGGTGGGTAGATGACATGGGGGTTTTGGAGGAGGGGGAGGGGATCCCTAAATGGTGACTCTCCCTCTATAGGTGGTGATGTTGCAGTCATTCTGGGGATATGAAGTGGAAGGTGAGGCACCTTGAATGATGAACTTTTCTTGGGAGGGTATTCTTGATGATTGCAGGGGAGGGGCACCTTGAATGGTTACCCTGGGTTTGTGAGAGGTAGGAGGGGGGTCATCTCCTTGGATTGTAATAGTATTGACATGGGTATCAGTGGGCTCTATGTGGCCTACCACGGAGTCAAAGTCATAAATGTAGTTGGTGCAATCATAATGGACTTCATGAGATGATGAAGCTTTGTCCTTACCATTCTTGGAAAAGGATCCTGATACATCTTAAGTTTGTCATTTGAACTACCAGGATTAGCGGTTTCAACCTCAACATCACCCTTGTCAATCAGGTCTTGAATATAATTCTTAAGTTTCATACACTTGTGTGTATCATGACCCTAAACACGATGGTAGTCACAATATTTGTTCTCATTATACCACCAGGGTTTTCATTGATTTGTGTCAAAAGGGCGAGTAATGGTAAAGACAACAATGCTAGCCTTGATAAGTTTTTGGAAGATGACTTTAATGGGCTCGACAAGTGAAGTGTACTCATGTTGGGATTCATTATTAGAATTGGGAGTTCGACCTTGGATAGAGACATTATTGCAAGGCTGGGATTGATTGTGAGGAGTAGGTTGAGTGTTGAATTGATTATTGGTAGTGGTGGGTTTGGTGGGGACAGTCATAGTCTGTACATGCTTAGAATTGGTGACTCCATCATTGATGATATTTTTATTTTTAAATCAATACTTGGGCTTATCATTATATGAGGAGGAACATTGATTCGATTTTTTATAAGGTTTCAATGTTCCTTCCTCTAAGAGGACACACTCTAAGGCTAGACCTTTCTTAGTGATTTTCTCAAATGTGTCCAAGCATTGATAAGTAAAGGGATGATACATTTCCTGTACCAGATTACACTAAAATAATTCAATTTGATATGATTCTAGTATGTCCCAAGGGAATTTTTTGATGAGATGTCTCCATCTTTGAACAAAATTTGCAAAGGTTTCTCTAGGTCTCTTCTTTGTGTTCCATAGGTCCATCATAGAAGCATTATTCTCAATGTTATATGTATAATAGGACACAAACTTCTCTATAAGGTCTGGGAATGATTTGATGGAGCTATGGAGGGATAGAGAACCAAGCGAGGGAATCTCCACTAAGCCTTTTAGGGAAAAGTCTTCTAAGGTATACATCACTATATGATACCTCCTGACAAAGGATATAAAATTCATGAATGTGGTCTCTTGGGTCGCCCTTGCTTTTATAATTTTCAAACTTGGGCATTTCAAAACCTGGGGGATACGGGGTGACCAAGATGGAAGGATCATATAAACAAGGACATATTTCTTCAAAAGTATAAGGTCTCTTATTAGTCCCATCCTTGAAATTCTTGATAAGGTCCTTCATGTCCTGAATTTCTTTCATAAGGTTAGGTTTTTTATTTTGGACATGGGGGATGTAGTGACCTATGTTAGACCCTGGGATTTGGTTGGATATGGATGAGATACCACCACCAATATATTGATAAGAGGAAATGAGGGGTTGAGAAGTTATTTGAGGATGTGATATGATATGATGTAGGCTAGTATTGATGTAATTGAGGGAATTGTAAAGAGGTGCAGATGACCTACCAGTTTGAGAGATAGGTGGATTAGAAGTTCTTGATGGAATAGAATTCAGAGGTATGGAAGTTGTTGGCATAGAAGTTGTAGGTGGCAAATGAAGAAGAGAATCAAGAACAGATTGGTCCACAAGAACACCTTTTGGTGGCTTGTTAAGATTAGATCAGTCAAAATCTAGGGGGAAACGTGCCCCTTGAGTGATGAGTTGAGCTACAAGCCCATTAGGATTAGTTTTGAGAAATATTTCCATCATTTCTTGATTGTAAGGGTCCTCTATGAAGAATTGTAAATGTGGGGAATGCTCAGGTTGACCAATGAGTTGTTCGTCTTGTTGGAGATCCTAGTTGACCAAGTGACTAGATTTAGGCATCTCATTACCTTTGGTGGTCATCTTCACTTTTTGAGAGCGAATCAAGACCATACACGGGTAACCTCAAAGATAAAAATGACAAGAAGGGATTTCAGGATAGATTGGACTTGCTGAGAAAAGTGATGATAAGGACTTATCAAGGTTTTGATTTGAATCGGATTGGATTGAAAATGATTCGATGGTCCTTGGATTAGGCTGAGATGAATTAGATGATATCTTAGCCCTTGAATTAGGGCATAGATGGGGTGGGCCATAAAACAAGGTAACAACCAAGCTAGGCCAAACTCAGACCTTGGATTAAGATTAGATCAAGTCTTTTTCTACTCAGGATAGACATAATTCCTAAGAAAAATAAGGCAAAGGATTAGGATTAATTAGGCAATATATTTGAGATTGATTCTTTCTCAAGCACAAAGTTGATTGTGGATTTGATTGATGATAAAAGGTCTAAGTCAAACTGCGAAGTGTCGGCCTTGGATTGGGAGGTCGATTGATTGATTCATTGATTGGATTAAGGTTCATGATTGATGTGCTAAGTCCTTCAAGATGAAATATTGCAATGATTATGAAAAAAATGATAGATTGAAGAGAATGAATGGAATGAAGATTACCCTAGATGGAAAAAGACTCAATAAGTGATTTTGAGCATGGGCAAGTTGAACAACGAGATGCGACCACTCCTCCTGATGCTTTGGGATAATCCTGATCTTTGATGGAAATCACATGTTCTCAAAGGTATTTCATCTCATTTGAATTCATTACTATAACCATGAAGGTAATTGTGGAAATGATGTAAGAAGGTATGATGTTTCAACAATAGCTTGTGGTTGATATACAAAAAATTGCGACGCTTGAGGATTTGCTTATAGCTAGGCTTCTTCTTCTTGACTTGACAGTAAATGGACTTTTTGGGATGCTTGAGGGACTTTTTTTTATGGTGCATGAGTGAATTTGGTCAAATGTTGGATAATTTGGGAAGTTTTGGACATTGTCTACTCTTGGCAAAAGAAATCAAATAGTGACAAACACATTGGCCAGGGTAACGCTTTGTAATAAGTGTGAAAGTGAGGTGGGCCTAATTCAGCCAAATATTAAAAAATTAATGGGTTTGCACAATAAAAACATGTAAAAAATAGAAAACCTAGGCTACAAAGTGGAAACCATTTAATGGGGGCCCTGCATCAATAGAATACTTCAAACAAGTGGACAAATAGAGATTCTAGTAGCACTAGCTTCCACACCATGACACTCACTTCTTGGGCATGCCAAATTCTCTTACCTTGAAGATCTGAAGATCTTTTAAGCGAGGGATTCTTGTCTCATCTTGAATGGTATCTATTGGGTTTGGTCTGCACACCCTAAACCATCAAATGTAGGGATTTTGGGCTACTAAAACATGGTGTCTAGTAATTTTTTTGACATGTCCAGTCCAACAATGGATTCTCAAAGCAAGCCACTTAAGGCTTTAACTAAGCTTGTTAGTGTAGGGAGGGCCCCCACATACATCAAGTTCACTCAGCACTTCAGCCGCCTAACTAGGTTTTTAATATAGTGACTCAAAAGACCACTCGAGATTGCATTGGGAGAGACTATATCCCTAGCGTGCCCCAAATTTGAATTAATCCCTTGAGGTGATGAGGCCCCCAAGAGGAAATTCTCTACAAAAATGAAAAAGTAGGTGTTGTTGATCACCTTTCTCTTCACCCACGATCCACAAAGGTGAGGGGAGAGGATACTTGGTGCAATGGTGAGTCCACCCTACATGTGTTCAAGAACACCAATAATGGAATACAAATAGTTCTTTTCTAATATATTATGCAAAAAACAAACTAAGCTAGTGGAAGAAGCAAATGTCTTCAAAAAATGAGCTACAAAAATTGTTAGTAGTTTTCTAAAAATGCCTTGGACAGTTGAGAAAATGCTGCAAAAACTCAGATCTAATGATTAGTAACTGAAAGTGTCTTACTTTAGCATAGACACTGAAAGAAAGGTGCAGAAGCCAACGTCTACATGTAGATGTTAGCATATGTGTAGACACTGTTTAAGGCCTAGACAAAGAAAATAGAAAGGAAATGTGAGAAATTTTCAAAATTCAAATTTGAAAATTAATGGGATTCTATACCTACAGAGACGTTGAAATGACAAACGCAGATGATAACATCTGCACAGACACCGAAACAAGTGTGTTGCAAAAATTGTTAGCCAAAAAATATAAAAATTAAAACTTTTATAGAGAGCAAGAAAAGCAGATAGGCGAAGACGTCATTCTGTAGTGCAGGCGCTAACATTTGCACAGGCGCCAAAGTGCAGTTTCCCAAAAAAATATTTTACTAATTAACGTAAAAATTCAAATTTCTTCTATAAACCCAAAAGTGATGAAAACAGATTGACTAAACTACTTGTTTTGTGATTTTTAAACTTATATTTTGATTTTTTTGTGTGTTTGTGGTTAATTAGAAAAATTAAATTGCAGAAAACATGAAGAAATCAAATAATGATGGGGACACCATTTGAGACTTTGTAAACATTGTTTCGGACTCAAAATAAAATAAGAAAAAATTCAAATTTAAACGGAGATGTCAAATAAGCTCTGCAAAGATGCCAAAATCATAGTAGAGATGTTGAAATCCAGTCAGAGATGTCGTTCCAAGGATGTGTGAAGAAAAAACTAAAAAAAAGCCAAAAAAGATTAAATTCTAGGGACTTGGGTCCCATCGGGTGTGCCAAAATGGAGATGATAAAATGGTTAGGGTGTTCAAATGCATATAATAAACATAAAACACAAATAAATCCTAAAGCACGCAAATGAGACCTTTATACCTTCTTCTCCTCGCTTGGATTGAGCCTTTGGTGAAGTGGAAGTGCACCCTTGCTCCACTTGATTGGATTGGCTCCTTGATAGGATGTGGATTTCTCTCCATTACACAAAAACAAAGGATTTGGATGAATGGCTAAGGGTGGTTTATGGAAATTGGCTAAGTGTGGAGTGATTTGGGCATTATAAGGGTACTATGGATGATTTAAGAGCTCAAGTGGACAACATAAACTTGCACAAAAGATGGATATGGAAATGAGGGGAGGAGACTCCAATTTATAGATTGGAGGAGGTCCAAATGAAGGGCCAAGATTGATTTGAAATGGAGGGTGGGGATTGAAAGAAAGTGGGAGAGGATTGAGAGGACAACGTGTGGGGTTCAAGAGATTTGTCATAAAGGCATTTCTTGTCTCCACATCCTTCAAGGTACATTTGGAAGAGATCCCCAAGTACATTGGGAAGGAAAAAAGGAATATTAAATTCATTGGAGAAAGGGGAGAGGAATTAAAAATTCCAAAATAAGGGATGTGTGGGAAGAATAAAAGGATAAAGGAATTAAAAATTCCTTGGGAAGAGAGGGCATGGGGATGTGCAAAGGATTTGAAATCCTTTAACATGACCAAAGTTGGTGCATTTAAGGTTTGGAGGATGGAAGGGGACAAACCATTTATGGAAAATCATTGACTTAATCCTAATATTGGTGATTAGGAATGTGCAAGTGATTAAGAGGAGTGATTAGGTGGGTTGATGAAAGATTAGAGTGCAAGTGGGAAAGTTAGGAGGATGTGACATGAGGAGAGAGAATGAGAGGAGGAATATAAAATTGAGGGATAATTATGAGCATGATTATATAAGAATTAATTAGGCTAGATGAGGATTAGAAGAAGTGATTTGTAGGAATCACACTAGGTAGGTTAATTAATTAGAATTAATTAAGTGGAAATTAGAAGAAATAATGATTTAGATAACTTTAGAAGAATGGGTATAATATTAATTTATTGACAAATTAATTATTTGACTATAGTGATAGAATTAATTTAATTTAATTTAATTAATTTTAAGAGGAATGGGGTAGACATAATTAAATAAATTAATTATGTAGAAAGGCTTGAATTAATTAAATATTTAATTTAATTAATTTTAGACGTCTACATTATCTTGAAAGACAATTGGGTGATTATGTGTAGAGCTTCTCATTCTAACAAGATTGAAGATGTTGTTAGGAACTTGATCTAAACTTTTTGGAATGATAATACATTTCCTTCATCAAATAGTACAGATGTTATCCAATGTAGGATTGAGCACGGTCGTTATGATTTTCATACAAAACATTGGTTAGACACAACACAACATAAATTGTATGTGATGTTTTGTAATTCAAATCCTCATATAAAGATTGGATACACAATGCTTGAAAGGATGAGGCCATATTATGTGAAAATGAATAGTTTTTTTGAAACTTCTTGTTGTCGTTATCATATTGAATTTGATTTGTACTATTAGGTGTTTTGAATGATTAGAGAAGAAAGTGATAGTTTTCAAAATGCTCCTCCTAAATGAACAAGTTAGTTCATAACATCCATCTTATGTGATAAATCAAATGATAATGCAACTTGTCAAATAGATTGAATGAAAGGAATTTGTGAAACATGTGGTAATTTGGCTAAATTACCTTTGAGAAATGAAGATACTAACATGATGAGATGGTAAATTGAAAAAGTTACAAGTACAAAAAGTTTGAAACAAAATCTAGGAAAGAATCCACAAGGTTAGATAATGTAGAAGAGGAGATACCTATGGGAACATTTATGGATTTTTTTGTGAATTGATACAACCGTACATACATCATAATTTTTTGGCTAAGTGGCAAGAACAATAGTTTCAAATATTTTGAGACACTTTCTCACTTGGAACTATTTTTTTAGTAGTTGACTTCACAGAAAATTACTCTATTGTACATGAAAAAAAGATTCAAACAAATTATTACTTTTCAAATCATATCACTATTATGGTGCATGTGTGTTATCAACATGTGAAACTAGATTTGGATGGTGTTGAAAGTACATTTGAATCATGTCATTAAGAAATAATACCACTTTTATATTAGTGATGATAAAAATCATGACACACATTTTATCGAACATTGATTTAAGAAGTTTTTTGAATATTTAGAAAAAGAGAGCATACAAATTGAAAAGTATTTTGTTTGGTTAGATGGATATGTGTCACAATTAAAATCATCAAGGCAATTTTATGCACTATGCAGATATCATCAATATAAAAAAAAAACCACATGTTTGGAGTTTCTTTAAAAGTGGGCATGGTAAGGGTGAACATGATGGTGCAGGAGCTTGCATCAAACTATTGGATTGGTTGAAGGGACCGAATACTGAGAGGGGGAGTGAATCAATATTCCCACAAATACTAAAACTTTTACCATTTAATTAATCTTTCTGATCAAACTAATCAAATATGCTTAAAACACATGAAACAAAAAAAAATAGAATGAACATGAAAATCATAGCCACAAAAGGACTACCGTATTTTATATGTGAAAAACCCAAATGGGAAAACTATGGAGAATGTTAACTCTTGGGAGAATATAATTGGTTATATAGAGTTTTACAAAAGAGGTAGCTCACTACTGGGTGGCTCACTGCCAAATTACAAAAATGGCTCATTATCAAACTGCTCACTTCAAAGATACAAAAGATGGATAATTGTTGGAATTTCACTGCAATAGAAATGGTTGAACTGAAGAGGATTACATCTCCAAATGCATGAGATCAGTTCCAAGATTAAGCTTAGATTAAAATTCTCAACCTCTACAACAGATTTGGTGAAAGATCTTTGTACAACTATCCTTCATCACTAGCAGCAAGTCTAGTAAAGGACTACTACAATACTATATGCACTTCTGATTCTACATTAACTTCCTTCATTGTTTGCAACTCACTACTTCTTTATTATCTTTGTTGTTATGTCTCCTTTGCTACTCACATACAAACACCTTATACACTTCCTTGCTTTATCACACATCACATGCATGTACATAAATACTAGAGGACATATACACCATGATAATGTGTCGACCTAACTCAACATGTTATCTAATAAAAACATAAACAAGACAACCACATGTGCCTCTGCAAGATCTTTACATGCTTCTTTTTTCATACTGCATTTTCCAATGCATATACTAAGATTAATAGAATGGCATAGGGTCATTTGAACATAAGGATATTGGCCCATTATCACAAAACTTAGGTACACCATCTCCAAACTCCAAAGATACAGATTCCACATATACCACAAATACCACAACAAAAAACTTTAAGAGATACAAGTGACAAGACCAAAATAGTTGATATTGGAAAATGTAACTAATACCAGGACCAATGTGAACTTAGAATTCCACAACACATAACAGACAAAGAAATTCCAGAAATTACTCCATTAGATTAACTATACCTCGCTGCATCACATCCAATAGTTATACCAAATTGCGCATCAACTACTCATATAAAAAATTGCACATGTTGACTGCATACAACATCTGAACCAAACCGGGTAACATTGAACTATATATACTGCCCAGTCCAAACTGAATAACAGGTTTGATATCAATGACAATAATATTTACACAAGTCTAACAATCTCCCCCATTGTCATTCATGGAAAAACATATCCAAAACATATCTGCATATAACTCAAGTTCCCCTAACTCATACATTTCCAAAAACCTCGGTTCTTTCTCCCCCTTTGACATCAAGGACAAAGGATTCCTTTGATGAAAAAAAAAGAAACAAAGAAAAATAGAGTATATACATAATTGCAAAAATGTCAAAAACTGAATACCAAACCAAAAAGAACCTTCATCTACTCTTCTTCAGAAAGATAAGTTTGTATTTCTCCTTTAGTTCTAGAAGAAGAACTTCCCAAGAATGTATGGCCAATTTCATGCTAACTTAGGATTTTGCATTCCACTAATAGATCAATAGCATGGGAGAAACTGTCTAGAGCAGATGGGTTCCACTCATACTCAACTGCACTACCAAGAAATGTCAAAAAGTGCTCCAACTTTGCTTTAACAATCTCTTTCACTTTCCAGAAAATGCTTATAAAGCCTTCTCTCTTCTTTTGTAGGAATAAGAGTGTAGTTTGAAGAGAATTAATTATTTTCCTCTGCTCACCGTCCTTGTCATCCAAAAAATCAAAAGATTTACCTAAAGTACTCAATTAATCTTCAATACCATCAATTTTGGTTATGTGCTTCACTACTACTATCGGCCAAGAGATACAATACCTAATGACTTTGTTGGAACTGTGGATATATACTCTCAACTCCTCAATACATGTTAATAAAACTTTCTTCACATCATCACAATCATTCAACAAATTTTGCATATCAAAACCTTTTTCTTCAAATACTCTACCCTGAATGGATTGCTCAGAGAACTTCTCCTTAATAACTTCATTCAAAGATTCCAGAAGCAAAATACTGATATCCTCAATGCTCATGTTTTTCCAGATCAAGTGTTTCAATAGAATACCCTCAATTCTGTCAGACTCAACTGAAGTCATCTATATCACACCAATTTTCTTGACACCATCCAAACTGCCAACTAATTCCAACAAATTAGATTCAACATTTAATTCTCTAGTTTCCTGCTCTATAGTCGTCGAATCTCCTCCAACTATATGAGACTCCATATCTTAAATCACAATAATATCTTCTTCTTTCAGATCCACCTTGCTTTTCTTTGACTCTAAAACACTAACAAAAACAAATGTCTTCTTTTCTTCTTTCCAAAGGAAGAGCCTCCAGAACCATAAACAAGGGATACTGGGCCAACACTCCAAATGTCCAAAAAAGATTTGAAATATGCATGACCAACTTCCTCTTTATTATCCAAACTGTTCATATACCTAAATATCCATCTTTCAATCAGAACACTAGTTTCTCATATAACATTGTCTTTTGTCAGAACGGGTCCCAAACAATACATGACCAAACACACAAGCAAAGAACCAAACTGGAAGGGATAATTCTACTCTTTTGAAATCTTAACTTTTTCCAAAATCAAATCCCTCAACAATTCACACAAGTCAAATGGTTTGCTTTCCATTATAAGAATATGTTTTTTATATACTGCAATTGTCAAAGTGGCACCTTCCTCATTCCTGAAATAGATCTTATAAGAAATGTCGTAAGAAACGTACCTTACCATAGGGTTAATGATCTTGTTAATGATTAGGGCACGTTGATCACCCTTCACGCTGGTTAGGGCTTCCACTTTTTTGTTCTTAATTGAATTTTTAGCCAAAACCTCTCCATTGTTGTATAAACCAGTGATCATAGAGATACCCTCCTTTGTGATTGGATAGGGTTTATCTAACACAATGTTATCATCCCATACACAACTAAGGATTATCCTAACAACTTCCACATTATCAAACCAAGGAAATTATGTCCATAGATTTAGATCTTTTCTCTCCAGTTCCTTAATTCTTTTCAACTCAACATTATTTAGACCAACTTCAACATTTATGTTTTTCTTCAGGTCGAATTCATCTAGAAATACCTTGTCCAAAACATGGAACTCGCTACTAGATTCTCCGACGATCATCTTGATTTCTATGATTTCTCACACTGCTCTCTTGCTCTACTACTCCTCTATTGTTTTCAATATTCTTAAGCACAAATGACTGATAATGAATTACAAAAATTGATACTTATCTCACAAAATATCTCATTTTAGGGTTTTACCGCCAAGAACTGTCTTATCGATGATCTCAGCAAAATACCTTCAATTACTAGATATCCTCTAAACATAATCATGTTGTATCAATGACATGATCCACTCAGACAAGGGAGCTTGAAAGATTTTTCCTTTGGAATAGAACTCCGCTTGAGCCAAAACACTATACTCAATTACTAGAGGAAGAGATGCCTACACTGAATTCTGGTACATTAGGCTCACTTACTTTGTTCACATCCTTCTTTATCCAGACCAAATTTTCTCTCTACTTTGATTTGTCATTCTTCATCACACTCTTCTGAGTAAATTTCTCCATATTTCCATTTATACATTAATTAGCATAATGTCCAAACTTCTTGCACTTGAAACAACTGATAACCTTCCTTTTAGAGTTTACCAGATGAGATCTATATCTACATTGACTAGCTTTCTGACCATAGCCATTGCAAGTATAATAGTATCCATGAAAGTTGTAATTCATCTTGTTTGCTTCAACCGAAATTCTAACTCACAATATGATTTCTATAGTGATTTTCTTTATGACCAAACCTCTTGCAACTATAACACTGAATGCTTCTATAGTTTGCAACCTTATATCCAAATTTATTGCATTGAAAATAAAAACCATTAAAATATGGGTACCTTTGTGCATTAGGTAGATGAAGTGATGGTTTTCTTGCATTAGAATTCTGATTCCAAGATTTTCCTTCATCTTCTGACTTCTTCTCAACTTTAGCTTTAACTTCTTTGTTTTCGTCTTTACCATTCTGATCTAAACATCCACCAGGTTGAAATCCAAGTCTAGTCTTGTCCAAATTAACTTTTTGTGTGCTGATCAAATCTTCTAGGAGCTTGCTACTGTCAAGGACCTTGTTTTATACCTTCAACTTCTTCACTTCTTGCTCTATATTTCCACATTTCTTAGATTTCAACTTGATTGATTCTTTTAGGGATTGATCTGTATTGTCTTTCTCCTCAATCTTCTGCATCAAATCTTTAATAGTCTCATTCACCTGTTTCAACTGATTGTTAACCTCCTTATGCCTTATCTTGAATTTTTGAATTTTCTCTCAGCTTTTGCACACATTCATTTGCTACCTTCACATTCTCTTTCAATTCCTCATTCTCTAATTCGAAACTTTCCAAATCTTCAAGAGCCACTTGACAAGTCTTCATCCAATGGAAATTCTTCGGTCATGCACATAGGTGCCATGTTCAACCAACATGGATCTCCCTCAAGTGTTTAAGCTTCTAAGAAAGGGACCAAAGCTTTGATACCAATTGTTGGATTGGTTGAAGGGACCAAAATACTAAGAAGGGGGGTGAATCATTATTTCCACATATACTAAAATTTTTATCGAGCTTAAACTTTTTGATCAAACTAATCAAATATGCTTAACACACATGAAACAACAAAAGTAGAATGAACATGAAAATCATAGCCACAAAAGGAATGCCAGATTTTATACGTGGAAAAACCAAATGGGAAAAACCACGAAGAGTGTTAACTCTCAAGATAATATAACTAGTTATATAGAGTTTTACAAAAGAGGTGGCTCACTGTTGGGTGGCACACTACTAGATTACAAAAATGACTCACTGTCAAACTTCTTACTTTAATGATACAAAAGATGGCTAACTATCAAAATGCTCACATCAACAAAAGTGGTTGAATTGAAGAGGATTGCATCTCCAAATGCATGAGATCAGTTCCAAGATTAAGCTCATATTACAATTCTCAACCTCTATAGTAGATGCGATGAAATATCTCTATACAACTATCCTTCAACACTTGTAGTAGGTTTGGTAAAGGACTACTATAATACTACAATACTATTTGCACTAACTGCCTTTGTTGTCCACAACTCACTACTTCTCTACTATCTTCGTTGTTATGTCTCCTTCACTACTCACATGCACACACCTTATACACTTCCTTGCTTTATCACACATCACATGCTTCTACATATATATGTTAGGATCAGGGATCACTAAGAGGGGGGGGAGAATCAGTTATCTACCGGTTAGCAAATTCTGGGACTTAACTTTAAACCACTAAAAGCATAAACAAGAAATTGAAATGCAGGAACATAAAATAAGCAACCACAAAATCACAACACTGAAATTTTTATGTGGAAACCCAAATGGGAGAAACCATGGTGGTATTTGAAACCAAAATATTATTCCATTATGGCCAGTAACAAAATAATATTACAATATAGAGAATGCTCAAGCATTCAAGCACACTCCCTAGGGCTCAATGCTCAAATACAATAAGGGCTACAACCCCGAAAGTCTCTTTTCCTTAGAAATCAATTACAATGATGAATTACAACTAATGAACTCCAAAATAACATCTATAGTGCTTGGATGAGTTCCAATTAAGTGTCAAATATACTAATCGTATCACCTCTATTGTTCTTCCATGTCCTGCTCTATTTTCTATCTCAATTAGCTACCAGATCAAAATGTGCACGTGAAACTGCACCAAAATGGATTCTTGATCACTAATCACTCGCATACAATTGTACCTTACATAAAAAAGATCATCTATACCAGACATATATCTGCAATCACAAAATAGATCATTTATCATGTCGGCCTACTAATGTAATGTGTAGTCATATGTTGGCTTGATTGAATCACAAAAGATAAAATGTGGATCACCAAAACAAAGATAAAATTATGTCTCTATATCAACTCAATTATCCCATACATGATTCAATACATCACAATCACCAAAAATATTTCGGACCAAAACTGTTGTATTCAACTTGAAATACCGGTTAACTGGCTACCGGTTGACATCCTCTTCCAAAAATCAAGATCTGTGATTATCGGATGGGAATCTCATGAAGAGTTTCCATCAATGACTACCTTAAACCAATAATCAATCATCAAAATCCACCAAACTAGTGTCAATTACCAACAATCTCCCCCTTTGGTATTGATGGCAAAACTCGTGAAAAATGGCTTAAGTGTTGAGAATTGTACACCAGATAAAAATAATTTCTAAGGCTCCCCCTTAGATAAATAATTCTAAAACCTGTAATTACACTCTTCTATTGTATATTTTTCACCTTTTCTCTCCCCCTTTGACACCAATGCCAAAGATGGGATGTTGTTCAAAATTTATATACAAAGATACCTATCAGAGACTTTGCAAATACTTGAAAATGTTAGCAAAAATGGTCTTCAAATATCTTAGGTGAGTGTCTCACCCACTCTTCAAATTATTCAAAATTGTAATGAATGCACTAAATACAGTTGTATGAATCTCTACTTCCTTAAGATTAGATGATACAAGTTGAGCCATTGCCTTCATATAGTCTACCTTATTGCTTAACATGGTGTCCAACCAGGGGGCAATCAAGTTCTGGAGTTCACCAACTCTCCTCAAAATTTTGTCCTCGTCTACATTGAGGCTCGAGATATGATCATTTAGAGAGAATATCTTCCCTTCAACACTGTTGGTCAGAGCTACATTGGGGTCAAAATACTAAGAAATACTAGTATGTTTACCTTGGAAAACACTTATTTGAGTGTCTATATCTACAGTGAATTTGGGAAAAATTAGACAAGAGTTATACAATTCACCACCTTCTATCAATACATCTAAAATAACCTACAAATCTTTATTAAATCTCACTCTATCATCTTTAATCATCTTTTGGAATGTCTGCATTCTTACTTCCTTGAATCTATCCAAACTCGTTTAGTAGCAGATTTATCTAAAGAATTAAAACAGGTATTTATACTATTAATCAAATTCAGTAGTTTACTAAAGGGGATAGCATTAGGATCTAACTGTACACCCAGATCCACCTTCTGTAAAACATCAATAGACATCAAAATGAGCTTTTTATCTTCTGACTCAAATTTTACCAGATCCTATTTGGCCTAAGCTTGAACAACTATTGCAAGGATCATCTTTTTGGTAGGAGACATTTGTCCAAGGTTAAGAGGACCATATAGATTAATAGATGTTTGAGGTGGAGTCCTTATGACTATAGGAGTTTTAATTGCCGGATCAACAACTCCTTTGCCCTTATCTACCTCAACAACCTTTACCTGTGCTCTCTCATGTTCCTTTTTCTCTTCTCCATCCCCTTTATCTTGTGCATCGGTGTTGCCACTTGGTGCAACATCATTCTTTTGAATCTCTGAGACTTCTTCATTAATTTCCACCACCAGAGGATTATCACCAGTCTTAGCATCAAGAGTTGTGCGGTCTTGATCTTCTAGATGTCCCTCAGTCTGAGTTTCATCCTTGTGATCACCGAGAACACCTTCTTTTATTTCCAGCTGAGAAGACTTAAATGCATCTTTATACAAAGGATCATTCATAATTATTTTTCTCCATATATCTTCAGTTTCCTTTCTTACCTCTTCCACCTTGCCAATCATCAATCTATTTACCCTGTTTTTGCTTCTGAATTCTTTCTTATTAGCTTTCTCAATGAGCCTTTTGACTTCATCTCGGGTGATACAGGTGCAAACATTTATCAACTCTCTTTCTTTCATTTCCTTCTATGTTTTGCTAGAAGTGAGTCTCCTTGCATCAATAATATTGTATAGGTCCTTAGGGATGCTCTTCTCCAACTCAATCAATGTTTTACTAAAATTGTACAAGTATAAAACAACAACTTCTTCAACCTTTCTCTAATATACCTCATCTAGATGTTCATAATAAGCTCTAAGATTCTTCGATTTTTTCCATCAATAATTATTTCATCTATTAGTTGGCCTATTGTCAATGGAGGAATAATTATGCATTTACCTTGCAAGTCACTAGATTCAAGATCTTCATCAAGTTTTGACCTGTCTTCCTCTTTTGGCTCTTTTAGTAGGGGCAGGTTTAGATTTGGTTTTCTTGCTTTATTGGGCTCCACCGGACTGTGGCTTCCTCATCACTCTTACAAATTCACCTTTCTTCTTAGCCTTATCTGCTTTCTCATCAGATTTTGTCTTAGAGACCACTAGAGACACAACAACATAAGTTGCTTAGACTTCTCCTTTTGCTTCAACATTCCCTTTCTAGATGGGTTATGTCCTAAAGATGGTGCTACTTGAGTAGGACAAACTTGGTCTCTTTTGGTTTAGCCTTGGAGGGAACCGGGTCATCCTTAGGATTTTTGGTTTCCTCTTTGGTCTTTATCTTGCATGTTTCTCTCTGGCATGCTTCACCTCCTCTCGAGTGAATCCCATCTATACTTCCACTTCCTCAGTCATCTTTGAAACTTTTACTTTTCTAGCAGGTGTAGTGAACTGTTTGTGCAATTCAAGGTCTTTCACCTTGAATGTTCCAAATATTTTCTCCTTCTCATCAATCGGCTGACTCAATAGATTTTGAGAATAGACTTCTAGGATAGCAGCATCAACTTCATACCCCATAGGAAGAATCCACACAAATCGTGGGCTCAACTTCTTCCATCAAGCATTGGTCCTTATCGAGCATGAAGCAGATTGTTTCCTCATATTTCTCTGCTATCTCCTTTGAAATTCTTTCTTTGCTCTTCATTGTAGCTTGGAAAGTTTTGAAATAACCCTAGAGAGTAGATATTATCATTGTAGCATCAACAATTCCCATAATATCTTCCTAGATTTGCATTGCAACCAGCTTGTCATAGGCCCATTGGACCTTTCCTTGAACACCAAGGATTTAATTCATGAAGTAGAAATCCAAATAGATGATAAGAGTGTCAAACTTAAAGGTGTGCTTCTTGTCTTGTTTGATTTTCTTTAAATTTCTTAACAACTCGTTCAGAAGGATAGTACACAAGTCATACCTCTTGTCTTCCTTCAACATCAAATAGGAAGAGTATATAGTAGTACCAGAGATAGAGTTGTGTCTGTTTGACTGGTACACCTTGTATCTGACCACCATTGATGCAAACTTCGCATCATGCTCCAGAATGTCATTTATGGTCATCGCTCTGCTATCAAACTGGGAACTAGTGGTGGGAATCACGATGTTGTTTGATATCTTCCTCAGACTAGGAACTTCACCGGATGAGCTTAGACAAGTCATGGCTTGGATAGATTACTTGGCAATCTTGTGAGGCTTGTCCAACCACTTAAATTCATCATGGATTCTGCTAAGTACAAACTGAATCCATTATTTCTCATCAAAAGTCAGAAAATGCATGAACTGAGAAAAACCCTTCACCTACAAATGTTGATATTCCAGCTTGAGATTTCCCAAGTTGTCCACCAAATGTTTGTTGTACAGGTTCAACATGTTTACACTCCCGAGTTGATCAAGATTGAAGTGGATGTATACCCTAATATCCTCATTGTGAAGAACACCGTAGGGTACAGAAGAAAATACACCTTCAAGATCATCCTCAATATATTTAAAATGATGTTTCTTAAAAATAGGTCGAGCTCTATCCTTAATCTCCACAACAAGCGGGGTAGAAATTTCAGAAGGTGAAGCCATTTCGAACTTAGGGTTTGCAGAAATTAATAGTCTGAAACAGATAAATACCTTAGTTCGCAACCGGACACTGGAATTCTCTTTAGGATCATTGAAATCACTAATTAGATCACCAAATTGCTTTTCTCTTCTTCTTTGCACTATTCTCTTAATCGAATTGTGACGAATGAAGATTTGAAATGCCCTTTTAACCTTCAAAAACATAATTCTTCATTGTAATAAATGTTGCAACTGGTTACCTTGATTTTCATGGAGTCTCTTACCAGAGAATCATATCTCCACTAAATCTTTTGAACAACATTTGCATGTATGATTTAATCCTTCTGCAAACTTCTAGAATCAATTGTAGATCATTGAAGAGGGGATTCTTAGAATCTGGATGAAAATTTCCCCCTAAGGTATAAAGCCCTAGTTACCGGATGAAGATCTTTCACCAGATTCGGGTGTAGATCCATTATCCGCTTTAGATTCATCTTTTCTGACCCACATCTTTTCATTTTTGTCTATGATCTCTTCTACCTTTGCCTTGTCCTTCTCATCTGATTTGTTCTTGTCTACTGGAGCACTATTCTTTCTTCTACAGTACTTTTTAATGTGACTGGTTTTATTGCATGCACGACAAACAACATTATGCATAGGTCTGAATTTCATCTAATTTGGTCTTATCTTGCACTGGTTAGAGATATGTCCAAACATCCCACAAGCATAGCAACCCCTTTTTTGGAAAGTTATTCATTACTACTCTACACATATTTGACTTGTGACCAAAATTATTGCATATGAAACACTGATCGGTAAAGGTAGGAACATTATTCATGTTGTTCATTCCATTATTCATCCTATTTATGCATTGATTCGCCATATGACCAAATTTATTGCAAGTAAAGAATCTACCATTGAATTTATGGGTATTAGGTTGTCTTACTTAAGGTTTCTTACTCTTCTTTGAATTAGGTTTTGCATTGCTTTGTCCAGATCTAGAGGATTCACCTTTCTCAAATCCAAATCCTCGCATGTCTTTTCCATGTCTCTAACTTTCTAGCATCTCATCGAGCCTTCCTAAGTTGGCTTTGAATTTGTCTTTGTATTCATTAGCAGTAGCTAGTTCATCTCTTAAGGCAACAATTTGTCTTTCAAGTTCTTGACCATTATTCCTTGACTGTGTCAACTCAAGCTTCAACTAATCATTCTCATAGGTAAGCCTGAAGTATTCATCATCTCTTTCCTTCAATGATTGTGCCAGATTCTCTTCATTTTTCTTCTGGCCCTCAATCTCCTTAGTCAGCCTCATCACAATGGATTGCATCTCATTCTTCAATGCAACATTATCTCTCTCAAGCTTGCCAACTTCATCAGCTTTACCCTAAATTTCCATGATTTGATCTTCTTTCTCCTTCAGCTTGTCCATCAATTCTTTCCTCTTGTCTCTTGAAGTGATCACTTGATCCTTCATGTGGTACCCCTCCCTCGATCAAACTTTTAGATACTTATTTTGATTATGGTTGACTTTTTCAGTGGATATTAGTGGATACATTATGTGGTGATGTTTTATTCAAATATTATACTATATCGTTTAATGCTTTGATTTGAGATTTAGTGAATGTTGTTTATGCATTATTTCCTTATTGATGGTTAGATGTTAATTTGATTGGATTACTAGCCATGGACTAACACATTTACTTTATGCATGAGATGCATTATGTATATGTCATCATGTATGTGTGAAAGTGTATGGGTGCGAGGAGATGTTTTTCCTTCACTCACTTCAGTGAGACAAAGAACGTCATGATTCTCCTCCACGGGTGTGTCTACCGTGTTTGAATATATATATGTATACATAGTTTGGTGATGTAGGAATTACAAGTACAAGGTACTGACTTCACCTAGTTCCATAGGTCTGAGCATTCCTAAATAATCTGATGGAAGTGGAGGAGATAGTCTAAAGGCCCTAAATTTCACCCTCAGCCTTGCTCGATAGTGAGCATTGTCAGTTGTCGGTCAACCTTCCATTTGTTGGTATGTGAGTCGTGTCTCTGCTTTGCATTGTTTATTTGTGTGTTATACGTTTGTGAATTTAAATTATTCTTTGTTATGTTTTTTAATGAGTAATTAATTATTAATACCTTATGGTTATTAATAATTAATAAATATTTTGTTTATAAAATTAAATTTAGAAATAAATGATTAAGAGTATTTTATGGGTTAATAGATTAATTGATTATTTTATTTGGTTAGTTAAAATTGAATTTTTGCTTTATTAAGGAAATGTTGATGAATACTAAGAGGGGGGGTGAATTAGTATACCAAAAAACACTGAACTCAAACTTCTAAATAGTTCAACAGATAACTGGTATGATAGATTTACAAATAAACCGGTTAAGATAAATGCAAACCAAATAGAAAACAAAGCATTCACCAACAAGAGCACAATCACCATAACACAAGAATTTTTGACTTGGAAACCCAAATGGGAAAACCCACGATGAGTAGAAACTCACAAGTAACTATCTGCAGAATAGAAACTAGGCCGGTTAATGTCATACAATGTTCTTTACCAGAACAGATCCTGTTAGGAATCTAGATCTCTGTTAGGAGATAAGTCCTATTAAAGACTGCCTTGTGAGAGGATTTTAGATTCACAGTTGTGAACCACCTTGTTAGAGGATTTAAAAAAGCTTTGCTAGGCCTACCTGGTTAAGGGTTTCAAACTTGTCGAAGATGTGAGTAATCAACAAGTGAGTGATCTAGATACTAGCACAGTATGCTTGGTTAGATCCTTGATAGCTCATTGTTAATGCATTTCAGCATTACTTCAGTCTTCAATATCTCCACACTCCTACTCTTCATACAGACCTAATCTTTTCTTCTATGATCGTACATACAAAACCTCATGATCTAAAACCCTAGACATGATTTCCTTATAAAGGAGTCTGATTTCATGTCGGTCCAATAGGACTACATTATAAGTTCCTAGGTTTAGTGCATCTAGACACATTTGGTAACACGACACAAAATCACTGCCAAAGTGTCGGTGGATGATAACTCATCACAAAAATACTAGTTGGTAAATCATCACAGAGTAATACCAGTTCATACAAATTATTGATTACCGGTTGTCAAAAGTGAAGACTGGAAAAATGTTAACTACCGCTTTGTTCCTTTGTACCGCTTGAGATCTTCGAACTGCTTGAGGTCTTCATACCACTTTGGGTCTTCAGTCAGTTGGTGACCAGTAAACATCTTCTACAAAACACTGATAGTCTAAAGACTATAATACATAATACCGATATTCATACCGCTTTGGGTCTTCAGTCAGTTTGTGACTGGTAAACATCTTCTGCAAAACACCGATAGTCTAAAGACTATAATACATAATACCGGTTGGAACAAATGTCGGTTGAGCATAATTCATACATCAAGAAAGTGTACACAAAGAAAGTGTGTTTCATCAATGACAATCACAACGTCATCAAAATGCCAACAATCTCCCCCTTTGGCATTGATTGCAACACTTAGGAAAATTTTGACATCTAAGTGTTTTACAACAAAAAAATATGCCATATGCAAAATTACTCCCCCTAAGCATATACACTATCCCTTTTGTAGAAATTACAATGTCTACTACTCCCTTAAAGTGGTAACATGAAAGTATACATAACATTCACCAAAATTTTAAATACTACTCCCCCTTTGCCAACAATGACAAAGTACTGCAAAATAACCCCTATTTCTCATTATCATTAAAATTGAGTAAATATTTATGACAATAAGGAATGAAACTTGTCAAAACCAGATTTAAAATCCTATAAAAAAGTCTTCATGTCTAATGACCGTGACTCAAGTAATGAGGTAGCAACCTCATTTTCGGTTTGCATCTGAGATACTTGTTCTTCCATGGCATCAATGGTACTCATCTCTTGAGTTACCATTAGGGCTTCTAGATTGAGAAAGCACTTCTGAATAATTTGTAGTCTGGGAAATAAGACCAGTTGAAGTTCCTACAAATCTCTTGTCCAGTTGCTAATCTCCAATTCTATCCTGGCATACTAAAGCTGGTACCGGTGAACTGTTTTCCCATATGTAGTGAAAGAATCATATGGCGTCTTGAAGTTTCTTATGTACATCTGCAGATCTAATTGGATTTTATCCTTTTGTGTGAGCACATCATCCCAAAATAGATGGGGTTGGCTGATTTTTCTCAACAGTAGTTTGCCCTCATCCATAGCATCTCTTATATCCTTATGTTGTTTTTGAAGTTGAGACCAAAGATCATTCAGTTTCTTGACTAAGGCAATGTTTAGTGCCTTTTGATGCTTCTTTTATGCATTTGCTTTAGCAACTTCTTCCAGACATTGTACTTGGTCCTCTACAATGGTACATAGAAGTTTCAATTTGGCCAGAGAGGAATCGGTACTGGGGAGGTTAGTACTTAGAATCAAACCGGTGAGGGTGTCAACCACAGTTTGAATGACATCCTGTTCCTTTTTCCTCCTCAATGTTTCCAATCTTTCTTGTGCAATCTTTATGCTTTACAATAGCTTTGATTCATCTGCAGATTGGAGGTCGATAGGGTTGGTGATGTCAACCGGTTTGGTTTGATCACCTATTGCCTTTGGAGTCTCTACTTGTTTGGCTTTCTTTGTTTCCTCCTTCTCTGTGGCTCTTTTCTTTTCTGCTTCTTCTTTCCTTAGTTCTTCCTTCTTATCTTCTTCCTGCTTCTTCTTTTCTTCCTCCTTTTTCTTCTTCTCCTCTTCTTTCCTCTTCTCCTCTTCTTTCCTCTTCTCCTCTTCTTGTTTCCTCTTGTCTCCTGCTTTCTTTTTCTCCTCCTCTTTCTCTTTCTCTGCTTTCTCCTTATCAGCCTTTTCCTTGTCTAGTTTCTCCTTTTCTGCTTGTTCTTCATCCTACTTCTCCTTCTCTATGTTTTATTTATCCTGTTTCTCCTTCTCTGTGTCTAGAGTGACATCTTCAACATCCAATGCATCAAAATCAATAGTGTCAACCTGCTCTATAACTCTTTCTCCTTCACCATCAAATACCTCATCCGGTTTGGCTAAGGATTGGTCAAGTTCTTGTTTAGCCTTCTTGTTGGCCTTAGACACTTGATGTAACTAGATAGTAGCTTTGGCATGTAGATGAGTGTCCTTCTCCACTTCAGAGGTTCTACCTTCTAGCAGCTTGAGTCTTCTTCTTCTCTTGAAGAAGAGACCTTTATTCTTGTCCATAATTTCAAATAATTCAGAGTTGGAGGCATCAAGAAAGTACTAAGAAAATATTTTCTCCCTTATCTCCCATTCTTTCTCAATGGCAATGCACCATTTATTGTCCAAAGAATTGTACAAAGAATCAGGTGTCACTAATCTAATTTTACATGGCGACCGATCATTTACACAGAGATATTTTATCATTTCCTGCTCTACTTCTTCCTTCTCATTATCAGAAAAATCATCAAAATACTCTTTCAAGTCATGAAGCACCTTTCTCTTAATGTTATTTATAGTCCTTTGGCAATGTGTCAGAGGTTTATAAGAAGAGATGTCTATATTTATCGGTATTGATGATGCAGGTGCATTACCGATAGATTTAGCCTTCTTGCTTGATTGCCTAGTTTTCTTAGTTTGCACTTCTGGTTCGGTATCCTCGGACTCTAGTGAGTTGATTTTGGTCTTCCACTTCCTCTCAAATACTTTAGCCGGTGTAACTTCTGGTTTCTTCCTAGTAGGTGGCCGCTTGGTCACTTTTGGGCTGGTTGAGGTAACCGGTGCCGATACTGATGGCACTACCTTTTCTTTTTTCACTGAAGGTTCTTCAACCGGTATTACCCTTTCCAAGTAGGAGTCGGTTTTCTTTTTCTTTGCATCTAAAGGAGAGGCAATTAGGGTAAAGGCATACCCATCCAACATGTCATACATTACTTCATACCCCATGGGATCTACTGCTTCCTTTCTCGACTCTACTGCTTCCATTATGCATTCATCTACCTTTATGATAAAGTAGATGTCATCTTCATATTTCTTTACAATATCTCCAGAAATCCTCATCCTCCGACTCATCTTTCGCTTTAATTAATCAAATTATTTATTCAAGACCTCGGGATATCCGGTTCCCACCACTTGGAGACTTTCCCTAATTTGTTTAGTGATTGGTTGGTCAGTAGACCATTGAATATCACCAAATCCTGGGAAATAGCCTTGGAAGTAAAAAAATAGGCTGACTAAAAGTTGTCCAAATCTGAACCTCAGAGCACTATCCTGTTTGATGGACTTTAGGTTTAGTAGAAGTTGTTTTTGCAAACAGGTACACAAATCAAATGAGGCATCTTCCTTGATCATTTTGTATGCAGCATTCACCGCAGCAGCAGGGACAGAGTTTATTCGGCTAGCATAAAACACTCGGTAGTCGATCACCATGAAGGCATACTTAACCAAGTCATCTTTGATGGGGTTGATAGTCATTCCCCGTTGGTCACTCAAAGAACCAGTGAGCTTAGTCATTTCAGTCTTGATGACCTTCCTTAGAGATGGCACCTCACCAATGTTACTAAAACTGGTGATGGCATGAATTACTTTAGGTGTTATGTCATGCGTCCTCTCAAGATACATTTTGTCACCATGTACTCTGCTTAGGATGATGCAGATGTGTTCTTCAGTGAACTCTTCAATAAAATAAACAACATTATGTAGTTTCTTCCTCTCTAGGATGTTGTATTCCGATTTGATTTTCTTGTCATCCCCACAGAACAGACCTAGTTGGGAATGAATCACTAGGGATCCTAGGTCTTCCAATTTACAGTCAATGTACCCTGAAATATCTTCTTCAGCAATGACTCTGACAGGTATTTGGGACAGGGCATTGTATTTCATTTTCCTTTGAATAAATTCAGCTGAGTCCATGGGTACACTAGAACTGGAGTGCAATGCAGAAGCCATGATTAACAAGAATTTTGAGAAATACCTTCATAATTTTGAAATTTAGGGTTTGCCAATGCAGCTCCCACCACACTACTTTGGTTGCTTGATTACCGCTCAGTGTTCTTCACTGATAGGTTAAAAATATCTTTGGATTCTTTTGCAAGATTTGAATTCTCTCTGAATCGCAAGTCGAATTGGCTTTTGTCGTTCTGATCTTGAAAAATTTCTTCGCTTGTAAATTGATAAGTGCAAATGATGATAAGAATCCCTTTTAAACAAATTCTTCACCTACCATAATAAATGCTCCACTGCTAGGGTACAAACCCTAATTTTACCTTTTACCGCTTCAAAAACTTCTATCGATTGATAGGTAACATATACCGGTTTTGGGTCTTTACCGATAGAACTGGGGGTTCAAAAAATTTCACCAATTTGTTCCCCCTAAGCTTTTTTGAAGCTCAGTTTGTCAGTTCAAAGACTTCCACACTAGGTGCAGAAACCGGTTCATCTTGTGACACTTCTTTAGGTTTCTTTTTCTATGTTTTATTCATTCCCGCTTGAACGGTTTCAACATCAATCTTCCCTTCTAGAGTGATCGATATATCATCTGATAGGTTCTTTCTCATTCTGCAGGTTCTGGAAGGGTGTCCCAATTTGTTGCAATGATAGTATACCATTCCAGGTGTTCTCCATGGTCCATTGTTCATTCTACCATTCTTCCTTCTACATGTTGCAGCAGTGTGACCGCTACCATGATAGATCAAACAGGTTGCTCTCCAACCGATTGCCACTTGATAGCCACCACCACCTGACTGATGGTCATAGGCATTATACTAGTTTGGATTCTGGTTCACAGTGGGTTCTTGGATAACTCCTTGAGTCCTTGGAGGGTATCTCCCAGTTTTGTGTAAAATAGACCTGCATTCAAATGCTCTATGCCCAAACTTGTTCCATGCATAACAATTTTCATTGAATCTATTGGATCTAGGCTTATTGTTTAGAAAATAAGGAAAATTATTGTAGGCCTTATTTCTACACACATTAGTAGTATTTCCTTCCTTCAGACAATTAAAGCAAACAGGTTTAAACTTTTGCTTACCTTTATCCTTTGATGTTGGTTTCTTCTTTGATGCTACATCTTTTGTTCCAGAGGTCTCACCTTCCTCATAACTGGAAAAACCAAGTCCAGTGATATTCTTTACCGGTTTTGTTGATTCAAGCTTTTGCTCTAGCTTAGCAGTACTCTGATTGAATTTGGAAAGTATCTCCTTTGTCTCAGTGAGTTATTTGGAAATATAAGCATTGGATTCCTTCAAGGTTGCATTCTCATAAATAGCCATGTTTAGTTCACCTTGAATTTATTCTTTTTCCACTTTAGTCTCTTGGAGATGAGCGGTAAGGGCACTGATTTCTTGCTTCAGCTTGGAGATCTCATGATCTTTGTCTTTTACCAGATCTTCTGCTTTCCTTCAGTTCTCAAGCTCTTGACACATTCTGATAGTTAGTCCTTCCAGTTCCCTTCTCAGGTTGGCATTAGATTCATTCAGTTATTCAACTTCTTCAATTAGGGCATCCATGTCTGCTTCATCAGACGAACTATTTTCAGTAAGCTCCATTAGTTTCTTAGCATGCTCTCTTCTTTTTGCCAAAGAGGCTTTATACTTGATTTTGAGTTCATCATAGGCTTTCTCAGTCTGAGTGAGATGATGAGTAAGTTCCCTCACAGTGTATTCCCCCATATCTCCTTCCAAGTGGTTAAACCTATAGAAAGGTTAGCTCTGATACCAATTGATGAATACTAAGAGGGGGAGGTGAATTAGTATACCAAAAAACACTAAACTCAAACTTCTAAACAATTTAGCAGATAACCGGTACGACAAATTTACAAATAAACCGGTTAAGATAAATGCAAACCAAATAGAAAACAAAGCATTCACCCACAAGAGCACAATCATCATAACACAAGAAGTTTTGACATGGAAACCCAAATGGGAAAAACCACGGTGAGCAGAAACTCACAAGTAACTATCTGCATAATAGAAACCAGGCCGGTTAAGGTCATACAATGTTCTTTACTAGAATAGATCCTGTTAGGAATCTAGATCTCTGTTAGGAGATAAGTCCTATTAAAGACTGCCTTGTGAGAGGATTTCAGATTCACAATTGTGAACCACCTTGTTAGAGGATTTACAAAGGCTTTGCTAGGCCTACCCAGCTAAGGGTTTCAGACTTGTCAAAGATGTGAGTAATCAAAAAGTGAGTGATCTAGATACTAGCACAACATGCTTGGTTAGAAAACTTGGTCAATTGTGTATTGAAGGAAAGAAAAATGAATTGTTTATTCTATATTGAGCAAAGGTGTTGTTTCATTTCTAATTGTCTTTGCATTTAAGTTATATTGCAAGTCTTTAGTGTTAAATGGTATTAGACTTTTTCATGTTGTCTTTTCCATTGGTCTTGTCTTGTGAGTAGACAGTGTTTTGCTAGTTGATTTAATTTATGTGCAAGGGCTTGTATGACCAAGTGTTACTCAGTTGTTTTCGACTCGTTTTTGGTATATTGGTTTTGGTAAACTTTGGCTTTGGAGTTCTTTTGGAAATTTTTGTTTAGTGTCATAAGGAATAGTGGCTTTCGAGTGGGAGTCATGCCCAAAGAGATTAGCAAGATAACACCTCGAAGGTTGTATAAGTAAGTGATAACCTAATAATATATATTAGGGGTTTGGGTAGCTAAAACATTTAAATAAGATAATTGTACCCCGCTTATGGTTGAGTACTAGTACAGACTCAGGATGCAGTGGGGTCAGGGGTTCAAGAGAGGTTACCAGGATAACCCATGATGGGGGTCGGGACCTATGGAGACCTACCAGGATAACCATTCCAAGCTATGTGATGGCACTCTCCCCTTATGGTCACTAGTGTGTAGCCTTGTTGGTATCACTTTTAGTTTTATTGTGAAGTCATATTGTGAGTTTGTGTTTTATGCAAGATTCCCGATGTTGTGTTTAGACCATGTGTGAATACCTTGTAGGTTGCTAGTGGGTCTTATTTCTATCTCCTAGCATGGTGGGGTGGTTCTTTTCTAGCCACATGGTTGAGTGGTAGTGCCACTTTCTATCGGATGTGTTTGTTCCTTCTTGTGGGAGTTGGCTTCATAGGTGTTCCAGTTGCTCTTCTTGGATTTGAGCATTTTGTACTTCCATTTGGATCCTATGTTTCATCTTGGATCATTCTTTGTGTATCTTGGACCTTATATGGTCATTTGTATTATTTTTTATGTATGCCTTCATGGAAAGATGTAATTTTAAATGTAAACATTATATGTTCTTATGAGACTTAGTGATTTAGTGCAATGTAATATTATTTCAATCATGTGATGCAAAAGAAAAGTATTGATGAAAAATTAAATGGTTAAATGTATATCTTTCATTAGTATCTCTGATGAAATGTAATGGAAAGAATCATCATGAATTGAACTTAGACTTGTTAATGATATCTCATACTATTGAATGAAATAATAATTGATTAGTGTAATTGTGTTTATGATTAAATCATCTTAATTGGATTAATTAATGTTAAATAATTTTTGGTTTAAATCATGTAAACCATGTTGGGAAACCCTTTAGGAGTTAAGTTAAGTCTTTTGTTGTGGAGTTTAAATGTAATGTTAACTTAATACATCATTTAGTTTATTAAAGTTTTAAAAAAAAATTATTTACACTCTTTTCAAGTGTTTTAGTTTAATCCCCTCGGGGTTTCCTTGCAGGGTGTTACAATTGGTATCAGAGCTAGGTTTCAACACTGGGTACTCTAGTTTTAATTGAGCCCATCTAACTAGACCTATTGCTAAATCTTAGTGTTTGTGTCTTCCTTGTTAGTATCCTTGTTGTAGATCTAAACTTGTGTTCTTGTGTTGTTGATTAGGATTATGGCTGGTAAAGGTAAAGGCCATGGTCGCGGTCGTGATCGTGGTAGAGGTAGGGGTCATGGTCGTAGTGCAGGTTGTCAGAGTCCTTCACCTTAGCCTACACATGAGAGTGTTGAGAAGATTCAGTCTATTCACCAGAGTGAGCACGGGGATGCTATTCAACATAGTGAGCAAAAAACTATCCAGCAGGTTCCTGAAAGGGAGGAGTTGCGGCAAATGTTCCAGGAGGTTTTGGATAGACTAGGTCCTAGACCTGAGGCTGTGAAGTAGGGCAATATGCAGTTCGGGGAATCACACCTTCAGGATCATGTGGAGATAGAGAGAGAGAGGTCTCCTAGGAGGAGAGGGTTTGCAGTTGACCAGGAGGCAGTAGTTGTTGGTCATATGAGGGATTTACTGAGATCACATCCTCCTATTTTTTTATGGTTTGGGTAGTGCAATTGAGGCTGAGACCTGGCTCATAGATTTGGATAGGTGTTTTGCCATGCATCCATATGGTAGTAACACCAAGGCAAGATGCACTATTATGCATCTCAAGGATTTTGCTTCTACTTTGTGGAGATTAGAGTAGAGGATCAGTGTGTATATTGGTATAGTATCATGGGAGTTGTTTTTAGATAGGTTCAAGGCTCCATTTCTCTCATTGCAGTGGAGACAGTGTCGCATAGATGAGTTTAATCAGTTGCACCAATTGGGCATGATTGTAGACTAGTATGAGCACAAATTTATGAGCTCAAATAGTATGTTGGTATTGGTAATGATGAGGCAATGTTGGTACATAATTTCATGAGAGGTCTGACTGACTACATTAGTGGGGGAGTACGAGTATTTGAGCCTACATCTATCAAGTTAGCTATGGTGAAAGCTTGGCTAGTAGAGAAGAATCTTTCCCATCCACATGGTGGTCAACTAGGGGTTCAGATTGGTAGTGTACCTTTCAGTGGATCTAGGACTAGAGGTAGTTAGTCTCAGGCTATTGCACCATATAGGAGTTTTCAAACACCTGCCAAGGGTGGTTAGCAACAGCAACATAAATTCTAATCTAGGTTGAAGCAATTTCAGGGTCAGCGTGGGCGTAATCCTCAATTCAAGAAGGACAGGAACTAGCAGCTGGCTAGAAATTTTTTTCTGGGATAGTCCTCAAAGAGTGCTTCTCAAGCCCCTAGTAGGTGTAGTTTCCAGCAGTCCAGTGGGTCGGCTAGAGGTAGAGGACACAGAAGGGGAGCTTGTTTCTCCTGTGGTGAGTATGGCCACATAGCTACACATTTTTGATATAGATCACAACACACTGCTAGTCAAAGACCAACAACTTTAGAGCATACTGTTGGGGATGCAGGCCAATCCCACAGAGTTTTTGCAGCGGTAGATAACCGCTAGGTAGAGCACCAGGGCACCATGATCAAGACCACATGTGTGTTGGGTGCTATATATATCCTAGTGCTATTTGATTCAGGTACTTCTAATTCCTTTATATCTTCCTCCATTGTGGAGTGGTGTGGGCTCGCGTCTACTAGATAGGCGAATAGGTGGCAAGTAGAGTTGGCTACTAGTTTTCGTGCGGTCATAGATTCCTTCATTCCTAGATGTGAGTTGGACCTAGGACCCTTTACTATCATAGTTGATCTTTTAGTCATTCCTTTGGGGTCTTATGAAGTTGTGTTGGGGATGGATCGGTTAGCATCACACAGTGCTAGTGTGGACTTTTGTCAAAAGATAAGGGAGTGTTTAGATGATCATGGCAAGAAAGTTGAGATATTTGGGATTCCTAGACCTATATCACTTTGTCTAATCTCTGCTATGTAGATTAAGCGGTGTATGCATTAGGGGTTCCATGTATTTGTAGTTTATGTTGAGGACATGGATGATGATAGAAGTCATGAAGTTTCTCTTGATAGTCACCCTCTTCTTCGGGAGTATACCAATCTGTTCCCTAGTGACATTCTTGGTATGCCTCCGAAGAAAGATAAAGACTTTTGCATTGACTTAGTTCCTAGAGCATAACCTATTTTGAGAGCACCATAGCGGATCACCACTCAGGAGTTGAGTGAGTTGAAGTTGTAGATTGAGGAATTTCTGGCCAAGGGGTTCATTCATCCTAGTGTTTCTCCTTGGGGTGTGCTAGTTATCTTCATGAAGAAGAAGGATGGTTCCCTTCGGTTATGCATTGACTACCGATAGTTGAATAAGGTGACCATCAGGAATTAGTATCTATTGCCTCATATAGATGATCTCTTTGATCAGTTAAAGGGAGCCAAGGTGTTCTCTAAGATTGATCTAAAATCTGGGTATCATCAGTTGCGTATTCATGATGTAGACATTCATAGGATGACTTTTAATACCCATTATGGTCATTATGAGTTCACAGTGGTACCATTTGGGTTGACGAATGCACCTTCAGTATTCATGAGCCTCATGAATGGGGTTTTTTGCACCTACCTTGATCATTTAATCCTTGTGTTCTTGGAAGATCATGAAGGATACTTGCAATAGGTATTGTAGTGCTTGAGGAAGAATCAACTTTATTGCAACTTGACTAAGTGTGATTTCTTCCAATCTAAGGTGAACTATTTTGGTCATGTGGTTTCAAGAGAAGGTGTATTCGTGGATCCTTCCAAGATCCAAGCCATTGTACATTGGCCAGCATCGACTAAAGTTTTTTAGGTTCAAAGTTTAATGGGCTTGGTTGAATATTACTATTGCTTTGTTCAAATTTTTTCCCGGATAGGTCACCCGATCACTTCTCTTCAGAGGAAAGGGAAGAAGATTATTTGGTTGGAATAGTGTGAGGAAGATTTACATACTTTGAAGGAACTCCTTGTTAGTGCATTGATTTTGGTAGTTCCCAATCCATCCATAGATTTCATGGTTTGTATTGATGCCTCTCTATAAGGCATAGGAGCAGTGCTTATACAGGATGGTCGTGTGGTATCCTATGAGTCATGAAAACTCAAGGACCACGAGCTGAACTATGCATTTCATGACTTAGAGTTGATAGTTGTAGTTCATGCTTTAGTCAGGTGGCAATATTTTCTATTAGGGCATCGGTGTGAGTTACACAATGATCACCATAGCTTGTAGTACATTTTCACACAGCTAAACTTGAATGCTTGATACAAAAGATGGATGGAGTTCATCTATGAATATGATTTTTAGGTTTGATATATTCAAGGGAAAGAGAATGTAGTGGCAGATGGTTTGAGTTGTAGATGGCATGAGGTTGCAACATTGTCCCTTGGGGTGGATTTGAGAGAGAGAATCCTTGGGATTCTTCCTCAGGACACCTGGTATCGGGAGGTTAGAGATGTGATTGAGACTGGAAGACCATTAGAGGGTAGATATTCTAGATATAATCTTGAGGCAAATGGTCTTCTTTGACATCTTGGGCATATCTATGTACCTCCATTGGATGTACTTCATATTTTGATCATGACTGAGGCCCATCATGCACCTTACTCGGCACATCCTGGTGTCAAGAAGATGTATGCAGATCTGAGATAGATATATCATTGGGATATAATGAAACGTGGCATTTCTGATTTTGTGTCGAAGTGTTTATAATGTCAGCGGGTGAAGGCAGAGAATCATCACCCTATAGAGCTTTTATAGCCTAATTTAGTACCGGATTGGAAATGGGACATCATTTCCATGGATTTCATAGTTGGGTTGTCAGTTTCTTTGCGTCGTCACGACACCATCATGGTCATTATTGATAGATTGACAAAAGTTGTTTATTTTGTTCCTATTCGATCTTCTTATACAATAGCAGTGGTGGCACGAGTTTTCTTGGAATCTCTTGGAAGATGTGGTGAGGCTACATGGGATTCCTAGGTGGATCATTTCAGATAGAGATCTTGTCTTTACTTCAACATTGTGGACCTCACTTTAGCATGCTTTAGGGACCTAGTTGAACTTTAGTTCAGCTTATCACCCAGAGACTGATGGTCAAACCAAGCGCGTGAATCAGGTTTTGGGGGTAATGCTTCACATTTATGTTATGGACCAGCAGTCATGTTGGGAGGAATATCTTTATCTTGTGGAGTTTTCTTATAACAATGGATATCATATCTCCATAGGAATGTCTCCCTTCGAGGCATTGTATGGTCATCCTTTCTATAATCCTTTGAGTTGGGATCAGTTAGAGGACAGGGTGCGTATAGGACTGGATATGCTTCGAGAGATGGAGCAGTGGGTTGAACAGATTCATGAGCATTTGGTAGTAGCACATGATAGGCTGAAGAAGTATGTCGACGCTCATAGAGTGGATTGTCAGTTTTTTGTTGGAGACTTGTATTCTTGAGAGTGTGTCCACGAAAGAGTTTGATCCGTTATGAAAATGGTTCTAAGTTGGCGCCTCGCTTTGTTGGCCCTTTTGAGATCCTTGAGAGGATAGGACATGTTGCCTACCATCTTACCTTGCCATCGAGCCTATCCCGCATCCACGATGTCTTTCATGTTTCTATTCTTAGACCTTATCATCTTGATGTGACCCATGTTATTTATTGGAACGCATTGTAGGTCAGGGATGGGTAGCTTTCCATGGAGCTTGTGCATGTTACGTAGTGTTAGAGTTTGACCCTCAAGGGTCGTACCATCAACCAAGTAAGGGTCCTATGGGACCCAAATGATGAGACCTCAGCTAAATGGGATGATGCAGCGAAGATGAGAGATTTTTACCCATATCTATTTTAGGCTGCTAGGAGTAAGCCGAGTTCTAGGGGGGAGGATGTAGTACCCCTCCCTCGATCACACTTTTAGATACTTATTTTAACTATGGTTGACCTTTTTAGTGGATATTAGTGGATACATTATGTGGTGATCTTTTATTTAGATATTATGCTATATCATATTATGCTTTGATTTAAGATTCAATGAATGTTGTTTATGCAATATTTCTTTTTTGATGGTTAGATGTTAATTTGATTGGATTACTAACCATGGACTAACACATTTACTTTATGCGTGAGATGTGTTATGTATATGTCATCATGTATGTGTGAAAGTGTATGGGGTGCAAGGAGATGATTTTCCTTCACTCACTTTGGTGAGACAGGAAACATCACGATTCTCCTTCGTCGGTATGTCTTCCGTGTTTGAATATATATATGTATGTGTGGTTTGGTGATGTAGGAATTGCAGGTACAAGTTATTGACTTCACCTAGTTCCACAGGTCTGTGTACCTAAATAATCCAATGGAAGTGGAGGAGATAGTCTTAAGGCCCTAAATTTCACCCTTAGCCTTGCTTGATAGTGAGCATTGTTAGTCGTCGGTCAACCTTCCCTTTGTTGGTATGTAGGTCATGTCTTTGCTTTTCTTTGTTGATTTGTGTGTTATACGTTCGTGAATTTAAATTATTCTTTCTTATGTTTTTTTTTAATGAGTAATTGATTATTAATACCTTATGGTTATTAATAATTAATAAATATTGCGTTTATAAAATTAAATTTAGAAATAAATGATTAAGAGTATTTTATGGGTTAATAGATTAATCGATTATTTTATTTGGTTAGTTAAAATTGAATTGTTGCTTTATTAAGGAAATGTTATATTATGTTTGTTTTCATTTGTTTAAAAAAAAAGAAGGAATAAAGTTATTTTTACCTTTATGTAATGTTAATGTTTAAATTGATTTTCCATTTTTTTTTTAAAAAGGGAATTCATTTCAAATTAGAAAATTTAAATGAAATGTATTATTTTGAAAAGAAATTGAATTTTCAAGTTTTAATTAAAAAAATATAAATATGACCTAAAAGGGTTATTCTTGGGGAAAATTCATTATAATATGATTTTTTTTCCAAATTACTTCATCTTGCATTTTGGGGAAAATATTTTGGAACTCTCTGTTGTGTATTGGTTCTAGCTGAAAAAGTTTGTTGGTTGGAGGCTTGCTCATCTCCAACTTTCTCTTCTGGGGGGTTTTGCTACCAAAATTTTCTTATTTTGGGCAAACCTGGGAATTGGTTGTGTTTGAAATTGTTGGGTGTTATAAAAAAAAGAATTTGGGAGAAAAAAATTGTATACCCTATATTTTTACAAAACCCCTGTTTTAAAATTTTTAGAAATGATGCTGGGTTTTACATTTTTTTAAATTTGATGGTAAAAAAACTATTCACTAGTTTTTTTAATTGCTGGTAAATTTTGTTGTTAAAAATTGGCTATTTTAAATGTTGTTGGGTTTACATTTTATTTTTCTTGTAAAAAAAATTTAAAAATTATGAGTTTATATTTTGTTGGGTATTGTTTTAAAAAAAAATTATAGTTTTTTTTTTTTTTTTGGGGGGGGGGGTGAATGTAGGCACCACGACCCCCATGGCAGTGGGGAGCCATGGTCATGGGCTACCACGTCGTGGCCACCCACGACCATGGGTTGTGGGGGACCACGTCATGGTCCCACTTGCCACCACCCCTTCTCTTTTAAGGGTGTTGTGTGGCAGTAAAGGTTAACAGTGTTTTAAATTTTAATTTTTTTCTTTTTATTTAATTAAAATTTTATATATATATATGTGTGTGTGTGTGTGTGTGTGTGTGTGTGTGTGTGTGTGTGTGTATACATATATATTTTTTTATATGATGGAAAATAATTTTTAGAAAATGAAAAAAAAGGGTAATTTTAGTTTGGTGAAATATCAAATTTTCATTATTTATGATTTATTATATATATTTATATATAATTAATATATATTTCTGGGTATATGGCCCAATTGTGATTAAGATGTTTGGTTTAAAATCGAAATGGATAAAGAAAATATTGAGTTGAATATTTTAGCTGTATTTATGAAATGATTGTTTATAAATGTTTTATTTTGGGAATTTAGGAACTTAGAAAACTTGGTCAATTATGTATTGAAGGAGAGAAAAATGAATTGTTTATTATGTATCGAGCGAAGGTGTTGTATCATTTCTGTTTGTCTTCGCATTTCAGTTATATTGCAAGTATTTAGTATTAAATGGTATTAGACTATTTCATGTTGCCTTTTCTGTTGGTCTTGTCTTGTGAGTAGACTATGTTTTGCCAGCTGATTTAATCTATGTGCAAGGGCTTGTATGACCAAGTGTTACTTAGTTGTTTTGGACTCCTTTTTGGTATATTGGTTTTGGTAAACTTTGGCTTTGGATTTCTTTTGGGAATTTTTGTTTAGTGTCATAAGGAAGAGTTGCTTTCGAGTGGGGCCCACGCTTAAAGAGGTTAGCAAGATAACCCATCAAAAGTTGCATAAGTAAGTGATAACCTAATAATATATATTAGGGGTTTGGGTAGCTAAAACATTTAAATAAGATAATTGTACCCCACTCATGGTTGAGTGCTAGTACATACTCGAGATGCAGTGGGAAGGCCTAGATTGGCAAACCAACAACCTTGTCCTCACGAAAGGATTGTTTCGGTCTGCATGAGACTTGGATGGGGTCGGGTGTTTGGGATAGGCTACCAGGATAACCCATGATGGGGGCCGGGACCTATGGAGGCCTTCTAGGATAACCATTCCAAGCTATGTGATGGAACTCTTCCCTTATGGTCACTAGTGTGTAGCCTTGTTGGTATCACTTGGAGTTTTGTTGTTGAGTCATGTTGTGAGTTTTTTTTTTTGTGAGATTCCTGATGTTGTGTTTAGACCATGTGTGCATACCTTGTAGGTTGCTAGTGGGTCTTATTTCTATCTCCTAGCATGGTGGGGTGGTTCTTTTTGAGCCACATGATCGGGTGGTAGTGTCACTTTCCATCAGGTGTGTTTGTTCCTTCTTGCAGGAGTTGGCTTCATAGGTGTTCCAATTGCTCTTTTTGGATTCGAGCATTTTATACTTCCAGTTGGATCCTATCTGTCATCTTGGATCATTCTTTTTGTATCTTGGACCTTATATGGTCAGTTGTATTATTTGTTATGTATGCCTTCATGGCAAGATGTAATTTTAAATGTAAACATTATATGTTCTTATGAGACTTAGTGATTTAGTGTAATGTAATATTACTTCAATCATGTGATGCAAAAGAAAAGAATTGTTAAAAAATTAAATGGTTAAATGTATGTATTTCATTAATATCTTTGATGAAATGTAATGGAAAGAATCATCATGAATGGAACTTAGACATGTTAATGATATCTCATACTATTGAATGAAATAATAATTGATTAGTGTAATTATGTCTTTATGATTAAATCATCTTAATTGGATTAATTAACATTAAATAATGTTTAGTTTAAATCATGTAAACCATGTTGGGAAACTCTTTAGGAGTTAAGTTAAGTCTTCCATTGTGCAATTTAAATGTAATGTTAACTTAATTCATCATTTAGTTTATTAAAATTTAAAAAAAAAATGTTTACACTCTTTTCAAGTGTTTTAGTTTAATCCCTTTGGGGTTTCCTAGCGGGGTGTTACACTTCAAGTTGATAATGAAATCATCAGCAGCATTCAAGTTTCTTTTCAAGGAACTGATCTCATTTCTTTTTGCATCAAGATCCTCAAGTACCACACTGAGCTCTCTTTGAAAACCAGAATCCATTGATTCAATCTCCTAGACCTTCCTCAAGCAGTTAAGCTTCCTTAGAGGAAATAGGCTCTAATACCAATTGCTAGAATCAGGGATCACTGAGAGGGGGGGTGAATCAGTGATCTACTAGTTAGCAAATTTTCGAACTTAACTTTAAACCATCGGAAGCATAAACATAAAACTGAAATGCAGGAACATAAAACAATCAACCACAAAATCATAACACTAGAATTTTTACATGGAAACCCAAATGGGAAAAACCATGGTGGGATTTGAACCCACAATATTATTCCACTATGGCCAGTAGAAAAACAATATTATAATATGGGGAATGCACAAGCATTCGGGAACACTTCCTAGAGCTCACTGCTCAAATACAATGAGGGCTACAACCCCGAAAGTCTTACTGCCTTACAAATCAATTATAGTGATGAATTACAATAAATGAACTCCAAAATAGCATCTACAATTCTTGGATGAGTTTCGGTTAAGTGCCAAATATACTGACTGTATCACCTCTGTCATTCTACCCTGTTCTGCTCTATTTTTTTGTCTCAGTCGGCTACCAAATCAAGAATGTGCACGTGAAACTGTGCCAAAATGGATTCTCAATCACTACTCTCTTGCATACAATCATACCATACATCAAAAAGACCATCTACACCAAACATATATCCACAATCACAAAATAGATGATTTATCATGTCAGCCTGTTAATATAGCATGTAGTCATATGTCACCTTGACCGGATCACTAAAGATAAATGTGGATCACCAAAACAAAGATAAAATGATGTCTCTATGTCGACTCAATTATCCCATACATGATTCAATACACAACAATCATTGGAAAGCTTTCGGACCAAAATTGCTTTGTTCAACTTGAAATTTCGATTAACTGGCTATCGGTTGACATCCTCTTCCAAAAATCAAGATCCGTGATTATCAGATGGGAATCTCATGAAGAGTTGCTATCAATGACAATCCTAAACCAATAATCAATCATCAGAAGCCACCGGATGAGTGTCAATTTCCAACAATACACCAAAGGACATATACACCAGGCTAATGTGTCGACCTAGCTCTACACATTATCCAATAAAAACATAAACAAGACATCCATATTGACCTTCGCAAGATCTTTACGCGCTTTCTTTTTCATACTTCATTCGCCAATGGATATCCAGACCCAAAGATACTGACCCATTATCACAAAACTTGGGCACAACATCTCCAAACTCCAAAGATATAGATTCCATGCATACCAAGTGTTGGTGTAATTATTTATTCATGTTGGATATTATTACACCTTACTTAAGTTTACTTAGGTACATGCATTTCATAGTAGTTTGGGTATGAGACACTTGGGTGTTTGTGCCACATTGGGATAGTGTGTTGTAGGAGATTTCCACCTTTTATGGTGTGATCTTGTTGTTACTTTATCATATCCACTTATTGTGGGATGAAAATTCCACCTTCGGTGGGTGATCCACCTCATGTGGAATATTTTATTGTTTCTCCTACCTACCACACCTATTTCCTACCAACCCTTGTTTATTATTGAACCACATGTCATTTTTGTGTGCTCACATATCCATATAGTCTTCCCTTTATAAGCAAGCTCATCTACATTGTATGTAACAACTTTTGATGATCTAGTTGATCAGTATTTTCATCTTGATAGAATACAGTTTATTCCTATCATCTATTTTGTCTCTCTATTGTACTTTTCATTGAACTCTTGATCTTGGAAAAATATTACATGGTATCAGAGCCTATAGGGCTTCATTGATTAGTCTTTTGGATAGCTTTTAGAGCATTTATATTTTAGATCTGGGGAGCTACAAAAATTGGGGGCGTCCTACGATGATTTAGACCTCACCATTATATCCGAGAGGTCATTTCCATAAATTTTGACTACAAATATGCATATGCTCGATTAAAATTTTTTTGGTAGAAAAAAATTTTTAGTTGGAGGGTCAATAGACCCCCTCCCTATAGCATCTTGTAGAAATTTATTGTTGTCATTATTTTATTTATTGCAATATTTTCTCAGATGTAGGTATAATTTAATGTTTTGGCAAAATATTTAATATGTTGGTAGTACTCTTTTTCACTTGATTGGATCCATGACCTGCATGCATTATTTGTTAATCAGATTTGAGGTGTGAGATCATTATTTGGAGATTTGACCGACGGTGTAGTCTGCTTGGTTCAAATTCTAGGCCCGCATTCTGCACATTCTATTATGTGGTGATTTGCATATCCGTGGCCTCCAATTTCATAAATAAATGTTGAGATCCATATTGGCAGCCTATTTAAAGTGAGATATTATCTGGGCATCAATGTTGGCACACTGTGTGCATTACTATTGGCAGATCTCATTTTCTCATTTTCTGATCTATAACTTTGTCAAGTGACATATGCACATCCTTTGGATCATGGATGAGATGCGAGATGTCCAAGTTTTTTTTATTGCCTTGGGTGATTCGCATTTGAGAATATGACTTATCTTGCTAGTAATCTCTATTTTCCATTGTCTTTTCACTGGTTCGCAGAAAGCAACTTGTATTTGATGGTTTGTTTGGATCGGGTATTACTGTGCAAGCTTTGTTGGCTGCCTTTGGTAGATCTTGATATATTCCTTGGATGGTGGTTACTTTCATTTGTTTTGGTTTGGGCTTGTTGTTTGGTACTGTGGTTAATTTCATTTATTTGAAGACTTTTTTCCAAAAGTCTACGTACCATTTATTAGTAGCCTTCCCTTTGGAGTGTGGGGTGGGTGAGGCCCCACGTGGCCCCCACATTCTTTTTAAAAAAATTTAAAAGTTTTTTTTTTTAAATAAGCTTTTGGAAAATAAAAAGTTTTTCTTTATTCCCACAAAGAATATGCTACAGGATAGGGAATATTATTTGCTTATGTATTGCTGACATCAGCATATGTGGTGAATTTTTTCCCCCTCCATTTGCATTTTGAGTTTGATAGGCGAACTTCAAATGGTGATATCTTAGGCTCAGAACCTCCTTTTCCAGTGCAATTTTTTTTATTTGGGGTAGAATTTCATGCTATATGTAGTGGTGCAACTGGTTTTCCCTTCTGATATAGGATTTTTCAGAAATTCAGATTTTCATTAATGTAGTTGAGTAATCCTCAATTTTGCAACTTCAGAGGCTTCGTTCGGGGTCATACGACCTCCTTTTCAGGTGCCATTTTTTTTTAAAGTGCATAATTTTTTTGTCTAATTTCATAATTTGCTGATATTTTGCAATGATTTTGAGTAGAAATTATACTTTTAGTATTTGGTCATTTTTGGCCTATTTGGTACTTGTATTTTGCTTGGATCTTAGTTTAGATCACTTGTGATATTTGTTGGAGTCTCTTATAGCCTATTTAAGGCAGTTGTAGAGTTGGAATCAGAAGTCCACCTTTCCTTGTTTTTCAAGTGGACCATTGTACATGTACTAAGTATAAAATACCAAATCATCATTTGGGGGGGTGTCTTGTGTGATTGTGCCTCTCTCTATCTTGTGTTTTTTCATTTTGGTTCTATGGGTTCTCCTAAATTTCCACTTTTAACTCCCCATAATTATGCATCATGGAAGATAAAGGCATGGAGTAAACTAATAGAAAAAGGACTCATTCATTATGTAAATGGAACAATTACAACATCACCTAATCCTAAGTCTGATCCTAATGCTCAAGTTGAATGGATCACTAGAAACTCTATGGCACTTGGAACTCTTAGAAAGTATGTATTAAATGATCTCATTTTTCACATTAAAAAGTGTACAACAATCAAAGAGGCTTGGGATATTTATAAAAAAATGTATGGCCAAGTTGATGAGAATAAGGGCTACAAGATTGATAGTGAACTCACAACATTGGATCCCAAGGATTTTAATACAATCCAAGATTATGTCACAAAATAAAATGAGCTAAGAGAAAAGCTAAAGGATTGTGGAATTGACAAAAAGGATGCTCAATTGGTTTACAACTTATTGGACAAGCTTCCATCAGAGTATGTAGCCTTTGTATCTAGCTTTCACACCCATAGGTTAGATCAAGGTTCTTCATACACTTCTTCCTCTTTTGATGCATTCACAAAGATGTTGATACTTGAGCAATCTAAGTTGACTAAGATGGGGATTCTCAAATCTTCAAAGTCACAAGCATTGGTGGCTAATAAAGGGAATCAAAGCAATCAAGGAAAAGGCAAGAACCAAAAGAAACCTAAGTCTAAACCACAACAAGATGGAGCACAATCCTCTTCTCTACAGCAAGGTGATTCTACATCATCACGTAAGAGTAAATCTAAGGACAATCTTTTTTGTGTATATTGTAAGAAGTCGGGACATGATGAACAAGGTTGCTACAAGAAGGATATTGATGAATTGAAACATCTTCTTGAGAAGAACAAAATCAATTTTCCTTCTAGAATGCCTACATCAGCTTCTTCTTCCAGGGAAAAGGATAAAGGGAAGGATCACTCTTTTGGGATAGATAAAGGAAAAGGACAAGCTCTTTGTGCTACTACAAGTCATGATTCAAGGAGATGACTTCTAGATTCAGGGGCTTCTCATCACATGGCATCTTCGCAGTCTATGTTCTCTTTATTTGAGCCTTGCACCATGCTATGGATTTTCATTGGCAATCATACATACATGGATGTGATTGGGAAAGGATCTATTGCCATTGGGGATAACTCCTTCAATGATGTGTTGTGTGTACCCCATTTGACAAATAATCTTCTTTCCATCTATCAAATCACACATGGGGCAACAAAGAAAACTGTGGAGTTCACACTTGATTCAGTTATCATTAGAGACTTGGATACTAGAGCTATTATTGTGACTGGGGTGGTTGATCATGCATCTTGGTTGTACTCCTTTTCACATTTTGGTCCTATTGATGAGGTTGATTATTCCTATGTTGATGATTCATATTTTGAGTAGAACTTTGGGTACTTGAACTTGGGGATTCTCACATGTGACCCTATTATTGAGCCTTGCATTTCATCTCCTCCCATTGATATCACATTACCTATTGCACCTTATGATGCAGCTAGTGTGATAGTTTTGCCTTCTTGTGATTTAATGTAGTAGGATATTTCATGTCTTCCAGCTTCAGTTCATTGGGATAACTACTTGATAGACATTGTAGGTTTATTTGTGGACTCCTACATTGCAGATTTGGGAGACATCATTGATGGCATTCATCTTCTCTTTGATTGAGATGATCCTTCTTCTATTGTTGTGAGGGAGCACTTTGACCCCCTTGTGCATTCTCAGCATGATCATTCTTTAGAGGTTGACATGATTGTGGATACTTTTGTACAATAGTTGGAGGAGGTCTCTTTATCCTTAGAGGAGACATGTGAGTCTTTGGGACTTGTTCTACATTCATCTCCACTAGATCTTGGAGTTCCTTTTTCAGTAGTGTGGAGCAGTTCACCACCTTTGGAAGGGGTAACTTTCAGCATTGACATGGGGACACTTGAGAAATTTTCAGAGATTCCATTCATCATGAGTATTTTTCCCACATCTTCCCTTCATGATTGGGGACAAAATTTATGGATACACCTTTGGTTTTTGTTTCTTCCCAAGGGGAGGAACATTGTTCAACGTTCGTGGAGTAGTTTCTTCATTCACCATTGAGCTTCTACCATTGGTGCAAATTCTACATGAGGGGGGGCTACCTAGTCTCTCTTATTCTTCTCTCATATGGGGTGTAATAACCCACTTACTATTAATAAAAAAAATCGACTGATTTTTTTTTTCTTTTAATATTTAAAGATATTGATTTCTTATTCTTATTTATTTTTGATTCAATAACATACTCAGGTACATCTATCCAAACAAGATAGGCATCCATCCAACCGGGATGGGCATCTAACCATACGGGTTAGGCATCTATCCATATGGGACTAGGCATCTAACCATACGGGTTAGGAATCTAACCATACGGGTTAGGCATTTGTCCATACGGGATAAGAGGTTTCATCTATCCAATCTGGGATAGGCATCTACCCAAGCAGGGTAGGCATCTATTCATAAGAATAGGATATGCTCTGGCCAAAGACTTTAGACTCATCGGGACCATCCGGGTCCTAAGCCACTCTCTAAAGACTACACTCCCCTACTAGGAGTACATCGAGGTCGCCGTCTTTAGGAGTATAAAAAATAATTACATAAACAATCTTGAGTTCTGCCTCGGAATTCAGCCTAAAGCCTCGGGAAGTCAAGCGAATCCATACAAGATTCCTTATGAGTATGCATTGAATTAATTTTAACCTTTCAATTAGTATTTGCACCATTTGATTAAAAGACCAAAGAGCTTCAAGAGCCAACTACTCACCCATAACCAAATCCTAATCCCCATCCCCGAACGCCTAAGTATAAGGGACGAATTCATCCCTAGACTGCCTACATACCCGTTTTGGCACGGGATCAAGGCGTAAAGTATGTAGTTCTGGTTTCTAACTATAGTTTAATGTAAATTGTTTGGTGGGTACGCAACCCTTTCTAGGGTCAATGTCCCAAATAGTTTCTCTACGGTTTCTATCCACGATGGTAGCTCTATAGCAAAAAGACTCAAGATGGTCTTTTTCTTGTGGCCTAAAACAACTAAGTCCTATTTCCTATTAAATATGTCACACTTAATCAATTGTCATCCATTGAAATCATCAAGATAAAATAAATTTTCAAGATCTTCACACACATCCAAACCCTAATGGGGTTATCTAAAGTTCAATTGATCAGATGTAAATTCATTTAAAAATTAATCTTTTTAGATTATCGATCCAAGGGGGATTACCCACCCCTTGGATTTTAACTTCCAAATGACCCTTATGTCTCCCCGGTGATTTAAAGGGACGATGCCATAGACGCCATTATTGCAGCTTTATTAGGCATTAAGTGCAGTAGTTCAACATGATGGCATTACCCATAAGTGTGACCCAGAGGCACCATAGATACCGAACACTGCTAAGTTTTGGTTTCAACTCCTCTTGTTTAGTTATCTAACTAGGAATTTAACTTTGAATTCATGAATCCTAAAAGAAGCAATATACCAATACAATTATGAAAAAGAAACTATTATATACAAGGAATTATCACTTGAATTGAAAAGTAAACTATGAATTTTACGTAATTGAAAGGAACATAAACAAATCGACTACTTGTAATAGTATTTTCTCCGAAGGAAAGTTATGATAATTAAAATTTTGAAAACTTGAACTAAAAACCTGAAATTACTAATTGCTTGGAAACCATGATACTTTCAAAGATAACTTATGGAAATGATTTGAATTACTTGCAAGATATAATTGTTTTGGACAAACCATTACACAATAAGTATGAATCCTAGTACTGATTTTCTTGAAAGAAAATTAAATGATTGAATAGAAAGAATTTGGAAATGAATTTTAACACCTAAATGTTTGAAGTGAAAAGTACTTAATAATAATCCCAACTAATTCTTCCCTATGAAGTAATTCAAATTTCATCTACAAATGATAACACTACTTTAAATGTGAATCCTAATACTTGAAAGGTACTAAATTGCTTGAAATAGAATTTAAATTATCAAATAATTATACTTTGGAAATGAATTTAATACTCACTTGTTGAAGGGAAAAGGAAACAACTATTCAACAATAAGCTTCAAATTAACCACGTTATTCTTAGTTACTAATTGTTTGAAAAAGAGATTAGACAAGAGTGTAAACAATATGAAGTCTCCTAATACGCAATTATAATCAATAAATTTCTAGTTGCTTTTGAACTAATACCTTTGCAAGATTATAAAGTGATAACTAATTACTCCTTCCACTTGAAGTAACGTTAACTTTATCGTTAGATACATTCTACAAATAATAACTTTATCAATTTCAAATACTTCGAAGGGAGATAATGTTTGCTCCTTAAATTACCCTCAATTAGAATTGTTACTTAATTTTCTAAGTGATCACGGAGTAGGTTTCTTGAAACTCATTTGCTAAAACAATTTCGGTTTTGAATAAACTCTCTTTGCATCCTAATTAGTACTATTACCATATGAATATTTAACTATGCAATTTACCTCTAAATTTAATGCTAATTAAATTAATCCTTACTAATTACTTGTATTATTAAGTGTAACTTTTCCTTTTTACTAGTCTTATGTTTCTTTTAGCTAGAAGGTAAATGATTTTAACTATTAAAACAAGTGACTATTCGCGATGCCTTATATACTCATATCTTGGAATCTAATAAAGAAACACATAAAATAATCAACCTTTCAAATTGAGACAAACTTTTTCTTACATTAACTCATATTGCTGAAATACCTAAAAGGGTTACTATGAATCTAAACACATTTACTTGTTAGGTAAATTCCTTTAACATTTGATACTTGTACTAATTGAAATATACAAAAGATAGTTTGAAGTCCAAAAATCAAAATAAATAAATAAAGAACTTAGATATTTGAAATGTATTAAATGTCTTGGGAAAATCTACTTACTACTACGTACAATTTGAGACTAAATAGAGACACTTGAAGAATAAGAACCAATACTATAGAATAAGTGTATCATTGGTGAAATATTATCTTTCCCTAAAGGATTAATCACCTCTTAAATTTTTCTTTAATAAACAAACTTTACTATACACTAAAGAATAAATTCCTTCTTATAAGAGTGGGTTATAAATTAAATTTCAACTATATTGACATAAATAAATTTTAATTACCAAATTCAAATGAATAAATTTTAACTAAATAAACCCCTTAGTATATATACATAAAATAAATTTTAATTGTAAATCCTAATTGTATTTTACTTTTAATAAAGCCCCCCCCCCCCCTCCTCTTTTTTTTCATTATTACTAACCTCAAAAAAATAAATTTTAGATTTTAACGATGTAAAGAAACTATAAAAAATATATATATAAAAATAATAATTCTAATAAATTAAAATTCATTCATTCAATAATTAATAAATTATAATTTAATTCACTCAACTCGAATCAATGCAAATCAATTTAACATTAATAAGATGTTATTTATAATCAATTAGTACCAATTTTAAGACAACATATACCAATATTATTTTATATCCTAGACTTATTATAGTCAACTATATATAATATATCAATTATATTAATAATTTTTTAATAACTAAATTAAAAACAAAATTGTAAAAATAACAACAGTTATACCAATTGATATAACATGGTTTGCGATGCCATAATAACTTTACATGCCGAAACTTAATTAACATTAATTCTTAAAAGATTTATATAAGTATTTATATATTTTTTTAATATATTTATCTATATATATTAATTTGATCCGAGTTTATAAAAAAACAAAAAAAAATAGAGATAGACTTAGAAATTAAATAATATATTCACTAAAAGATATAATTAATTCATAGAGAACAATAAGTGAAAGAAAATAAATAAGTAAATAAATAAATTTATCTCTCATGCATTCTAGATGGGTAGTAATTTTTTTTTTTTTTAAGTTTCTCAGAGAAGTGATATTATTCAGGGAGAAAGAAAAACACATGTTCTTGGGAGATTAAAATTTTCTTGAATAAATGATCAAGTATATGTTCACAGAAAAACAATTAAACTAATTCATATTCTCAGAGAAGTGATATTATTCAGGAAGAAAGAAAAACACATGTTTCGAGGGAGATACAAATTTTCTTGAATAGATGAACAAGTATATGTTCACAGAAAAATAATTAAATTAATTCACAAAGAGAGAGAGAGTAAAATTTATTTACAGGGAAAGAAAGATTATATTCCTGGATGTTTACAGAGAGGAACAATTTTATGCTTTATGCTCACTAAAAAAGTAAAACAAGATCTATACACAGATGAATAAATTTATATTCATGGAGAGAATATTTATTCACAGAAAAATAATAAATAAGAGAAGTAAGATTTATACACAGGTAATCATATGCTCACATAAATAAGTTCATTCACATGAAAGCAATAAAAAAATAAATAAAATAAAGATTTATACACATATGATCAACATATATTCACAGAAAGATAAGTTTATTCACATGTAGATAATTACATATGGAAAATAAGATTTTTTTTAATTCTTTTTTTACAAAGATTCTTTTTCTAGATTTTAAAATTGAAGAAAGCAAAAGCAAAGATTTGATTTTTCCTTCTTTTTCTCTAAAACACATTAAATATATAAAAATAAATATTCATATGCATTTTTTTGAAAAAGAACTTTTATCAGTGTATTATTTTTATTTTTTTTTTAAATTTATTTTTAATGAAAATAAATTTTCTTTTGATTAATCTTTCTAAACAATTAAGATGAGCAATTTTTTTTATATAAATGAAGATTCCAGAGAGATAAAATCTATATATATATATATATATATATATATATATATATATATATATATATATATATATATATATATATATATATATATATATATATATATATATATATATATATATATATATATATATATATATATATATATATATATATATATATATAAAATACAAAATTTTCACATGTAAATGAGAGAATGCAAGATAGGAGAACCTAGATTGTCGAAGCTTGATGTTGAATCCTCTCCAATCTTCCAGCTATCTTTTTTAGATCCTTCCTTGTAACTTCATGAAAAATTCTTCAACCAAACTTAAAAGAAACCTACTATACAAGTGACTACCAAATTCTACTTCTACCAACAAGAACAAGAACTCTAGAAAATTTATTTTCATTCCCAAACTATGAACTCCCTTTTTTAAAGATTTGCATACATTATATAGAAAAGATGCACCAATTCCACTATCAAGATAATTAATTGAAAATGGAGGTTCTTTTTCTAAAATTGGTTTCATGCAAAATTGATTGATCACTTGATGGAGGAGTTACATGCAAGAATATGCAATTCGAATATTACCTCTAGAAGCTTCTATTTCCTCCTACGACATGTGCTAAATTAACATATTGAGAAAATAAGAATTTTCAAAATTAATTTCATGCAAAATGATTGTTGTCATAGTGAAGGTTACATTTGACCATGCATTGAAAATTCAAATTTGAATTCTCCCCCAAAAATGCATTTTGTAACTCCTTTGTCATAAATATGCCATGAATAGAATTATTCTTGTCATAGAATAATTTTGTAACTCCCATGTCATATATTTGCTAAATATAATATTTATTCTTTAATATTTTAAATTTTAAATTTCTTTTCTAGAATCTTCTTATTTCTCCTACACCATGTGCTCAATTAAGATATTGAGAAAATAAGCAATTTTCAAATAAATTATGACCTCATGTGTGTGTCACCACTTAAATTCCTTTTTATTTAAAAACTTCAACCTCATTTCAATTTATCTTTTCTTTCTAACATTACTCATAGAATTAATATTATAATAGTAATAATAATAATAATAATAATAATAATAATAATAATAATAATAATAACAAGTCATATCAAGGTCCAAAAAGAGGGTTATGACATGGGGGGGACTTTTTCCTCACATGGGGTTTTGTCCTTCACATGTTTCTTTGACAATTCTTTTGTATATAGTTTTCATCTCTCTTTTTGGGGGAGGGGTTTTTCTCTCTTTTCCCACTTTATGAGAGACTGGATTGGTTTGCATGCATTTGCATTTATACATGGGTACCTAACATGGCCTTGTAGTCGGGACCCATCTTGCATTGCTTAGTTGCATTGTAGACTTAATTGCATTCCCCTAAGTTGCACTTAAGGGGGGGTGTTGGTGTAATTATTTATTCATGTTGGATATTATTACACCTTACTTAAGTTTACTTAGGTACATGCATTTCATAGTATTTTGGGTATGAGACACTTGGGTGTTTGTGCCACATTGGGATAGTGTGTTGTAGGAGATTTCCACCTTTTATGGTGTGATTGTTATTACTTTATCATATCCACTTATTGTGGGATGATAATTCCACCTTCGGTGGGTGATCCACCTCATGTGGAATATTTTATTATTTCTCCTACCTACCCTTGTTTCTTATTGAGCCACATGTCATATTTGTGTGCTCACATATCCATATAGCCTTGTCTTTTTAAGAAGGCTCATCTACATTGTATGTAACAACTTGTGATGATCCAGTTGATCAATATTTTCATCTTGATATAATATAGTTTATTCCTATCATCTATTTTGTCTCTCTATTGTACTTTGTATTGAGTTGTTCATCTTAGCAAAATATCACACCAAGAATACCACAACATGAAACTTGAAGAGATATAATTGACATGACCAAAATAGCTAATACCGGAACACGTAACTGATACCACGACCAATGTGACCTCAAAATTTTGGAATAGATAACTAGCAAAGAAATTCTAGAAATCACTCCATTAGATCAACTATACCTCACTACATCACATCCAATAGCTATACCAAAATGTGCATCACTTGCTTGTTGGCATATTGGCATAACTGATAGAGATGATGATGCACCAGTAAAGGATGTTGATGATATATTGAAGGACTGTTGGTGATGATATAATTATGATATGATACTTTATGATCAGTTATTTGTGTTTTCATTGATGGAAACCATGTTTGTTTATGTTTGGTATATCATCTAAGTCATCTAAGTTATCTAAGTTATCTAAGCCTAACTAGTAATGGAATGTTTGCTAAGTTGATAGTAAACCTGTAAGAAGGAATAGTGAAGGAGATGATTGCGGTAGAGATCCGTGTTGAGTTAGGTCTTATGGTTTGGAATGTATGCTTATGACATTATAATGAATCTATGACTAGAACCACATCATGTTTGGAGAATTAGAAGTCATGTTTGTAATTGACTGTTGTATATTTAGTGCAAGGTTTGAGAACCGGTAACAAGATCTTCGATCGGTGATGTTTTATGGTTTGGCAGCAAATCTTGTCATGCTCATTACTTAGTGGTTACGTGTCAGAAACCATTTATGATGATAAGATTTCATTTAAGCATGTACAAGGATCAAATTTATTGGGAATCAACAAAGTGCTTAGTAGATTGTGTCAAGGGGTTTGACAACTTATCAGATCGATGTGCGATGATGTGTTATGATCATTCAACAAATGTAATTGTCTTGAAATTTGTTGTAATGATTTGTATGATGATCTATAATGATTTGTAATAACCTGATATGATCTATGATGTAAATTCAATGTATTTTGAATGTTGCGAGGGTTTTGTAACCGACCTAATTGTAAAGTTTATTTAGGTCAAAGTTTGAGAATGTTTAGTGTGTCGATGATCAGAGAAGGAGAGTGTGTCAAACCGAATTGAGATGTCTGCATGTGTGAAGCATATTGGAGCTTAAATGGATCTATACTAGCAAGAAAATAGTGCATTGATCAGATCATTTATCTGTTGTTTCCTAACAGTTGCAACAGTATTAAAATCCCTTACCCAGGTAGGTCCTAACAAGCCTGATCTTGTAAACCCCTTCATTAGGTGGCTCATTAACTTGGGTTTAAATCCTTTAGCAAGGTCACTCCTAACAGAGCTGAGGTTAAAATCCCTTCATCAGATGACTCCTAACAAGTTATTCTCTTAACCGAGCATTATTGTAAAGCTCCTAATAGGACGCATTTCGAAAGAGTGCAAATATTTTGTGGGTACTAATTCCCACTATGGTTTTTCCCATTTGGGTTTCAACATGAAAAATCTTTGTGGTCATGTTGTGGATGGATTTTTGAGTTATTCATTTGATGTCCTTACTATGTTTTCTTAATGATGATAACTTAAGTAGCTACCGATATTAGTTTAGTAAATCTATTTTGGACACTGTTTGATCAGCTACCGATAGTGATTATGAACTATTTTTGGTGAAGTGTTTTCAGATTGGTGAAAGATTGCAGTTTATTGTTATCACTGATTCACCCCCCCCTCTTAGTAATAATCGAATCCTCACAATAACATTGCTCATATAAAAAAACTGCACATATCGACTACATACAACATCCAGACTAAACCAGGTAACATTGAACTGCATATATTGTTGGTCCAAACCGAATAACAAGTTTAACATCAATGAAAACAATATTCATATGTCTAACATCAGACATGCTCTAGGAAATCATCAAGTGAATTACATAGGAGATCATATAGATGATGCACATGATGTTTTTGAATGGTGTAAGAAACACTTTGCATCAAATGACGCTAGTACATCATCAGGAATGAATTGATATGTTCCATATAGAGTGTTTTGGGATATATTAGGTATGTACATACATGTGTATGTGATCTTTTATTTATTTTTTTGGTTATCAAAATTTTTAAAATATTATTTAGTATTAAATCAAACATCTAACATTTACATATGTTTTCGGGGTGCAGATAAAATAACAATGCATGGATGCAAGAGGCTAGAGAAGGCAAGATCTTTGCATTCTGTCATGAGTACAAATAATCATATATGGACATTGAACATGAGGGATTACTCATTTAGGTGGTTTTTGATGAATAATTAGAACTATCTAACAACATGAATCATAAAAAAATTTAAAGGAAGTTTTCAAATGTGAAAGTAGATCATGGAAAATGAAGTATATTTATCATTACTTGCACCAGTGATTGAATTTAATGACTCAGTTTAGCACTTGATTTGATATAAAATGATCATGGTGGTTGGTTTTTAATGATATTGTACCATAAGTTCCCTAGGAAATTTTTTAGGTAGAATTATAATATATACCACATTTTGAGTTTAATTAGATGAAAAAAAGTGACATATTTTCCTGGAATTTGAACATTGCCTCTAGTACATGTAATATAGGTTGTTACAAGGAAAAAAAGTGGTACTTTAAGGGAATTTCAAAATTTAGGAAAATAGATCTATATAATTATAATTATGCACATATTGTTTTAGGTTTCTTAATAAGAATATCAAAATGGAATCCAAATTATTGTGTATGTACTCGACTTTCGCACTTCAACTATACATATTGTGATGTCATATAATGACTAACAAAATTAATTATTCATTAGTAACATGCTTGAGAGCATACCTAGAGTTGTAAGCATGAAATATCACATCACAAGTCTAAGTGTGTATGATATCATAATTATACTTGTCATTAGAAACACTGTAATAAGTTGAAAGAGAAATTATAATTCATCAAGGAACTACATAATTATGAGTTCAAGTAGTGCACTTAGAGGCAAGCTGCCATCACATATTTAAGGTATTCATTAATTTGGGAAAGTTTGAATTTTTAAAATTATGTTCTTGGAATTTAAGTTATTTAATTTTATGATGAAGATAAAAATTAATATTGTACTCCTAGTGTTTTCACCCACAAGAAGTGGTATCAAGTATAGCACTTTGAAAAGAAGATATGGTATGGAAAAAATCTAAATCAACCTAAGATCGATTCTTAGAATCCTTCAAGGATGACTATTACACTAAAGATGTCTATGTTGATCATTGCATCTAATGATTGTGCAATCATAACAAGAACATTACAATTTAGTTCAATATTATATTAGTACCTTCCATGAAGTCTAGGTAAGGCTAGCGTAAATAAAGAGTAAGAGCAATTTTGAGTCTTCAAGTATCATAGCAACCTAAACATCCCTTTAGTTTAGGATAAAGTTGATAAAAATAAATAAATAGAGAAGCCTATTGCTATAGGTTATCACCATTAAGGAGTTAGAGAAAAAAAAGTAAGTGGAAATAACCTCTATGCTAAAAAAAACACTACCTTCAAATAAAAACAAATTAAGCGAGACAAATAAATTGTGTGATAAACACAAGAGCTATATCGTTATTCCAATATATTAAACTTCATGTGTAAAATAATTTGTATAAAAAATCCCTTAGATGAGATCATTTTAATATAACCTAACATCTTATTCAACATTACATAAAAAATATCACAAGAAGATAAACTAGATAAACTATTCCGTTCACAAATATTGATTAAGGGTAATAATTTTGGAATTCATGATTGATGGTGATAACATGAAGAAACAAATTTCTATAGAGTTCATCAAGTAGTTAATTTTTTTATGTAGGAACATTTAGGTTCATGAGAAATCCTACACATGGATATGTTTGAAACTCATTTTCAATTTGGGGTGACCCATGTACTTCCGCGGTTAAAAAACTTGCTTGGTGAAACCACCACCAAGGTTCAATTCCCCGATGGGCTGCTATGCTCGCATGCTTGGTACTTTCATTGGGTTGGCGCGCTCATGGATTTGAACAACAATAGTGTTCACCCATTACCAATAAAAAAAAAAGTAAAAAACTCATTTTCAATTCAAGACCCTAAATCCATGAATTTTAATCCTAAACTCATTATTAATGTAGCTTATAGTTTCAAGTTGGGGTGTGAAGTTTTGAATATATTATAGTTTCAAGTGCATTGAACAAGTTACATACAATAAATTTGGTTTCTCATTCTAGGTTTTAACATTCAAAATGTTTCAACCTAGGTTTCTAAGTTATATACCTAGGGTTTCTAAGTCATATATACTTAGGATTTCTACATCATATGCACCTAGGGTTTCTACATCATATGTACCTAGGATTTCATTCTAATTAAATGAATGAAATTAATTTAAGAATACAATATTTTCCTGAATGAAAGATATTTGAAACTAAAAACAACTTAAAAAAAACAAAGAACATACATGCAATTTACTACAAGAAAGGAATATTTTGTGCACCAAGTATATATCTAGCTGAAGCAGTGGGTGGTGAAGAGCTTGCATAGATTCATGTTGGGATCCAAGAACACTGAGAGGGGGGGGTGAATCAGTGTTCTATCGGTTAGAATATTTTTAACCTTATTATCAAATCCACTTATTAATCGGCATGCATAAAAGAAAGTAACAAGAAGTAATAGAAATGCAACCACATAAATCAACACCATAACACAAATATTTATACGTGGAAAACCTCAAAGATTAAAAACCATGGTGGGATTGGTGACCCACAATATCTATCCATTGGCTAAATGAATAAATATTACAAGAGGGGCCTGCACATGCAAGAAGGCACACTGCCTAGAGCACACTGATCATCACAAAGGAGCCTCACTAACTACAGATATGAAATATTGAATTACAAACAAAATTTGAACTCTGAATGTGCATCTGGCATGCTGGATGAGTTCCAGTTTATGTACTATCTATACCGGTTTATATTGTAACCTCCCTTACCGGTAACTTAGATCGTTCTCCAATCCTCTAGACAAATAACCAAGACCAACTACATATCTTTACATTCACATTCTGTCGATCAAGATCTCACTCGCATAACATCACATAACCTATTGCATTTGTATCTCCAAAATGACCTAACCGGACTGACTTATATACCCATTTACATGTATAAACATAAATTCCTTATTTCGGCTTACAATAATATTTTAAAAGATAAGAGACATGTCGGCCTAGACAAAATATAAATATAAAACTATATGACTATTGGCGCTTCCACGTTTTCCGGATCAATATCCTATGTTAGCCTTAGAATATCGGTTCCAAGTTTGTTGGTTACATACATGTCAGTTCCTTGAATATCAGTGATGTGAATTTTGGTTACCATGATTACTAGATCTTCCATGAAGTGTGTTTCCATCAATGACAACACCTAGAACCTAGATAAGTGTCAATTGCCAAAAATCTCCCCCTTTGGCATTGATGGAAACAATCATGTGAAAAAAGGATCGTTGAAGTGTTGTACCAATTCCTATCCAAAATCTGATCTCCCAAAGCTAGTCTCAGAAGGTTGCTCCCCCTGAGCTATAAATTACTTCTTATGTCCCTTAACATTTTTCACTTCCAACCTCTCCCCCTTTGACAACAATGCCAAAGGCCGGGGCAAAGAATAAGAAATGAATGAAATTTTGTACAAATCAAAATTGTGATTACCGAATCTAGATGTACTTGAAAATATTCGGATAAGAACCCTTCAAAAATGCCAAATAAGTATCACATCTGGTCTTTAAAGCTCCCAAAATTGATACAAACCCATTCAGAATGTAAGCGTGCAATTCTTCTTTCTGTTAGGGTTGTCGTTGTGGGCATATTCATCTGTTCCATACATTCTCGCTTATGAAGTAACAAAGTATTAAGTCAGGGACTAACCAAACCTCTTAATTCTTTGGCTAGACCAGATTAACTTGTCCTTTTCCTTCTCCAAGGCTGAAATTTCTGACTCAAAGTAAAATTTAACCATCAACGGTGTTTGTCAATGACTTAGTACCATCAAAACTGACTACAAGTTGTTCCAACTTGTCCTTATTCGCCTTAATTTTATTGTCCAGGTCTATCGTTAGTTTGGTTGTGTTAGTGCAAGATCGGTATATACGACTACATTGGTGAAGTGCTTCATCAATCCTTGTTATTTCTTTTGTCAGCTTAGCTTTGTCTAATTTGATCATATTAACATAGGTGACCTTCCTAGTTGCATTATATCTTTCCACCAATTGTCAGTTTGACACTTGTTGAAGAGTTTTGTACTCTTTTGCAATGTGCTCAGTCAAATCTTTCAACTTATTGAAGGGACTTGCAACCTAATCTATCTTGCATTCCGGTGCAAGCTGCTGCAAAATTGGAATTGCCTGCTCAATAACTTGTTTATCCTCTGATCCTTCTTTCTTCAATTTCTGAGCTGCAAGAAACATTAATTCAAAACTGCTTGGCTTCTCAATATTCTTTTTCTCAAAATTACCAAAATCTTATTTACTGGATGAGTCAAGTGCCAACAATGAGGGACCAATAGCCGGTGAAGGTTCTGGTACCCTAACTTTAGTCTATTCAACCTATTCTTTCTCCCCTTCCTTCTATTCTACTTTATCATTTACCTTCTCCTCAGCACCGGTGACTTCACCACTTCGTGTAGTTATTTTTGTTGCCTCTATCTCATGAATTTTAATTGTATCAACATCAATTACTGGAGGAGGATTGTCCTCAATATTATCTACCGGTTTATTGATCTTTACATCTTGTATAGGTGTTACTATTGGAGGAATGTCTTCAATTATTCTCTATTCCAAAACCTGTGGATCTTCACCTAGTATACCTTTACCCTTAGCATCAATCGGGATGTCTGGAATCTCAGACTTAGGAGGCATATCTGGTGATGTAAAGAAACCTGGTTTATCAACAAATATTTTAACCCATGCCTCATGGGTTTCCTTGACTATTTCATTCACTCTGCCCACCATAAGACTCACATGTCGGTGTCTACTCTGGAAAATTGTTTTATTAGCAAAATCTAGACACTGCTACATCTCTTCTCCAGTGATAGCACCATAAACAGTCAACAATTCCTAAACCTTTATATGTTTATCTTCCTCAATAGCAGATAATCTCCTAGTATCTAACTTATTATATAAATCTGTCGATATTTGTTTCTCAATCTCAATTAAATATTTCTTATATATATCTAAGTATAACAAAACTGCTTTTTGTATCTCCTTTTATTCTTTATCATCCATATTGTCATAATAATGTTGTATATTACTCAAAATACCATCCTTTGTAATTTGATCAATTAATTCAGCAACAGAAAGAGGAGGAATAACCTTAATATTATTGTCATATTTAAGAGCTATATCTAGATCAGATTTCTTCTTCTTATCGGGGGTGGGAGCAAATTCCTTAACCAATTTTCTTTTCTTAGTAGGCTTCCTCTCCTTCAAAATTTTCTTTTGAGTTGTCGAAGGAGTGACTTTGGTTTTCTACAGCTTCCCTTCCTCTGGCTTCTTCCTCTGAATTCTCATATAGATCTTAGGAATCTTTGGTGGTTCTTCCTCAATCTCTGAACCAGATGCAATAGGGGCAATGAAGGTCTTTGGTTTCTTCCTCTTCATTATACCCTTTCCACCTTTGACAACCAATTTACCCCAGGTCAGACAGACATCGGTGATAGCACGAATCACCTCCTTAGTGATTTTGTAGGGTTGGTCAAGCCACATGAACTCGCCATGGACTTGTCTAAGCATGTACTGAATCATCTCATCCTAAAACTTGGGCATCTCTAGAATATCGATGAAATCCTGATCCTTCAGAATTTAAAATTTTGATTTGATCAGCCCATTCAACAAAGTGGACATGTACATTGACTTAATCTCTGATGATCCTAGATCCTCCAGAGTATAGTGAATATAGGCTATCACATCTTCCACATAGAGACCTTCATTAGGAACCCTAGAAAATGCGTCAATTGAGTCATCGACCTTTGTAATTTGGGAGCATTGCTTTAATTCTAGATGTGGACGATCCTTAATGTCCATCATAACAGGGGTAGCCACATCTATCAGAGCGGGAGCAGATCTAGTAACCATTTCGATTTCAAAAAAGTAGATTGAAAACAAAGAAAATACCTCTCAACCTATGTCGATGAAAACCCTAGAAAATACACTCTGAAAATACTGGAAATTGTTGGAAAATACTCTTAATTGCCTTTGATCGCCTTAAACTCACTCTGCTTCGCTGAGTGCTGTGTGATAAAAAATGAAGCAACTTTTCCCTTTTACTCTGCAAAGCCCTAATTTCTTATTGACATTAATGCATGTCAGCATATCATATCGAATTCAAAATCCATTATCTCAGTGTAGGTTATCCTTCAAACTGACTTCTCCAAAGTCTGAAACAAGCTTTCAGACCACTACCAGGGGTAATGCAAGATCTATCATTAATTTGCCTCCCCCTAAGGCTAATGCCTTAGTTACCAAATGAGCTTCCTATCGGTGCAAGAACATTTTGCTCTATTAGTTGAGCAACCAGGGAATTTGCCTCTGTCGATTGATCTTCAAACTTCCTAACTCACTATTTAGCATGAGCTTTCTATATTTCATCAACCTTTTTCTCTCCCTTCTCATTGAATGTGTCATTCCTTTCTGGTGTATTCTTTCTTCTGTAATATTTGCTAATGTGTCATATTTTGTTGCATGCATAGCAAGTAACATTGTTCTTTTGAATTGCCTTGTTGTATCCTTTATCATTCCTTGACCTACGTTGATTAGCCATATATCCAAAATTTCCAAGTGCATGACATCTCACATTCATTCTGCAATCTGTTGTCCTATGACCATACTTTTTATAATTTGAATATTGACCGGGAACTAAATTATTATTCTAATTTTCTCTATTTCTACATTGACTTGCTCTATGACCAAACTTATTGTAAAAAAGGAATCTACCATTAAATTTGTGTGCATTGGGTTGTCTTACTAGTGATTTTTTATTCCAATTGACCTTCTGACTGGATGTGTCATCCTGATTTACAGTACCAGATCTTTCTCCATGCTTGAATCCAAGACCTCTAGTGTCTCTAGTGTCTCTTTGATCCTTCAATAATTCATCAAGCTTTGTAGAACTAGCCTTAAACTTGTCTTTATATTCATTTGCAGTATCCAGATCTCCTCTTATGATTTTTATCATTCTTTCCAACTCTAGCTCATTTTTTTGCGATTGAACCAATTTAATTCTCAACACATCATTCTCATGTGCCAACCTAATGCATTCCTCAAATCTGTCTTTCAGAGATATAGCAAGATTTTATTCATTCTTCTTCCGGTCTTCACTCTCCTTGGACATCCTCATGGTTAGGGCTTGCATTTTATTCTTCATGACACCATTCTCCTGACTCAGCTTCTGACATAGTTCCTTAATGGCATTCTTCTCTTCATCATCTAGACTTTGTAAGAGTTCTTTTCTTTTAGCTTGAGCAGGTGATAACCTCTCCTGCAGGGTAAGGATGTTTTCCTTTGCATAATTCAACTCATCTTGTAGCTTCAAGTTCTTCAACCTTTGAGCATCATAGTCTTAAAGTGCTACTTCGAGCTCTTTCTCTATACTCATCTCCATAGATTCTAGATTCAGGATCTTCCTCAAGTTGTTAGACTTGTTCTGAGGAACCAAGCTCCGATACCAATTGTTGGGATCCAAGAACACTGAGGGGGGGTGAATCAATGTTCTGTCACTTAGAATATTTTTAACCTTATTATCAAATCCACTTATTATCCAGTATGCATAAAAGAAAGTAACAACAATTAATAACAATGCAACCACATAAATCAAAACCATAACACAGATATTTATATGTGGAGAACCTCAAAGAGGAAAAACCATGGTGGGATTGGTGACCCACAATATCTATCCACTGGTCAAATGAATAAATATTACACGAGGGCCCTGCACACTGCTCATCACAAAAGAGCCTCACTGACTTCAATTATGAAATACTAAATTACAAACAAAATTTGAACTCTAAATATGCATCTGACATGCTGGAGGAGTTTCAGTTTATGCACTATTTGTACTGGTTTATACTGTAACCTCCCTTACCGGTAACTTAGATTGCTGTCCAATCCTCTAGACAAATAACCAAGACTAACTATAGATCTTTACATTCGCATTCTGTCGATCAGGATCTCGCTCGCATAACATCACATAACCTATCACATATGTATCTCCAAAATGACCTAATCAGACTGACTTATATACCCATTTACATGTATAAACATAAATTCCTTATGTCAGCTTGCAATCATATTTCAAAAGATAAGAGACATGTTAGCCCAGACAAAATATAAACATAAAACTATATGACCATTGTGTTAGGTCCCAGAGGCAATTGAGAGGGGGTGGTGAATCAGTTGTCTATTAGTTTCAAACCAAAACTAACTTAACCAAACATAGTGCATAATACCGGTAAACCAAACTTTAATGCCGGTAGACAGTTTAATAGTTAATAACAGTACCGGTAAAGTTTAATGCATAAACAGAAAGACAAATAACATACACAACACATAACACAGTTATTTGTACATGGAAACCCTGTAAGGGGAAAAACCAGGGTGGGAAACCTTACCCACAATCAGATGATACTACTGCAGATAGTAAGTGTGTACAAATGGGGTTTGCACATGCAGAAAGGCCAACTACCTAGAGTTCACTGCTCAATCACAAAATTGGAGTCACACTGACTACAATTGGATGGTTAAATCCAATGATAATGTACTACTCAAAATAGCATCTTCATATGCTAGATTCAGTACCGATTAAGCTCTGATTTGCCTTCTCCAAAAGGCCTCCTTGAATCTTCAAATGATGCCTACATGTATAGCTCTGCTTATATTCGCATATACCTTATTACAATCCTTTTTCACACTCTTCTACTTCTCCATAATCTCATAAATGAGATCTTACATATATACCAAAACCTAAGACCAAATGTGTAGGTTGGCTCATTAAGATATTACAATTAAATCAATTACAAATGAATCAATATGCAATGCATGATGTTGGCTCAATGCATTTACAACAATAAAAAATCATCTCCATAACATGTTATGTTGATCTAGAATAGATAATGCTTGTCGGTCCATAACCTAGACCTATTTTCTAGTAACAACAAATATGCAAACCCGATTAGATCAATGACCAAATCACCAAAACCAAATGTCCAAACAATGTCTTCAACATAACCAAGTAATCTCCAGATGATAACAGATCATCCTCAGTGTTGGTGAACAATATAGCCTGTCAGTGAACTGAATACCGGTGACTGTGCATAAGTCACTGAACATGCCAGTGAATATAACCAAAGATCTCCAAGTGTTCTCAAGTGTTGACAAGTGTTGACATCAATGAAAAAACCAATGCAACACATCCATAATACCAACAATCTCCCCCTTTGGCATTGATGGCAACACAAGATGGAAAAACCATTTAAGTGCCAAAGCAGAAATGCCAAAAACCCAAAACCAACAATCTCCCAAAGAGATCATTAAAATATAGATACACAGAGTAACAATCTCTCCCCCAATGAATAATCTCTCCCCAAAAGATAATGTGTTTTTCCATAGATATCTCTCCCCCTTTGACATCAAATGCCAAAGCAATACAAAACCAAATACAATTAGTTCAAAGAACTTGTTACAAATACCAATGGTTGTAACCATATTTATTCAATCTACTCCCCCTAAGAAATAGCTCTCCTTCATCAAAGATGAAAAACATATTTCTCTGTTAATTCTGTCGGTCTGATGCCATGCTCCAACTGTCTAAGTTTCTACCGATGAGGGTATAACTCCAATTTGCTCTCTAAGATATTCAAAAGTTTCCTTAGGCAAAGGTTCAGTAAAGATATCTGCAATCTGTTCTTTAGTATTCACATAAACCAATTTCACTTCTTTTGCTTCAACATTCTCTTTTAGAAAATTGAATTTGATAGAAACATGTTTAGTTTTTGAGTGAAATACCGAATTCTTTGATATATCAATTGCTGCCATATTATCACAGTAAATGATTATAGATTCCTTGCATTTTACCTTTATATCTTTCAACATTTTCTTAATCTATAATACCTATGTACAGTTAGTTGTTGTTGCAACATATTCTGATTCTGCTGTTGATAAGGATGTTCAACTTTGTTTCTTTCTCAACTATGAAATTAGTCTGCTGCCAAGAAAAAATGCTCCGTCGGTGGTGCTTTTTCTGTCATCTACATCTCCTGCCCAATTTGCATCTATGTATGCACATAAATCAAAATTTTGATCTTTAGGATACCATAAACCAAGATTTGTTGTTCCTTGTAGATATCAGAAAATCCTTTTCACTGCTGATTCATGATTTTCCTTAGGATTACTCTGAAATCTTGAAACAATACATACTGCATTCATAATATCAGGTCTTGTTTGTGTCAAATATAGTAAACCTCCTATCATAGACTTGTATCTTGTCGGATTAACAGGTGTTGATTCATCCTTCAAAGATAGTTTATCAGTTGCAGCCATAGGTGTGCTTATCGGTTTAGAGTTTTCCATGCCAAATTTCTTAAGTAATTCCTTCAAGTACTTTGATTGATTTATGAATATACCTTTATCAGTCTGTGAAATGTGCAATCCTAAAAATAATTTTATCTCTCCAATCATAGACATTTCAAATTCTTCCTGCATCTTATTAGAAAAGCCTTTACACAATCCATCTTCTCCTCCAAAAATTATATCATCAACAAAAACTTCAATAACCAAGATGTCATCATTAGTCACTTTGTAATATAAGTTGTTGTTAGCATTACCTTTAGTGTAACCAAGCTTCAAAAGATATTTGTCCAATCTAGCATACCAAGCTCTAGGAGCTTTCTTCAATCCATATAAAGCTTTCCTTAACCTACAAACCATATCTTTGTCATCTATCAAATAAAATCCATCAATTGTTCAATTGAAACTTCGTCTTCAAGATCACCATTCAGAAATGCACATTTAACATCCATTTGATATACTTTCTAGTTCTTGTGTGTTGCAAAAGCTAAGAATAATCTGACTGCCTCAATTCTAGTTGTCGGTGCAAAGGTTTAAATATAATCAATTCCTTCTTTCTGTGAATATCCCTTACACACTAATCTTGCTTTGTTTCTGATTACCTTACCATCTTCATTCAGTTTATATCTGAATACCCATTTAGTTCCAATTACATTTTTGTTTTTTAGGCCGGGGAACCAATGTCCATGTGTTATTCTTTTCAATTTGTTCCAATTCATCTTCCATAGCCTTAATCCAATGTTTGTCTTCACATGCCTCATTTATAGTTGTTGGTTCAAATTGTGAAATTAGACATACCTCTTCATTTGCCAGTCTTCCTCTAGTCATAACTCCTTGATACTTATTCCCAGTTATCTGACTTTCAGAGTGATTCAATCTTACATACCTAGGTGTGTTCACTTGTTGTTGTTCTTCAGTCACTATGGAATTCTCAGATGACGCCAGTGTGACTGGATCAACATTTTGTACCGATGTACTCATAGTAGGTTCATTATGATTATCTCAACTATCGGTTCAGAGTCTATAGACCTTATAAACTGTTAATCAATCTTCACATTTGCACTTTCAATGATTTTCTCCAATCTCTTATTAAAACATCTACATGCCTTGCTCTTAGATGAATAACCAAGAAATATTTCTTCATCACTTCTAGGATCAAATTTGCTAGCATAATCATCTCTCCTTATCTAACATTTGCTTCCAAATATTCTAAAATATTTAAGAGTAGGAGTATTACCAAACCATAGTTCATGAGGGGTCTTATCGGTTTCACCTTTGATGTGAACCTTGTTGATTGTATAAACATTTGTATTGACTGCTTCTCTCCAATACACGTGAGGTAGGTTTTCTTTTGATATCATGCTTCTACCTACATACATAATAGTTATATTCTTCCTTTACACAACTCCATTTTGTTGGGGTGTCTGAGATGTTGATAATTGTCTTCTGATTCCATTCACTTCATAGAATGTATTAAATTCCTTAGATGTGAATTAACCTCCTTGATCTAATCTCAAACATTTAATTTTCTTACCAGTTTCATTCTCTACCATCACCTTGAATAGTTTGAATTTCCCAAAAGCTTCTGATTTCTCCCTAAGAAAAGTAACCCAGCACATTCTAGAATAATCATCAATGATTAGCATAAAATATCTATCTTTTTATAAACTTCTAGTTCTTGTTGGACCACATAAATCAGTATGAATTAAGTCAAGAACATTATTGGATTTTTCTAGAATACTCTTGAAAGTTGTTCTAACTTGATTTCCAAATTGACATTCCTTACATACCGGATTGTGAGGTTTAACAATCTTAGGTAAATCTCTTACTGCCTTAGTTGTACTGATCTTCACAATGCAATCAAAATTTACATGACACAGTCTCTTATGTCGTAGCCAACTTTCATCAATATGTGCAATCAAGCATGTCTCTCATTTTTATTCAAAAGAAAGATATTACCTCTAGTCTGATTACTGGTTACAATTTGCAAACTAGTTCTATTCATGATTTTGCATTTACCATTTTTGAATTGTAATTGAAATCCCTTTTCAACTAATTGACCAACACTCAAAAGATTATGCTTCAAACCTTCAACATATTAAACATTATCAGTATTGTGCTTACCATCAAAAGATATAGTGCCCTTTCCTCTAATCAAACAAGCTTTTTCATCTCCAAATATTACTAGACCTCCATTGTATTCTTGAAAGGTTAAGAATTTACTCTTATCACCAGTCATATGATGTGAACATCCATAATCAATAATCCACTCATATTTTTCTTCAATTTTAGCTGCCAGGGCCTGTTCTATTGGTTGAATAGTAGGTATCAATTGATCTTCTATCATAGCAACAAAAGCCCATCCATTGTTTGTCGGTTCCTCATCAGAATCATGAGTAACTCCTTCATCAACATAGTAACATGATTTGTCTCTAGTCTTCTTAAATATATACCTTTGATATTTAGGGTTAGGCTTGTGTGTTCTTTTAGCTTCTTCTTTCAATCTTGCATTTCTATCAAGACACCTAGATACCATATGACCAATTTTATTATAGTTAAAACATTTAAATAGTGATTTACCTTCATACTTACTTCCAACTGGACCTTTAGGCATTTTCCTTGCAAATAGTGCTTCAAGCTCTTCAAGTTCTTCATTCTCTCTTTTGATTTCTTCAAGTTCTCTAGCATAGAGTGCTTTCCAATCAGATTTTTCAGATGATGATGATGATGATGATGATGTAGATGATGAAGCTTTGAAAGCCAAATTTGTCTTAATTGTAGCAATAGGACTGTAAAGCGGAAAAATCGAACCCTAGTTGTTCTCCCCTCCCCAACTCCAAGGAGAGAGAAGGGAGGTCACTAGGGTTGATGGTTTTCACTTAGGAGAGACTTTACATTCAAAAGAGGGGCTGAAACCCACAAGATCCAATCCCACACAATGCAGGATTGGATTCTAAATGAGTTTGAAGGGTTAAGACATCAAGGATACCCTCTTTTGTAAAGAATATAGATAGAATGATTGAACTAGGAATGTATGTAGAAGCAAGAAAGATTCACTTATAAATAGAGATAGGGATACGGGATGAAGCTGCGGACCTGGAATTAGAAGTAAAATGTCGAGACGGTGCTGTTCTGCAAATTTGAGTGAAAGTTGATGGGACGATGGCACCCGGAGTGCACACGGTCCTCCGAAAAATCTACGAAACGAAGGTGGATCTGTTCGTCTCTGCACAAGTATTCCAGATCTTCAATTACAACCGCGTACCTGCAACCTACACACAGAAAAGAGAGGATGATTGGGGGGTTAGGAATTAGGGGTTTGCCTTTAGGTCAAACCCCAGTTTTGGAATTAACCAAGAAATGTAAATGTTTGTAATGTAAACAAGTACTGATACCTTGTTGTAAGAATGTTTGTATTCTTACATGCGAAGGTGTAATGTATGTTGTATGTGATCTCCTCTTCAATGGTTGAATCCTTGTCTTGAATGCAACACCTAGCCTTGAATGGAGACTTAGAATGCTCAATTGCTTGAAGGAATACTTGAATGCTTGAATGTTTGAATGTTTGAATATCGCTTCCGCGTCTTGCTCTTGCTTATTTCCTTCCTCCTCTTTTAGGAGAGGAAAAGTAGTTTATATACTTGTCAATTAGGGTTGATAGACTGATTTTACCAACCTTAGGCCGACCTAGAAACAATATTTTCCAATTTGCAAACTTCAAGACCTGATGCCCAAAAGGAGACCGGGCCCAAAATAGGGCCAGGGACTAGGGCGTTGGGCGCCATGGTCCTGGGGGACCAGGGGGCTGGGCGCCCTAGTCCTGAAGGACCAGGGCGCTGGGCGCCATGGTCCCACCTCCCGGGACAGCAGGGTGCAAGGGGGGATCATGCCAAGGTGCAGAAAAATGCAGTTTTTGGTGTCACAAGCAGGTTTCAGGGTCTCCATTCAGGTTTAACGTTGCATCGCCATCGTGAAGACCCAAATGCAGTCAAAATTGCAAGTGTCACAATTTTAGGATGCTACATTTAGCCCCCACTTTAGCGGGAGTATAAGCGTACGCTCATACTTCCAGTAAAGTACAAGGAAACAACATTGAAAAACTTTCACCATGTCAAGGAGGCAAGATACACCAAGCCCCCAGTGGACTAAGGATCTTACAACTTCGATTGACAAAGTAAAAGGGAAGATCACGAGGGAGAACCATGACTATCAATAGTAATGTTCCCTCACTATGAGTCATGCAAGAAAGATATCAAAATTTTTTTAAGGCAAAGCTAAATTTGTTAAGAAATTTTCAAGTATCCTGAAAAGATATGAATGGGATGTATGCCCCCCTACGTTAAAGCGATCACACACGCCTCACTAGGGGTGATTGCTTTAAGGTAGTGATACATATAAGAAATGAGAAAGGAGCACGTTGTCACAAAGATTTAGCCCCCAAGTGTGAGATAAGCCCAAGGATAATAGACACAAAACACAAAGCATGAGGTGACTTCGCTTTCCTCAGGGTCAGTATGCTATATGATAATTCATGTATATCATATGTATGTATGCATAATTGTTCTTCATTCCCCAATCAAGGAAGGTCACCTAGAAGAAGGGAACACATGTGTCTTTTGAGTCAACATGAGAGAGACCAAGAGATCTCAATGCCTTGCATCGTCCTCAAGTAGATAACACTAAGGACAACAAATAGAAGAATGAGAATAACACATAGAAGAAGTAACAAAAGAGATCAAGAGAGGAGGAGAGAGTCTGCTATGCTAATGAAACTAGTCTAGCACGTCATCCACCCCCCGATCTTGCTGATCAATATTTCAGGAAGGCAGGAAACATGCTAGAGGAGGAACATCCAACACAGCAGATGGAGCTATCACAAGATCCAAACAAGGGCTATGTTCATGTTCCAAGCCACATTGTTCTTGTCTAGGAGCTAGGATAAGTGCTTTAGAAAATTCGTTAGAAAAATGGTTATCAACATCAACATATTCATATTCACTATCAGAATGAACAGGAGTAACATTTTCATCATGCATAACATTTTCATCATGAATAACACTTTCATCTATATCATCATCAATATTTATAAAAATAGGATCTTCAACTCGCACAGGATCAAGACCATCATGCAACTTATGTTTAGGAGATTTTGGCTCAGTTTTCGGCTGAGGAGAAAATGGAATAATACTAGCTAAAGGTGTTTTTGGGGATTGCAAAGTTTGAGAAGTAGCTGCCTGAGCTCTAAGATGACGCTTTCGTCAGCATTCACGTGTAGAACGATTTCGTCTAGTCTTAGTAGGAAGTTGAGGAGATTGAGGAGGAGGAATGTTCTCATCCTTATCACTTGGGTGTTTAGGTTGTGGTCTCTTAGGTTGAATAATAGGAGAAGAAGAAGGTCTCTTCTCTCTATAAGAGGAAGGAGGAGGAACTGCTCCATATAAGGGAGGAATATTTGGTTTAGGAAGGAGACCAAGTCCATCATGACGAGGAGGTATAGGTCTACTTTTATTAGATATAGACCTAGTCACATTCATAGGGATGGGTTGGGAATCTTCTTGAGGAAAGACATTAGTTTTATCTTTCAAAGGAAGAACTTCCTTCTCAAGAATGATAGGAATATCAAGTTTGGGTGTTCTAGGTTCACTTAGAGATAGGATCATATCTTTTTTCCACTTTTGATAAGATTTGAAAAGATGATTACTTCGCAGTGGAAGAGATTGAAATTGTTTAGGCCAAAAATAATCAATAGGAACGCTAGAAGTTCTTTTAGCTGGTTTAAAGAGACTATGATTGATAGTAACAACTTCACCATTATGGGGAAATTTCAAACACTTGTGAATAGGAGAAGCAATAGCTTTCATGGAAGATAGCCAAGGATAGCCTAGCTTCACACGAAATTGTTCGGATGATGGAATAATAGCAAAGTCTACATCAAGGTACTTGTTATGGACCTCAATAGGTAATGTAATAGAACTAATTGCAGGAGAAGAAAATGCATCAAATAGTTTCACAACCACATTTGTTTCGTCATAGATCACTTGATTCAATTGCAAAGTAAAAAGAAATTCTTCAGTAATGACATTAACCATACAAGAAGGATCAATAAGCACTCCACGACAAGGTGTATTCTTAACTTTTGCAACTATATATAAAGGACCATCAGGTGCCCTAATAGTTTCATTGGAATCAAATGTGATGGAAGGTTCTTTAGGGATTTTCTGCTGCTCTACAAAGTTAATCACATTCGGAGTCATAGACACAAGATCATCAGGTGAGACAGAGGAATCATTAGTATCAATCACATTAGAGGTATGAGAAGGTAATGGATCAGTAAAAATCTTAAGATTTTGGTTAGGAGGAGCTACAGATGTGTTGCCTTTATCATTCACACCAGAAATAGAGATAGTATTATTATCAATCAAATCTTGAATTTTACCCTTTAAAGCAAAACGTTTTTCAGTATCATGCCCAGGATGACGATGAAATTGACAAAAAGATTTGTTATCAAAATAGGGTGAATTAATCTTTGCAGGATCTATTTGCTTTATAGGAGGAAGAGTAAGCACATTTTGTTCCAATAACTTATTCATAATACTATGCAATGATTCATTCAAAGGAGTAAACTTTCTTTCTTTCTTAAAAAACCTAGAAATAGGAGGCACACCTGATGCTGCATTCACATTGTTGTTGATGATGTTTTCATTGAATTTAATTGACTCTCTGTTTGGTTTAAACTTCCCAAATGGTTGTTGACTACTATCACCCTTATCACTCGGAGCCATAGGATTTGCTTGTTCCATTTGACTCACAGTCAGTTGATAATTGTGAAGAGTTGCGCACAACTGTTGGAAAGAAGTAAACTCAGAAAATAGGAGTTTTTCTCTAATATCTTTTTGTAAATTAGAAATAAAGATTCTTTGAATATCATTGTCAGGTACTGGAAAAGAAATATGAGCATACAAATGCTTATATCTACCAATGAAATCAGTCACTTTTTCTTTAACACCTTGTTTACAATGCATTAAATCAATCAAAGTAACTTTAGGACTTATATTGTTTTGAAATTGTTGAATAAAAGCATTTGCAAGTTGTTCGAAAGAAGTAATAGAATAAGAAGGCAACGAGCAATACCATTGTAGGGCTTTATCTCTTAATGTTCTAGTAAATAGTTTTGCAAGCAACCTTTGGTCATAAGCAAAATCGGTGCATATTGTTTGAAATGTCTTAACATGTGTTAGAGGATCACCCTTACCATTATAAAGCTCCAAATGCGGGATTTCAACATGTTTAGGGGGGATAGCTCAAACAATGTCAAGAGAAAGTGGGCTCGCAACATCAAATGTGGGCACACTAAACTTAGATTGATTCATAGAGGCAATTTGTTGCTATAAAGAAGAGACAGTTTGTGCAAGATTGTTAATGGTCGCTTCAGTCAAAGAGTTCATATTAGACGTGTTAGATTGTGATGGAGGTATTATGTTGTTGAAAGAAGGTATTGATTGAGAGTAAGGTGGTGGGACACTATGATAGTTAGTCATAGGAGATGATTGGAAAGGAGGAACACTACAAGGAGGAATGGAATGATTAAACGAATTGCCCCCTTGCGTCATGTTCATTTGTGGTGATATAATAGGAACACTCATTGAAGGAATGAATGAAGAAGTTGGATTGAATGAAGGCAGAGGGTTGATTGAAGAAGAGGGATTTCCCCCATGACTGGTGATCATAGGAGGAATGTCTTGTATTGAAGTAGTCATTATGTTTGATGTAAAAGTAGGTATACTAGCAATAGGAGTTGTCAAAGGAATAGAATGATTGACTTGAGTAGGAGGTTGTGTATAACCTAAAGTTTCGGCACAACTTTTCATAGGCATCACATTCGAATCCACAATGTGTGCAATACCACGCAAAATATCAATTCCATTCTTATCACTTTGAACCATACGTTTTAGACCCTCAATTAAGGAGAGAGCTTCACTATCAGGGTATTCTTGAGACATCCATTGTCGAAAATCATCAAATTGGTTATCCAATTTCGAAAGTTGTTCTACAGAAACCTCATGGAGAGATTCTTCATCATTAAGAGGATTAGAGGAATTACCCATGTCCTCGTTAAAAAGGCCATTCAAATTAGGTTCCATCTCCTCAGTAATTAAACCTTGGAAAGACTTAATTCTAAGGCTTCGTCTAATGGGAATAGTGTAAGTAGGGCTTATTGTTGTAAAACTCATGCACTAAAGAGAGAGAGAAGATTTTGAATTTTATAGGTAGCAAATTTCAATAAAATCAGCCAATCTCCTAGATTTAAGCTGTTAAATACAATCAGGACAATCTCCTGAAATTTCAGAAAAAATGTCAGGGACCGTGGCGAACGAAGTGCACACGGTCCTTGCAACTTTTTTTGAAATTTTCAGGGATGAAAGTTATGATGATTTTAAAGCCAATCTGAAAAAATTGAGTGATTTTACAATCTGTAGATAGGCCAAATTAAAGTTGCAATCTCAAAATTGAACCCTACCAAGATTGTTGAAAAATGCAAAATTTGAATTTTGAAAAAGAGAGGGAAACTGAAATTTTGAATTTTATGATTTTAGAGGGAATACTGAAAGCAATGCAGGCTTTGAAATTTAAAAGTTGACTCAATTTCATGCAAAATTCAAATTTGAAAGCGGAAATCAGAGTTGTTGCAATTAAACACTTAATTTCAAAAGTCACAAATTGTAAAAATTTGAATAAAGCACTGAAATTTTGAATGAATGCCAACACACTTTTCAGATTTAGGACTGTAAGAAACACAATTTTGATAGGAATTTTAATTTCAACAATTTTTGAATGATTAGAAGCCTTAATCCAAGCAATCACTAGACCAACTTTGACTTTAATTTTGAAAGTGTTGGAATTGATAAAATCAGCCAAAATTCTGGATTTTAGCAGAAAAATACAGTAAGATCTAGCTCCCGAAATTTTGGAAAAAATGTCGGGGACGATGGTGCTCGGGGTGCACACGGTCCTCGCAACTTTTTTCCAAATTTTCAGGGATGAAAGATATTGTGATTTTATTGCGGAATCCAAAGTTACAGCCGATTTGGAGGTGTTTTGATCAGTGAAATTATCAGTCAAAGGTTGAATCAAGAGGGTTTTAAAAATTAGGGTTTTGACACTTAACCACTTAATTTTCAGAATTAAAGCACAAATATGAATTGACAATTTGCAATATAAGGGTAGATCTGAAACAAGCATTAACAATTAAACATTTCACAAGCTCAATTACTAAAAAGAAAATTTTAGGGTTTTTATGCAATTAACCTCTAAAATTTGCAAAAGATCAAACATGGAAATGTAATTAAGGAAGTAAATTTTTCAGATCTAACCATGAATAATCAGAATGAGGATGTTCATGTCGGGTTTACCAAAATGTAAAGCGAAAAAATTGAACCCTAGTTGTTCTCCCCTCTCCAACTCCAAGGAGAGAGAAGGGAGGTCACTAGGGTTGATGGTTTTCACTTAGGAGAGACTTTACATTCAAAAGAGGGCCTGAAACCCACAAGATCCAATCCCACACAATGCAGGATTGGATTCTAAATGAGTTTGAAGGGTTAAGACATCAAGGATACCCTCTTTTGTAAAGAATATAGATAGAATGATTGAACTAGGAATGTATGTAGAAGCAAGAAAGCTTCGCTTATAAACAGAGATAGGGATACAGGATGAAGCTGCGGACCTGGAATTAGCAGTAAAATGTTGAGACGGTGTTGTTCTACAAATTTGAGTGAAATTTGATGGGACGATGGTGCCCGGAGTGCACACGGTCCTCCAAAAAATCCGCGAAACGAAGGCGGATCTGTTCGTCTCTGCACAAGGATTCCAGATCTTCAATTACAACCGCGTACCTGCAACCTACACATAGAAAAGAGAGGACGATTGGGGGGTTAGGGATTAGGGGTTTGCCTTTAGGTCAAACCACAGTTTTGGAATTAACCAAGAAATGTAAATGTTTGTAATGTAAACAAGTACTGATACCTTGTTGTAAGAATGTTTGTATTCTTACATGCGAAGGTGTAATGTATGTTGTATGTTGTATGTTGTATCTAATATCCTCTTCAATGGTTGAATCCTTGTCTTGAATGCAACACCTAGCCTTGAATGGAGACTTAGAATGCTCAATTGCTTGAAGGAATACTTGAATGCTTGAATGTTTGAATGTTTGAATATTGCTTCCGCGTCTTGCTCTTGCTTATTTCCTTCCTCCTCTTTTAGGAGAGGAAAATTAGTTTATATACTTGTCAATTAGGGTTGAGAGACTGATTTTCTCGACCTTAGGCTGACCTAGAAACATTATTTTCCAATTTGCAAACTTCAAGGCCTGATGACCAAAAGGAGACTGGGCCCAAAATAGGGCCAGGGACCAGGGCACTGGGTGCCATGGTCCTGGGGGACCAGGGCAATGGGCACCATGGTCCTGGGGGACCAGGGCACTAGGCGCCCTAGTCCTGAAGGACTAGGGCACTGGGCACCATGGTCCCACCTCCCGGGACAACAGGGTGCAAGGAGGGATCATGCCAAGGTGTAGAAAAATGCAGTTTTTGGTGTCACAAGCAGGTTTCAGGGTCTCCATTCAGGTTTAACGTTGCATCGCCATCGTGAAGACCCAAATGCAGTTGAAATTGCAAGTGTCACAACTTTAGGACGCTACAAGGACCAAATTCCTCAAGTTCAAAAGTTGAAAGTTTTCCAACCAAAGTATCTCTAGATACTGATGCATTAGGCATTGTTCTCAATTCATTAATAACAGTTACTTTCATTCTGTATGTCGGTGGAAAAGCTCTTAAAACTTTAGAAACAATTTCATCTTCACTTAAGGATCCTCCACAACATTGTATACCCAAAACAATTTCATTAACTCTTTCCATAAAAGCAAAAATCCTTTCATCTTCTTCCATTTTCAGATTTTCATACCTGACCCGGAAGCATTCCAGTTTTGCAATTTTGACAATGGTATCACCTTCATTCAATGTCTCCAACTTGTCCTAAATAGATTTAGCAGTAGATCTATCTGATAATCCCATGATTTACTGATCTGACAATGTGCTCAAAAGTGCTTCTCTTGCTTTGCAATCATTTTCTTCATCTTTAGCCAAGGTTGGTAGATTAGGTTGACCTTGAGTAGGAACAACATAGCCATTCTTTGTAACATCCCATATGTCCTTTCCAATACAATTTAGATGTGCCTCCATTCTGATCTTCCATATACCATAGTTAGTTCCATCAAGCTTCGAAGTATCCTTCCTGAAATAGTTAGTAGACACAGGATCTCCTCAAGTTGTTAAACTTTTGCAAAAAGAGGACTAAGCTCTAATACCAATTGTTAGGTCTCAGAGGCAACTGAGAGGGGGGGGGGGTGAAACAATTGTCTATTAGTTTCAAACCAAAACTAACTTAACCAAACTTAGTGCATAATACTAGTAAATCAAACTTTAATGTCGGTAGATAGTTTAACAGTTAATAACAGTACTGGTAAAGTTTAATGCATGAAGCAGAAAGACAAATAACATACACAACACATAACATAGTTACTTGTACATGGAAACCCTGTAAGGGGAAAAACCATGATGGGAAACCTTACCCACAATCATATGATACTACTACAAATAGTATGTGTGTACAAATGGGGTTTGCACATGTCGAAAGGCCAACTGCCTAGAGCTCACTTCTCAATCACAAAAAGGGAGTCACACTGACTACAATTGGATGGTTAAATCCAATGATAATGTACTGCTCAAAATAGCATCTTCATATGTTGGATTCAATACTGGTTAAGCTCTGATTTGCCTTCTCCAAAAGGCCTCCTTGAATCTTCAAATGATGTTTGCATGTATAGCTCTTCTTACATTCGCATATACTTTATTACAATCCTTTTCCACACTCTTCTACTTCTCCATAATCTCATAAATGAGATCTTATATATATACCAAAACCTAAGACCAAATGTGTAGGTAGGCTCACTAAGATATTACAATTAAATTAATTACAAATGAATCAATATGTGATGCATGATGTTGACTCAATGCATCTACAACAATAACAAATCATCTCCATAACGTGTCGTGCTGATCTGGAATAGATGATGATTGTTGGTCCATAACCTAGACCTATTTTCTGGTAACAACAAATATGCAAACCCGACTAGATCAATGGACAAATCACCAAAACCAAGTGTCCAAACAATATCTTCGACATAAACAAGTAATCTCCAGATGATAACAGATCATCATCCTCAGTGCCAGTGAACAACATAACCTATTTGTGAACCAGATACCGGTGACTATGCATAAGTGACTGAACATGTCGGTGAACATAACCAAAGATCTCCAAGTGTTGACATCAATGACAAAACCAATGCAACACATCCATAATACCAACACATTGTTGCTTCTACATTTGTTGGATCAATCTCCTATGTCGTCCTTAGAATACCGGTTCCAAGTTTGTAGGTTACATGCTTGTCAGGTCCATGAATGTCGGTGATGTGAATGTCAATAATGTGAATTCCCATGATGTGAATGTTGGTTACCATGATTACCAGATCTTCCATGAAGTGTGTTGCCATCAATGACAACACCTAGAACCCAAATGAGTTTCAATTTCCAACAATTCCCCTCTCCAAAATTGCCCTTCTCACTTGCCACTATTCGAATTAAAATGATAGTTTAATTGTCATTTTAGTTTTTACATAATTCCAAAAAACAAGGAATTTTATAGGGGTTTGATCAAAGGTACCCTTCAATCAAACCCCGTTTTAATATTAAAAAATAGGTGTCACATGATGTTTCGAACAAAGGTATACCTATTGATACCTTTGTTCGAACCCCCCTGTTTGTTTGAAGCCCTCATGGTTCGTATGAAGGCACAAAATACCCTTCATATGAACACGTATGTTTGAACGAAGATGTCTCCTAAAACTTTTTTGGGAAACTCCATTTTTTTCTTTGTGGGTGAAAGTGTAACCCACTATTGTGGGATTACCCTATAGTTGTGCAGTTTCTTTCTATGGGAGCCAAATTTTTACTGATAAAATAGATGACATATTTACTTCCATTTTCTTGTCTAAGGACTACACCAATGGTGTCATTTGAGGCACTGATGTACATGTCAAATAGAAATTCCTAGTTGGGTCCACTCAACACTATCCCAATTGTTAATTTTTATTTGATGGCTTCAAATGGGACCTAAAACTATAAACTCTAAGAGAAATGAACATCCTTTTGAAGTAAATCAAACATAGGTGTTATGATTTTGCTAAAATGTTATATAAAACTTTAATAATGTCCAACATGAACAAAAAATCCATGCATGTCAATTTTTGTTTTTGGTGCTTCCAACCTTTGAGTTACTTATATATTTTTAGGGACAAACTTGATGCGTTTATCTAAGATGCAAATGTCCCAACATAATTCCTTTATGAAGCATAATAAGACATTTTTCATGGTTGAGCGGTAAGCGATATTCTTTACATTGTTGAAGGAATTTATCCAAATTATAAAATTGCATTTTCATAGGTAGTTTCATGTGTTGAGAGGTCATTTGTATAAACTTCTACATAACTATTTACCATTTCAACAAAAATAGCCAATACTTCCCTTTGAAATGTTGCAAGAGCATTGCACAAACCAAATAGAAGAACTATGTATCTAAAATTTCCCAAAGGGCATGCAAAATTAGTCTCATCTTGATCTTTTGGGGTAACCTATATCTAGTTGAACCCACTAAATCCATCCAAAAATGAAAAGTAGGTCTTCCCAACAAGGTTATACAATACTTGGTGAATAAATGCTAAAGAATAACAATCTCTATAAATTGCCTTATCGAGTTCTCTATAATCTACATAGACTCTCCATTTTCCTCATTTATTTGGAATGAACACTAAATGGGAGAAACATTGGTTGCCAAAGTTTAGATAAATAAACCCTACTTATAGAATATTTTTAATCTCTATTTTAACTATTTCCTTAAGTGTAGGGATAAGTCTATGTTGAGGTTTGTGAACTAGTTTGATTGACTCATTATAAATATGACATGTGCAAATCCTTAGATGCATCCTTTTAATGTCTTTATATTCCCAAGAAAATTATTTAAAAATGTTTACCAAAATATTGAATAATTTTAATTCTTGTTGTTCAATAAGGTAACTATTGATATTTATGGTTTTTCTTAGTAATATTATAATTTCTTTAGTTTCTAGATGATTGGAAATGATCATTTAAGTTTCACTTATCAATGTGTTTAGTAGACAAAAATGAGGCAACTGTGGAAAGTGATATTGTCTTTGAAGAAATTTTTACTTTTTCGGGTTTTTATTTATAAAAGGACAATGAAATGTTGAAAGGAAGTTTTGTTAGGAATTGCATGCAAAAAATATCACTTATATGTAGATAAATATTCACGCAGGAATGAAAAACACAGAAATAATAATAGTGAAGAGACAATATTTAACCTATTTCACCCAATCTCAGGCTACATCCACCAAATAGAGAGTCCAATATTATAATCTAGTAAATCAAAGTTGATTACAACTAGCAATCCCTTGCAACTCAATACCATTGCAAAATGCTATAAAATTCTCTACCAAAAAACCCCTAACCCCTTGACCCCACCTTGGGGGTGCTGCCCCAAACCCCCATCGAAAAATATGGGGGGAAACTGTACCGATAGGAGTAGGGAAAAATTAACCTCCGAGTCTGATTAGGCTCCATATAACAAGTTTTTCTTATTCTAGACAAATTCTACAACACTTGTTTGAATGTGGTTTTGCACTATACATTTTGTATCCACATTGTCTTTATTATCTACATTTGGATAATCATGATGTTCTAAATAATATTTTGTTTCATGATATTATTGTTTATCACAATCATTGCTAATAGTGCCAAGTTTTTTTTTAATGTCTATTGGTTCATCTACCTAGATATGCTTATTTAATTATAGTTAAGTAGGATGATACTAAAATAAATAGTTATTGTTAAACCTATTGAAAATGATCATTCCTCCCGAACTACAATATATCAAAGTAGCTACCATGGCCAAATAGTGCCTTCCTAATATCAATGGATAGTTATCATTTAGAGCTCCTGAATGAATAACCTAAAAGTCCATTGGGTACTCCCAAGTTTCTACTATGACTAGAATAATTTGTAATATTATTTTTTGAATGACAATTGCTTGTTGTCATTTGTAGAGTCTCAAACTTCAAGTCATAGTATTAATTTATTAATTATTAGGTGCATATTTGTTTATCCTAAAGTGTTAAACTTTGTAAGATTTTCATTCACTTTGTGGGTCCTCTTGTTGAGGTGACATCCTACATTGCAGGTGATGAGATATGGCATGATCACAACTTTTAAGTAAGTTGTCACCCACTCATGGAGGTCCTATTTTTGAGGATTTATATGTCATATTTTTCTATTCTAGCACTAAAACCATTTATGGCAACTTCTTATAAAAAATTGAGAGTCTTGATAGACAATTTTCATAATAGAATTAAAGAGGAATAAATAACTTTTAATCTTGCATGTTTTTGGAACCCAAGACATAGATAAGGATCTTTCTATTGGATGTGGATGCCTGACATGTGGATAAGACTTGTTTCAATTAATAGATTGAGTTTGTACTCATGCATGTTGATATTTTTTATTTATGGATTAGTATGTGGATGTGGACACCTTGCATGTTGGGAACCCATATTATTCTTCTATATATACTTGTTGCACATTAGTTCATTTTGTATGATAAGTTGAATAGTTTATGAGACACCATTGTGTTATCGGAATAATTTTAGATTTTGATTATAGTGTGAGAAATTCTAAAGAGAATACAATCTACTATTGTATTGTAGCTATCTTATTATTGAATATTGCAATTGAGATGAGTGTTTGGAGTGTGGTTTTTTTCTCGAAAGGATTTTTACACATAATTTGTGTTATTGTTTCATTGTTTTAGTTGTTTAAATTAAATTTGTATCTGCATATTTGTACTTTTATAATTGTCAGAGGGTTTGAATAATTATTTTCAACCCTCTCCTATTTTAGATTGGCATAGGTAGTTGTTTTTTCTTACCCAACTTATTTTCACTTGGTATTAGAGCCTGGCCAACATTGTTTGCTTTGGTGTGTTGAAGGGTTTTTTGTGCTAATCTTATTTTTAGTGAGATATTTTTAGAGGAAGATTCAATAACCTTATTCTAGACAGAATGTTGTTAGTACATCCAAAATAATTGAAATGAAAAAGTCTAATGGTGGAGATTTTGAGTTATGGAAATGTAAGATGGGGGATATGCTTGTGGATAGAGATATATGGGTTGAAAATCTAGTATGAAACTACAAAGTATGTCACAAGAAGTTTGGGGTTTAATGGATAGAAAATTCAAGGGTTTGATAAGACTCTATTTATATGATTTAGTGTTCTTTAATGTCCATGAAGAGAAGAGTACAAAAGATATTTAGAAAAGACTTGGAGATGTTTATCAGGATAAATCTCTGGTAACTAGATTATTCCTACGAAAGAAACTTTATTCATTGAACATGGAAGATGGAGGGCCCAATGCAGTTCAAATGAATTCATTTAGTATGTTTCTAGCATAGTTGGGGTCAATTGGTGATAAGATTCAAGATAAGGATTATTGCATGCTTTTGGTATTTTCTTTGTTAGACTAGTGGGATCACCCAATGATGGATATTAGAAGTACTATTGCCAAGTTCAAGATGGATGACATGGATACATTACTACCATGTAATGCCCCATCTAAAGGAACAAGGTAAAACAAATGAAATATTTTTCTTTTGAAACAACACACAACCTCACCAAAGATACAGAAATATCATGTCATTACTTGCACTACAACATGTGAACAAGCGTCACAAGGAACACCATGAAATGAAGAACAAAACAAAAATAAAAACCTTACTACTAGATACACAATGTAACAATAGTGGAAGAACAATAATCATGGGACAATTAAACCATGATGAACCAATGAAAGAGAAGGAACACCTTCTGAAAGATGATTGGGTACACAACAACGATCATATTTTCTCACATGATTGTACAAGGATGGGATGAGGGAGTAATAAACCTCCAACCCACACCCAAAATACACTTTACAACATTTACAACACACTTAATAAACTGATTCCAAAGAATCATTTCTAAAGGCTATTAGATTCCAAGAACATTGAGAGGGGGGGTGAATCAGTGTTCTACCGATAATGTGAGATTTGAACTTTTTGCTTATAAACTGGTTAATAGTAAATAAAATTAAAGTGCATATACCAAATAACATATAAAGAAACAACACCATAACACCAATATTTCTAGGTGGAAAACCCTTCAAATGGAAAAACCACAGTGGGGTTGATACCCACAATATCTATATACTTGATCAAGGTATACAAATATTACGTTGAAGGGATTGGACATGCAATCAGGCCAACCGCCTAGAGCTCACTACTCAAATAGAAGTCTCACTGACTTACATAGTACTACAAGATGATTACAAATAAAAACTAACTTATAATATGCATCTAACTATGCTAGATAAGTTCTGGTTTAAGCTATGTTAACCCTCACTATTTACCAGTTTTCTTGATGATCTGTTTTGCTATCGGTTTACACTGTGCACGTGAAACTACACACAATCGCTTCCTTTCACTAACCAAAGAGCATATCATTAATCTGTAAAAGGTTCACAACCAAAATCGCATACCATCACTTACATAATCCATCACTGAAAGGATCTCCTTAAATACCCTTCTAACTTTTCACCATGTCAGCTGCCGGATCACAAGGTATTTAATACATAATCCCAATATCCATTTCAGCCTTCACACATTACCATAAATTCCTTGAAAGAAATAATTGGAGCCACAAGATCTCTTATCCGGGTCCTATCTATAACCGGGTTCCAAATACACGTTACCGGGATTAGGACTTAACCGGTTATGAGTCAAAGTGAATATTGGTTGAGTGTAGTGAATGACGATTAACCCAAATAAAAAAAATGATAAATCAGTGAATCCCAATAGAGAATATTTACACCTAGAGATGAGTTTCCATCAATGACAACCCAAAATGCCATTAACCCTTACCAGATGAGTGTCAATTGCCAACAAAGGCCAACACTGCTTGACTAGAAAATGAAAATGGATGATATTAGCAAACAATGGGTATAAAAACTATTCAATTGTGGGTTGGGACTCTTGATATATGAAGCATACACTAAAGAAATCATAGTCTAGAGGTTTCATAGACATGGGATTGTGGTTTGCAAATCAACTTCTGGGTTTCAAAGAAGCCATCTCTTACGATTTGGGGGGATTTTGAAAAGGAAAAGAAATAACTCAAAAGAAACTAAATTACACAAAGATCCTATTCTAAGGCAATGCATCAAAATTTAAATCAATTTTCCATTTAACAAAGCATAATACAATTGATAATGACTAATGAATTTGTAGGGACTTTAAAAGAGAACATGCATGATTTAAAATCTTAATTTATAACTATATAATTAAGAATTATAGAATTCAAAACTAAGAAAACAAAGAAAAAAAAATTCTAGATAGATTAAGCACAAAGCACCACAAACTCTTCATTTTGGTGGGGGAGAAAAAATTACAAAAGGCCATCATGGCATAGTTTAAAATATTTAGATCCCTTCATGAGAAACACCCACTAAGGTTCACTAAAAGTTGTGTTCATATTCTCTTTGAAAACTAGAAAAGTTATTGAACCTATAATAAATTAAAAATAATCATTTTATAGACAAGTTAAATTGACAGTCATGGAAGAGACTTTGGATGCAATTAGAACTTGTTGGGACTCTTATTATATGCAGATGCAAATGAAGGACACACAACTTTCACCACCAATGGAACTATTGGTTACTCCTCCTTGATGGTGACATGCGTTGAGATGAAGTTGTGATAAAAATAACCAATGGAATAACTCCAAATAAGTGTTAGATCGTATTTCAATCCCAAAGAGTGTTGTGTTTCCATGTGTCTTGTTGTTCTTCTTCCCATGGTAATCCCACTTGTTAGTCTCTTTGGATGCTTCAACCAATAACATGACAGTATTATGCATTTTCCTAATGGGATCCCAAAACTTGCACCTATGTGACAAGTGGCACTTAAATTTCTCCCTGAAAAATTTCCATGTCCCTTACTTCTATTGATAGCACACTGGGCTTCCATGTGTCTTGTTGGTACTACATGAATAAGGAAAAACATTTATAATGAAGAGAACACATGCCAAGGTTACACACATCCCTCTTTTGAAAGGAACTTTACTTAGCTTAAATAAAAATGAAGTTGTTATAAAGCAACTCCAAAAGAATAGTTCCACCTTGTAAAAATATTTATATTGTTTCTATTATGCCTCAAGTGTGGAGCCACAAAATGTAGAGGAACTCTATAGATCTAGTGACTCACAAGGAATCTTTAATTGTAGAAATCAAACCCAAAAACTTTGTTCGCACATCAAAATTAAAAAATTAAAAAAGGGGCCTCAAAAAAATTGCAATTTTAAAACTATAGCTTCTAAAGGGAAAGTTGAAGGGATGCCCACTTAGTCTCATAAGGTCGCGTCTTCTTCTTTAGGGATTCAAAAACCATGTTCAAATCAATAATCTCCTTGAAGGAGAATTTGTTGAGACTCTACACCATGGAGAATATTTGAAACTCAAGCTATACTAGCAACTAAAGGATCTCTTCCACTTCTTGAACTCTTAGCCCCTGGATCAGACCTTGGAAGACACTTTGATCCTTTTGTTTATTCCCAAATAACTATTGGATATAAATTTTTGAGAGAATTATGCTAGTGACAAGGAAATAAGAGGGGAGTCCTATTCGGACCAACTATTTAATGTGTCCCTTCATTTCCTTCGAAACTTACTCTAGTACATCTAAATTGGCCTTACACTTCAAGTCTATCTTATTTTAGCTCAATAATTCATTAACTTTGATTGCTTCTTGTCTCCTATTCTCTACACTAGCCAATTATAAAATCTCATATGAAGCATTATATAAATTTTGCACTAGCAATTTGCAGTTGGTGACATCATTGGGTGCAATAAAGGAGAGGGTCTGATTGGCTACCAAATTAACCTCTACACTCAAGGATTGAGAATTTGAGATGAACTTGAGTGTGGGATTTAAATTAGAGGTTGCTTCCTTGATGCACTCCTAGAATGAAACATAGAGTTGTTGCAACATCAAAAGGAAATTCAATGCTTGGGATCTTTGTGCCAATTCTTTCTCAAGTTTTATAATTTTTTGATCTTTGGCTTGAAGTTCTTAATGTAATTACTGCTATTGATCCTTATATTCTGAAATACTCTTGTGAACATGGGTCAATTCACTTATCCTCTCTTGCATATGTTGGTCAATAGTGTCCTATTTTTTAAATTCTTCAGCCTAGGCTTTGATTTTAACCAGTTTTGTTTGCAATTTATCTCTTTGATCCTACTCCATTTCTACAACTTCTTTAGTTACTACCATAGAGATCCACTTGCAACTTGCTAATTTGAAAATATTTTTCTTTTTTTTAGTCAGCTGGTCCACAGTTTTTTTGACTCATATTAGCTCTTGTTCTCTTTTCTTCAAATGCCATCTAAAATTGAGTATGTCTATAGTGATATAACTTTGTGTCTCCTCCATTAATTCCACTTTATCTTGAGGCCTTTCCTATCTTAAAGTGAGACCCATGACATGGATGAAATAATATTTGGGCTTCATATGCTCTTGGGGATTTACCTTTGTTAGCATCATACGAGCAATCTCTAATGATTGTTGAGAAAGGTCATATATTAATCTCGTCTGGGAAAAAATGAGTGATTTCCTTGCCTTTCTCTTCTCCTTTGCCAACCAAGCCTCATGAGATCTCCTTATGGTCTCAATCTTTATATGAAATTGTTGAGAAAAAAGTTGAGGAAAGCTTGAAATGTTAACTTTCTTATGTGATTAAAAATCTGAAAAGATTACCAAATATAAAACTAAATATAAAATGAACATGTGATAACACCATTCAATATAAATATTAAATCAACCATACCAAAAGAGACACTAGTTTTGTGTGGAGAAACGCTTTCAGGAAAAAACTCTACCACAAAATGAGGACAAGTATATTATTATTCTTTAAAAAATAGAGAACAATAGTAATACACTTCACTACACTTCTCTAAATGATCCCATAACTACTTGGAAACAATGACCAACTGAAAATTAAACAACTATGCCTTGGCTCCAATTTATAGCCAAATGGGAGAGGATAGACCACTACTATTTTCCCTAAACAAAGGGCCAAAACCACTTGCAAAAACCCATGCCTTGGAGAATGAATAGCCAATAGACATAATAAAATAATAAATTAATGTATAAGTGAATCCTCATGGGTGCCAAACCCAAACCCACTAGGCCTTTACAAATTTTGAGTTCTTTGAAGCTTGTGGTGATTGTTCAAAACCCCAAATGGACACCTTTTCTCCTCCCAAACTTGATCTCCTTATGCATGAACCTTCATGTCTCATTATGTATGTGGTAAGGAGTTTATTTTATCCATTTTTATTTGTATTTATCACATCTTCATGTTTACCCTTGAAAATACAATTACAAATAACCATAAAGTGCAAATATTTAATATTTTCCTCACGTGTCCTAGGGAACACTTTCCAAAGACCATGGAGTCATATTAATGGATTAGGATAACAAGATTAATGTCACCTTATCCTAAGAATAATTGGAAAAAATATTGAATAATCTCTCTTGCAAAAGGAGATCATTATGGTAGGTTGTAGGGAATGGTCAAGAAATGACAATAGGTCAAACTATGATTTGTTAATGTTTGAGTGTTTTGTGTTTTATAGAACTTGTCATGAATTTATGAGAAGAGAAACTATCACAATTTGAGAACACTGAGAGGGGGGTGGAATCAGTGTTCTACCGATAAGTGAATTTCTGAACTCATTGTTGATCAACTGGTTAACAGAATATAAAATTAAAGATCATAAACCAAACAACACATAAAGGAACAATACCATAACACTAATATTTTTACTTGGAAAACTCTACAAAGGGAAAACCCATAGTGGGTTTGATACCTATAATATCTATATACTTGATCAAGGTATACAAATATTACATAAAGGGGATTGCACATGCAATCAAGCTCAGTGCCTAGAGCTCACTACTCAAACAAAAGTCTCATTGACTTACACAAAATTACACAATGATTACAAATAGAAATGAACTTATATAATGCATCTGACCATGTTGGATAAGTTTTGGTTTAAGCTCTTACTACCTCCTTTGAACCAGTTATTCAAATACTCTATTCTGTCCTACCAGTTAGGATTGTGCACATGTAACTATGCACAAATGAAATCACTTGCACACCAATTCGCATACCATCAATCTCTAACTGATTCGCATCTCAAATCATATATCCACTTATATATTAAATCTATCGCTAAGATGATCTCCCTTAAATACCCTTGTAACATGATTATCATGTCGACCTCAAGATGAAAAATAAACTTGTCGACTTCCGGATCATGAAGTATGATATGCATTATCCCAATAATATGATGTCGGTCCACATGCTACCTTAAATTCCTTCAAAGACATTACTGGGTCTCAAAATACCTTAACCAGGTCCTATACTTAACTAGGTCCCAAATATACGTTACTAGTACCAAGACTAACCTGTTAACAAGAGTAAAGCAAAGTGTGTATACCGGTTGACCCAATCAAATAAAATTGATAAAGCAATGCTTCCGAGTGCAAAATACCAACACCTAAAGATGAGTTGCCATCAATGACAACCCAAAATGCATTTTACCTCAAAAGGTGATAATCGAATGAGTGTCAATTTCTAACAATCTGCCCCTTTGGCATTGTTGGCAACACTCATGTGAAAAATGATATTACTACTAAGTGGTCCCCCTGACCTATACATCCATTTAATTATATACATTTGTACACTTCCCTGTGATATACATTCATTTTTCATTGTACTCCTCCCCCTTTGACATCAATGACAAAGCAGGGTGCCCACCAAAAATGTTGTACACATATATACATACCGGTTCTTCTACATGTTTCAAAGTATCAACATACAAAGTCTTCAAAAATAAAAAAATGTGTCTCAACCCTGCTTGAGAGAATCAAGAATGGAGGTGAATCTGTATACACCTAAAAATGGTCTGAAGATAATTAATTAAATAAGTAATTATTTAATTAATCCCCCTTCCTAATTTAATTGAATTCACTAAGTAATTTGATTAAATTCCCCCTTTAATCTACTTATTAATAAATCTAAGGGTTTATTTAATAGGTTCATTTTCATAATCCCCTTTGATTAATTAATTCAAATTAATTAATTTTTCCCCCCCATCTTCAATTAATTCTTCTAATCTTCTAATTAATTAAAACAAATCAATTTATGAGTTGTTGAGAATTAATTAGTCCTATTTGAATTTTAAATTCAAATTTACCCACATGCCTCCTAACTTCTAACCCCTTCCAAACCTAACCCATTTCATCTAACCCTGGGTTTTATTAAACCTTCTCTTCCCTTGAGACATGTGGAATTCTTGGGCCACATGTCCCCTTTCCTTAGACACTTTCTCTCTCATGAGAAAAGCTTCTTGACACTTGTCACCATAGAGATGGCAAATGTTCCCTTTCATCCAACCTTTCTAGAAGCTTCTTGATAGTTGTCACCATAGAGATGGCAAATGTTCCCTTTCATCCAACCTTTCTAGAAGCTTCTTGATAGTTGTCACCATAGAGATGGAAAATGTTCCCTTTCATCCAACCTCTTTTCCTACCAACTTCCAATTTCACCATTGATATCTTCATACTTAATCTTGACCGTTGACTCTTGCCACCTCACCCTTGGCCTTGGAAATCCTATAAATAGACCCCATTTTGGAGCAATAATGATCCCATCTCATTTGCATTTTAGGCATTGTTACTATAAGCATAATAGCTCTTAGTTTATCATTTGAGCATTTTTATCATAGCTTAATTGCATCATTTTAGCATATTTTCTAGCATAATCATGGAATCATATAGCTTAATCATTATCATTGCTAGCTTGAATGCATCATTTATCATTTAAATCTTCCATCTAGGTGTAGTCAAGTCGCTCGAATTTGCCTAACCAGATCTGAGAGCAAAATTCATACTCGCATTTACTAGGAGGCGATAGATTGCTTAGCTATGGTTTTATCTTTCTTTTCTTTAAATTTATTAACCATGCTTGTAATGATCTATTGAGTATTTTGTGTTGCAGTTGCAAGTCTACACTTCATAGGCACGACATTTTGGCACCCACCGTGGGGCTGGAATTATCATTTTTGGCCTCTTAAGCTTCATCGACACTCATCTTTGCTCGACATAGAATCATAAACTCGTACGAGCTCCTTTGTAGCCTCATATGAACTCCTTTATGATTTGGGATGACAATCCATCATGATTTGTGTGAGCTTCTGAATTGTCATACGGGCCTATTTCTTCATTCACACGAGATCTAAAGTTTTGTCATACGAGCTGGTAAATCATGTTGTACGAGTTTCTCCCTCTGTGTTTTTAAATAGACTGCATTTTAGGGTTTTCAGGTTTTAATCCAAGCTTTACTAATGCTAATCCTGATTTGTTTGTGAGATTTTTTGGCAGCCTAACTTTTTTCTACAGAACGATTGTCGAAGATACGCTTGTCAAAGACCAAATTCAAAACACATCAATGACTACTAATGGATTTATTTTGTAGGTTGCCTAAAAGAATTCAACAAAACTTTGTGTATTTCTTAAAGTTTTTTTAGGCACACTTGTCTTTTTGGTTAAAAATGAACAATCATGTATTATGTGTTTTTGATGATAGGCGAGTATGCTCTCACCTTTTTTAGGTGATCAGAAAGCTAGACTCATCTTTTTCTTTCATTAGTGCATATCTTTAGCAGGCATGGCCTCTCGAGGAGTTAATAACTCTTAGCCATTAAGGCCGGTGAGAGGGGAGCGACCTAAGTGGGAACAGCTAATGCCAAGTAATCGAACCCATTATAAAATAAATGTAATTTGATGAAAATCAAGTCAATGGTAGTGCTCGGGAATAGCTCTCCTCCATACCTTCGGGTATATCAAACCTTGGTTTTCAAGGTTGGGAGACCTCTTAATTGAGTATTATACCCCGACACGCCGAATGGATCCCTTACTAGTTCCGGTTAAAATTAGAAGCTACCTAATTCACCTCTGAAAGGGTGATAATCTTTGTGTAAGAGAGATAGTAACTCTCCCAAGATACTTGCCATATCATGCCCCCATTAGCATTTGGAGTTGGATAATACGGCGTTGAGAATCCATTGTGTGAGACTCAACAGTCGTATTCTGATTAGCTATTGGGTGTGTACCTAAGCTTGCAAGCAAAGGTTTTCCCTCCTCAACCAACTTCCTTAGGGTTAGCATGCTTGTGGTCACTTTCATATCGCATGTTTGATGTGTATTCATCCCTAAATTGAAAAATCAGACGTCTAAAATTGGAAAACATAAGCAAAACATCAGACTTCAGTGATCAAAATTTGACCAAACAAACACATTTACCTCTGTCCTATTATTTGTCGTATGAAACATTTATCTTGTCGTATAGTTCAGATAATTTTCTTGTACTGACTGGTCATTTGTCGTAAGAGATTAATATTTAGTCATATGGTTCAGAAAAGTTTGTCGTACGAGCCTGTTCTTTTTCACATGAAAATCCTAGTTTGTTGTATGGTCTTGTATCTTGTGTCATTCTAGACTGTATAGTTTGTCGTACGAGTCTCTGTTTCTACCAGTCCAGAGTTGTGTCCTGCATGCCTTTTTCAGATCTGTTATTTTTGCTTGATCAATTTACAGTGGGTCATAAACACTAGTATCTATCATTCTGTGTTTGGATTGTCTTCTTGGTTTGCTTGGTCAAGTCATCATCCGTCAAAATCAGACTTTAGAACATAAACATGTCAAGATTTTCAAGTGCTCACCCTCAACAAGTTCAAGATCTAAACATCTCAAAGTGCATTATCACCTTCTTTGGTAAACTGATCACTCAAACATAGTTTCTCATCAGGATCTATCATCCTTTATCATGAAACTGAAACATTTGGTTAGGATAATCTTGTCCCACATTGTAGGATATATCATTCCTACTAGACTTGGTTTTTATCAAAACATCATCATTGCACTCCAAAACTGAAGATCGAAAAACTTGCAAACCTTTAAACACTTGAACCATCTTTTCATGTCATATCGCGCTATCACATTTACATTGACAGTTGATCACTTATCGAAACAAATTTTGGACAATCAAACCCCTGAAACGGAAACATAAACATTTGCAATAGCTGAAAATCATAGAAATGTGGAATACCAAAGCAAGATACAAGTAACAAGACAACATATCAGAGAAATCAAACAAGTTCAAAATCAAAATCCAACTATGTTAAAACCTCACAAGGATTCAAATACATCTCAAAAGAAAGGTGGTTCTTTTATACAACTCTTAAAGATATCCCTAAAGGATTTGGCTGAGAAAGATCAAAATTGTGCACCTATGTCTAGAAAAGGCTCATCTCCCCATAAGAAAAGTGACTCTCCAAAGGCATCTATTCTTACACTTCTTAAAAGCTTGCAAGAACCTTCCATAGCACTCTCACCAAACAATACACCCAAAGCTGAAGTTCCCCAAGGGATATCCATGATTGCCATCAAACCTATTTCAAAGGTCATCTCCTTCATATCCAAGCATTGATTCCTTGCAACATCCCCATAGTGCTCCCTTACAAATTGAAGTCCTCATTCATAGAACGCTTGTTAAACATGTCCTAATAGATGGAGGAGCTAGCTTGAACATTTTCTCATTGAGTCTTGTCTGTGCTCTAGTATATTTAGAAGATGTAGTTGATCCCCTGAAAAAGATCACATTTAAAGCCTATGATGAAGAAGAACATTCCTCTAAAGGAATTGTGATGTTGCCTATCAGAGTGGGACCTTTGCAGAAAGACATAGCATACCAAGTTCTAGACTTGGACCTACCATACAACATACTCTTGGGGAGACCATGGATACATGACCTGCAAGCTATTCCATCAACATGCCATCAATGCCTAAAATTTCCCTACAAGGGGTAGAAAATCACGATCTCAACAGACTCAAATCCATTGCAGTGCTGTAGTAATCTCAAACCAGCTCAAGAGGTCATTGTTCCACATAATAGGGAGGCATCATCTTCAAGCACACAATCCAAGGAACAATCATTTGCATCAATTTGGTCAAACATGGAGAAACAAATGCAACTAAGCGATCAAGGGACTGGAGAATATTTACTATCATGGAAAAACAAACAAGGGCAACTTGAAATGGAAAGGGATGAAGAAATAGATGTAGATATCATTATAGTTAACACGTATGTAGGACAAACGTTAGGAACTAGCCCGCTTGAATCAAAATCACATTTGATTGACTTGGACTTAACCAGGTACAATCAGGAGTTTCTTACACGGGGTCATTCTGAAAAGAGTACCATTCTAGACATGAGAATACATACTGAAAGCTCTGGCATCTCTATCATGACCCCTACTATCTTTGAAACTATTCAACCTGAAGATATTTTATCCTTAATCTATCCTCAACCTATGGACTGGGAAAATGAAGGACATACTGCCATTGATACCTTACCGAATGACCATGCCATATCCTTATATCTTAATGAAGTAAAACCCACAACAACTTTCACCAAGGATTCTGCTAATGTATCTTCAAGTCAAGTGGGTGTTAAATCTCCTAGTCGCAAAACTGAAAATAAAGAAAAGAATATCAGGTATAATGCTGAAAATCGTTTATTGGCAACATTGGACCAAGAAAAAGTAAAATAAAGGATGCATCTAACGGTGAAAACCTCCTCGAGGCACCAGAAGATGGGAGATTTGACACCTTACTTGAATTTTATCAAGAGAAGTCATCTATCTTGATCGAACCAATAGAGGCAGTTATCATTGGCACAACTGATCTATATCCAGCAACTTCTCTATCAAAACTAGCAAGGCAAAAATATTTGGAATCCTTTAAAAGATGGCAAATCAGTTTTACCTGGTCATATACAAACATTCCAGGGTTTGATCCATATCTTACAATACATCACCCAGATATCAGTCCAGGAGCAGACATCAATAATAATACACAACATGGATCAAGAGAAGGCATTCTATTCATCACACCACAAGGTCATACAATCCCAAAAGCATACAAATTAAGCTTTCCATGCACCAATAACACAGCTGAATATGAAGCTTTGGTTACAGGTATCAAAATGGCTATAGAATGGAACATTACACAACTTCAAGTCTTTGGAGACTCTTAGCTCATCATCAATCAAATTAATGATGACTATCAAACAAAGGATGAAAAATTAATGCCTTATAAAAAGATGGTTGATAATATCAAGAAATACTTTGTAGAAATAACTTTTTAGCAAATTCCAAGGAATGACAACAAAGCAGCAAACACCATGGCTACACTTGCTTCTCTCCTTCAAACACAATAAAATCAACAAAGTTATGAATTCTTGGTGGAAGAGTTGTTTTACCCTGCTCATAATTGTCCTAATTCCCAAACTATCTGTCACCTTGTGGGGAATGATTCCTCCTGCTATGGCCAAACTTACACATACCTGAAAGATAACATCTTACCTCCTGACTTATCAAAAAATCAAAAGAGAAACTTTATTCGCCAATCCTCCCATTTTACTCTTGTCGTAGATACCCTATTTAAACAAAGTCTAGATGGTACTCTTTTAAGATGTCTCAAACAAGAAGAATCTAAGAAGGCCTTACATGAAGTCCATAATGGCATTTGTGGCACTCACTCAAGTGGTCTTACCATTTCAAAAAAACTCATATGCTTGGGCTATTATTGACCAACTATGGAACAAGATTCTTTTTAGATACCTAGAACATGCAAACAATGTCAGATCCGTGGGAATTTGATTCATGCACCAGCACAAGAACTTCACGCTTTATCAAAATCTTTGCCTTTTTGTTAATGGGGTCTTGATCTAGTAGGAAAGATAAATCGTTCTTCATCTAATGATCACAAATTCATCCTTGTAGCTATAGAATATTTCATAAAATGGATTGAGGCAATATTGTTGGCATTTTGATGATGGTGTGATTGTCATTGATCGACACACACTTGTTTTATGATCACTTCCTTATGTATGAGTTATGCTCAACCGGTAATTGTTCCAACCGGTATTATGTATTATAGTCTTTAGAATATCAGTGTTTTGTAGAAGGTGTTTACTGGTCACAAAATGACTGAAGACCCAAAGCAGTATGAAGACCTTAAGCGATTTGAGGATCCCAAAGCAGTATAAAGGAACAAAGCAGTAGTTAACATTTTTCTAGTCCTCATTGTGACAACTGGTAATTGGTAAAATGTATGAACTGGTAATCGGTAATGAACCAGTATTACTCTATGATGAGTTACCAACTGGTATTTTTGTGATGAGTTATCATCCATCGACACTTTGGTAGTGATTTTTTGTCATGTTACCAAATGTGTCTAGATGCACTAAACCTAGAAACTTGTAATGTAATCCTATTGGACCGACATGAAATCAAACTCCTTATAAGGACATCATGTCTAGGGTTTTAGGTGTTGATGAGGTTTTTGTATGTGTGATCTCAGAAGAGAAGATTAGGTCTGTGTGAAGAAATAGAGTGTGGAGATATTGAAGACTGAAGTAATGCTAAAATGCATTTACAATGAGCTATCATGGATCTAACCAAGCATGTTGTGCTAGTATCTAGATCACTCACTTTTTGATTACTCACATCTTTGACAAGTCTGAAACCCTTAACTGGGTAGGCCTAGCAAAGCCTTTGTAAATCCTCTAACAAGGTCGTTCACAATTGTGAATCTAAAATCCTCTCACAAGGTAGTCTTTAACAAGACTTATCTCCTAACAGAGATCTAGATTCCTAACAAGATCTGTTTTGGTGAAGAACATTGTATGACCTTAACCGGTCTGACCTTAATCGGTCTGGTTTCTATTCTATAGATAGTTACTTGTGAGTTTCTGCTCACCATGGTTTTTCCCATTTGGGGTTCCACGTCAAAACCTCATGTGTTATGGTGATTGTGCTCTTGTGGGTGAATTCTTTATTTTTTGTTTGGTTTGCATTTGTCTTAACCGGTTTGTTAGTAAATTTGTTATACCGGTTAACTGCTAAATTGTTTAAGAGTTTAAGTTTAGTATTTTTTGGTATACTAATTCACCCCCCCTCTTAGTATTCATCAATTGGTATCAGAGAAAACCTTTCTATAAGTTTAACCACTTGGAAGGAGATATGGGGGAATACACTATGAGGGAACTTATTCATCATCTCACTCAGACTACGAAAGCCTTTGATGAACTCAAAGTCAAATATAAGGCATCTATGGAAAAAAGAAGAGAGCATGCTAAGAAGCTGATAGAGCTCACTGAAAATAGTTCTTCTGATGAAACAGACATGCAAGCCCTAGTTGAAGAAGTTGAAAAACTGAATGAATCTAATGCCAACCTGAGAAGGGAATTGGAAGGACTGACTATTAGAATGTGTCAAGAGCTTGACAACTGGAGGAAAGCTGAAGACCTGGTAAAAGACAAAGATCATGAGATCTCCAAGTTGAAGCAAGAAATTAGTGCCCTTGCCGCTCATCTCCAAGAGAGTAAAGTGGAAAAAGAAGAAATGCAAGGTGAACTAAATATGGCTATTTTTGAGAATGCAACCTTGAAGGAATCCAATGCTGCTATTTCCAAGGAACTCACTGAGTCAAAGGAAATACTTGCCAAATTCAATAAGAGTGTTGTTAAGCTAGAACAAAAGCTTGAATCAGCAAAACTGGTAAAGAATACCACTGGACTTGGTTTTTCCGGTTATGAGGAAGGTGAGACCTCTAGAACAAAAGATGTAGCATCAAAGAAGAAATCGACATCAAAGGTAAGCAAAATTTTAAACCTATTTTCTTTAATTGTTTCAAGGAAGGACATACTACTAATGTGTGTAGAAATAAGGCCTACAATAATTTTCCTTATTTTCTAAACAATAAGCCTAGATCCAATAGATTCAATGGAAACTGTTATGCATGCAACAAATTTGGGCATAGAGAATTTGAATGTAGATTTGTTATGCACAACACTGGGAGATATCCTCAAATGACTCAAGGAGTTTTTCCTGAATCATCTGTGAACCGGAATCCAAACCGGTATAATGCCTATGACCATCAGTCAGGTGGTGGTGGCTATCAAGCGACAACCGATTGGAGAGCAACCTATTTGATCTACCATGGTAGCGGTCACACTGCTGCAACATGCAGGAGGAAGAATGGTAGAATGAACAATTGACCATGGAGAACAGCTGGAATGGTATGCTATCATTGCAACAAACCGGGACACCCTGCCAGAACCTATAGAATGAGAAAGAACCTATCAAATGATATACCTGTCACTCCAGAAGGGAAGATTGATGTTGAAATTGTTCAAGAAGGAATGAATAAAATATGGAAAAAAAAACCTGAAGAAGTATCACAAGATGAACTAGTTTCTGCACCTAGTGTGGAAGTCTTTGAACCGGCAAACTGAGCTTCAGAAAAGCTTAGAGGGAACAAATTAGTGAAATGTTTCGAACCCCTAGTTTATATCGGTAAAATACCTTAATTGGTATATGTTACCTATCAATCGGTAGAAGATTGTGAAGCAGTAAAAGGCAAAATTAGGGTTTGCACCCTAGCGATGTAGCATTTATTATGGTAGGTGAAGAATTCGTTTAAAAGGAATTTTCAAAGTCATTTTCACTTATCAGTTTTTGAGTGAAGAATTTTTCAAGAGCAGAGCGACAACAGGTGATTCAACTTGCGATTCAGAGTGATTTCAAATCTTGCAAAAGTATCCAGAGATATTTCCAATCAATCAAGTGAAGAACACCAAGTAGTAATCAAGCAACCAAAGTGGTGTGGTGTGAGTTGCATTTGTCAAACCCTAAATTTCAGAATTGTGAAGGTATTTCTCAAAATTATTGTTTATCAGTTAATCACGGCTTCACAAATAGAAGACCTAGGATCCTTAGCAATTCATTCCCAGCTAAGTCTATTTTGTGGGGATGATAAGAAGATCAAACTAGAATACAACATTCTAGAGAAGAAGAAAATTCACAGTGCGGTTTACTTTCTTGAAGAGTTCATGGAAGATCACATCCGCATCATTTTGAGCAAAGTGCATGGTGACAAGATGTATCTCGAGAGGACACATGACATTATGCCTGAAGTAATTCACGCCGTCATTAGTTTCTACAATATTGGTGAGGTGCCAGCCCTAAGGAAATTCATCAAGATAGAAATCACTAAGCTCACCAGTTCTCTGAGCGATCAATGGGGAATGACCGTCAACACCATCAAAGATGCGTTGGTCAAGTATGCTTGCATGGTGATTGGATACTAGAAGTTCTATGCCAGCAGATTAAACTTTGTCTCTGCTACTGCAGTTAATGATGCCTACAGAATGATCATGGAGGATGCCTCATTTGATCTATGCACCTATTTGCAGAAGCAACTTCTACTGAACTTGAAGTCCATCAAATAGGACAATGCCCTAAGATTCAAATTTGGACAACTTTTGGTGGGTCTTTTTTTCTACTTTCAAGGCTATTTCCCAAGAGTCGGTGATATTCAATGGTCTACTAACCAACTAGTCACCAAACAAATTAGGGAAAGTCTCCAAGCGGTGGGAACCGGATATCCTGAAGTCTTGAATAAATACTTTGATGAATTCAAGCGGAAGATGAGTCAAAGGATGAGGATATTTGGAGACATTGTTAAGAAATATGAAGAGGACATATGCTTTACCATTCGAGTAGATGAGTTTGTAATGGAAGTGGTAGAGCCTAGATAGGAAGAAGTAGAACCTATGGGATATGAGGTGATGTATGACATGTTGGATGGGTATGCTTCTACCCTGATTGCCTCTCCTTTAAATGCAAAGAAAAAGCGAACCAACACCTACTTGGAAAGGGTAACACCTATTGAAGAACCTTTAGTGAAAAAGGGAAAGGCAGTGCCAGCAACATCGGCACCGGTTACCTCAGCCAGCCCTAAAGTGACTAGCCAGTCACTTGCCAAGAAGAAACCGAAAGTTGCACCCACTAAAGTATTTGAAAAGAAGCGGAAGACCAAGAGAAACTCACTGGAGTCTGAAGATACAAAATTAGATGTGTAGCCTAAAAAGACTAGGCAAATAAGGAAGAAGACAAAAACTACTAGCAATACACCTGCATCATCAACACCGGTAAATATTGACATCTCTTCTTATAAGCCAATGACACATTGTCAAAGGACTATCAAGAATATAAGAAGAAAATTGCTTAGTGATCTGAAGGAATGTTTTGATGATTTTACCGATAGTGAGAAAGAGGAAACAGAGTGGGAAGTCATTAATTATTTGTGTATGAATGACCAGTCGCCATCAGAAATTAGATCTGAGGCACCTGATTCTTTATACAATTCTTTGGACAACAAATGGCGCATTGCCATAGAAAAAGAATAGGAAATAACAAAGAAAGTATTTGATCAGTACTTTCTTGAAGCCTCCAATTCCAAATTATTTCAGATTATGGACACGCATAAAGGTCTCTTCTTCATGAGAAGAAGAAGACTCGAGTTGCTAGAAGGAAAAACCTCTGAAGTAGAGAAGGACACTCATCTGCATGCCAAAGTTGTTATCTGGTTGCATCAAGTGTCTGAGGCCAACAAGAAGGTTGAACAAGACCTTGACCTATCTTCAGCCAAACCGGATGAGGTATTTGATGGCGAAGGAGAACCAGTTATAGAATAGGTGGACACTATTGATTTTCATGCTTTGGATGTTGAATATGTCACTCCAGACACAGAAAAGGAAAAGGCTGAAAAGAAAAAGCAGACAAGGCGAAACTGGACAAAGAAAAAGTAGACAAGGCGAAACAGGACAAAGAAAAAGCAGACAAGGAGAATCTGGACAAGGCAAAGGCTGACAAAGAGAAAGTAGAGAAAGAGGAAGAGAAAAGGAAAGAGGGAGAGAAAAGGAAAGAGGGGGAGAAGAAGAAACAAGAAGAGGAGAAGAGGAAACAAGAAGAAAAGAAGAGAAAAGAAGAGGAGAAGAGGAAAGAAGAGGAGAAGAGGAAAGCAGAGGAGGAAAAGAAAGAAGAGGAGAAGAAGAAATAAGAAGAGGAGAAGTGAAAAGAAGAAGAAAACAAAAAGGAGGAAAAGAAGAAAAAGCATGAAGTAGAACAAAGGGAGAAAGAAGAGGAAAAGAAAAGAGTGGAAGAGAAGAAGGAAGCAGAAAAGAGAAAACAACTGGTGGTCAAGCCAAATCGGCCGACATCACCAATCCTCTTGACCTTCAATTTGTAGATGAATCGGAGTTGCTGCAAGGCATAAAGCTAGCATAGGAAAGACTGGAAGCATTGAGAAGGAAAAAGGAGCAGGATGTTATTCACACTACGATTGACACCCTTACCAGTTTGATCCCAGGTACAACCTCCTTGGTATCGATTCCTCTCTGGCCAAACTGAAACTTATATGTACAGTGGTAGAGGACTAGGTACAATTCCTGAAGGAGGTTGTTGAAGCTAATGCACAGAAGAATCATCAAAAGGAACTTAACACTACCTTAGTAAAGAAACTGGATGAGCTCCGCTCTCAAATTTAGAAAGAGCAGAAGGATATAAGAGATGCTATGGATGAGGGAAAACTACTATTGAGAAAAATAAGCCAACCCCATCTATTTTGTGATGATGTTCTTGCAAAAAGGGATAAACTGCAATCTAATTTGCAGGCATACATAAGCAACTTTAAGACCCCATATGATTCTTTCACTACATATGACCAAATTATTCACCGGTATCAACTTCAGTTTGTCAAGATAGAATTGGAGATTAGCAACCAGACAAGAGATTTGCAGGAACTTCAACTAGTTTTATTACCTAGACTATAAATTCTTCAGAAGTGCTTTCTCAATCTAGAATCTTTAACGGTAACTCAAGAGATGAGTATAATTGATGCCATGGAAGAACAGGTATCACAGATGTAGATGGAAAGTGAGGTGGCTACCTCATTACTTGAGTCATGGCCATTATCCATGAAGACTTTTATGCAGGATTTTAAATCAGATTTTGATAAGTTTCACTCATTATTGTCATAAACACTTATTTATTTTAATGATAATGAGAAACAAGGGTTATCTGCAGTACTTTGTCATTGTTGGAAAAGGGGGAGTAGTATCTAAAAATTTGGTGAATGTTATGTATACTTTCATGTTATTTCTTTAAGGGAGTAGTATACATTGTATTTTATGCAAAAAGGGATAGTGTATATGCTTAGGGGGAGTAATTTTGATTATGGCATATTTTTGTTGTAAAACACTTAGATGTCATAATTTTCCTAAGTGTTGCCATCAATGCCAAAGGGGGAGATTGTTGGAATTTTGATGATGGTGTGATTTTCATTGATGGACACACACTTGTTTTATGATCACTTCCTTATGTATGAGTTATGCTCAATTGGTAATTGTTCCAATTGGTATTATGTATTATAGTCTTTAGACTATAAGTATTTTGCAGAAGGTGCTTACCGGTCACAAACTGACTGAAGACCCAAAGCGGTATGAAGACCTCAAGCGGTTCGAGGATCCTAATTCAGTACGAAGGAACAAAGTGGTAGTTAAAATTTTTCCGGTCTTCATTGTGACAACCGGTAATTGGTAAAATGTATGAACCGGTAATCAGTAATGAACTGGTATTACTCTGTGATGAGTTACCAACTAGTATTTCTGTAATGAGTTATCATCCACTGACACTTTGGCGGTGATTTTGTGTCCTATTACCAAATGTGTCTAGATGCACTTAACTTAGGAACTTGTAATGTAATCCTATTGGACTGACATCAAATCAGACTCCTTATAAGGACATCATGTCTAGGGTTTTAGGTGCTGATGAGGTTTTTGTATGTGCGATCTCAGAAGAGAAGATTAGGTTTGTGTGAAGAAACAGAGTGTGGAGATATTGAAGACTGAAGTAATGCTTAAATGCATTAATAATGAGCTATCATGGATCTAACCAAGCATACTGTGCTAGTATCTAGATCACTCACTTTTTGATTACTCACATCTTCGACAAGTCTGAAACCCTTAACTGGGTAGGCCCAGCAAAGCCTTTGTAAATCCTCTAACAAGGTGGTTCACAATTGTGAATCTGAAATCCTCTCACAAGGTAGTCTTTAACAGGACTTATCTCCTAACAGAGATCTAGATTTCTAATAGGATCTATTATGGTGAAAAACATTGTATGACCTTAACCAGTCTGACCTTAACCGGTCTAATTTCTATTCTGCAGATAGTTACTTGTGAGTTTCTGCTCACCATGGTTTTTCCCATTGGGTTTCCATTGTTACTACTTATCAAATTGCCATTAGTTTCATTTTTAAAGTCATACTATATATTCTAGTCGGTTAGTATTACCGAATCATGCAATCAGTACACACAGAGAAGTCGGTATGAACAGTCTAGTCGGTTATAGAAGAAAGCAGTCATAGAACGCAGTATTCACCGAGCTATTTACAGAGTAATGTTTCATGGCTACCGAGCAGTAAAGTTAACTCACCAAGTTGATATTCACCAAGTGAAACATTTTACCAGATACATTGAACCTGGTCATGCACATGAAAATGTGTTACAAGATTGAGGCACATCTAACCGTTTTACATTGGAAATTGCACTAGGAGATTGTGTATGATTACAAGGTCAATCTGACCAATGAAATATTTTGTTTAGTTATTCATTCGAAGAATCTTTTTGTAAAATCAAAGCAATGAATTAGATCACTGTTGTAAGAGATCTATTTATACAACATGATTTTAGGGTTAGAAAAAAGACAGATGTGAGATATGTGTGTGTATGCATGAAGGAAGATTGTTACAGAGACATAGAGAGGTCACCGAGAAGGTTATTAGTGAACAGTCGAAGAACAGAGTAAACAGAAGGGTTTACCGAGTTACAATATGGGTTACCAAGGTATGCTACAAGCTAGGTAATCTTATTCTGAGCACATAGAATCTGCTATAGTATTTCAGATGTAAAGTTGCAGATATTTGTAATGATTTTATTGTAAAATTGTGAAGTTGTAACAGAAACCTTTAACAGGGTAAAAGACTCTAACCAAGTCTATAAATTGTAAATCCTCTAACCAGGTGCAGCATTTATATAGTGTTGTAAAATCCTTTAGTAAGGTAGATCTAACATATCTTGATACTCCTAACAGGGTAAGCTATGAGAAATAGCTAAATGTAGCTCTAACCGAGCAATCTTTATTATTGCAGTAGTGAAGTTGTGGGTGCCATCCGCACCACAGTTTTTCTCTGTAACCAAGAGTTTTTGCGTAACCAAAATATATGTGTTATGGAGTGAATCATGTATGATTGTTATCTATTTGTTTTAACTTTATTTTATGTTATTGTACTATTCTATTTATGCATAATAGTAAGGTTATTATTGAAGAAAAGTTTTGGAGTACTGATTCACCCCTCCCCTCTCAGTACATTAGCTTTCCATATTGGGCCTAACAATTGGTATCAGATCTTGAATCTTGGAAAAGGGTTTAACCACCTAAAGAGAAAGATCTTAGCAATGGAAGACTACAAATAATCTCGAAGGACTGTGTATCTACAAGAAGAGATGGATAATGCAAATCAAGTGATTGCAGACATGCAAAGGAAAATGCAAAAATCTCTGAAAGTAAGGAGAAGATTATCTGATGACTTGCAGGATTCTCAAGAGCTAGTGGAACAAATCGAGACATCATCTAAGAATAGTATATCTAAAGAGACTAAAGAAATGATTGGAATGTTGAAAGAAAAGAACAAAGCATTGGCTGATCAACTGAAAGCAATGAAAAGAGAACATGAACATTTCAGTACATAGATGACTGAAAATCTAGATGCATTAAGGATAGCTGAGGATAAAGCAAGAGATCTACAAAGAGAGAAACAATAGCTTGAAGTTCTAGCATCTAGTAAGGATGATGAAATCATAAGGTTAACTGGTATTCAACAAAATATGATAGATCAACTAGGTTATGCACATCATGAAGCAATTCTAAAGAATGATGAAAATCAATCATTGAAACTTGAAAGATCAAGGTTGACTGGTGAACTTGAAATAGAGAAGAAATCCAAAGAATCGTTGGAGAAAAGTTATGAAGCATCAAAGATGTTGGATGAGCAACTGAATACAAGAAGACCCTACAAAGATGGAGGACTCAGTTACAAAAGAAAAGAATCAACCGAGAAAGGAATTCATACTACCGAGAGAGGAGAATCATCAAAGCAAGCTGGAAAAAGGAATAACATCAAAAGGAAGAAACCTATTTGCTACTACTGTGGAAATCAAGGTCATACTACCAACATATGCCAGATCAGAAAAGGTAAGCAATCAAATATCACTAAGTCCAATGGATATTGTTACAATTGCAATAAATATGGTCACACATCTAATCAATGTAGGACAAAGTCTGTTAACAACTATCAGAAGGCAAAATTCAAAGGGTTGTGTAGAAACTGCAATAGATATGGACATAGTATCAAGAAGTGCTGGTTTAAGAAAAAGAACTACATGAAGTATCCACACCGAGCAAACACTAGAGGCTACCGAACTCACACAGGTCCTTACCGACAATATGCAGCAGTACCATGGGACTACAATACGAGAATATGGTGCGAATGTTGTGGAAGATATGGACATATTAGTGCCAACTGTTTTATAAGATTTGGAATGAACAACCAGAGATCATGGAGAAATCTTGGTATGGCATGTTTTCATTGTCACAAAGTTAGACATTTAGCTGGAGATTGCAAAGATCAACCGAGAAGAGACATTGAAGAGATAAAAGAAAAATTCAAGATGATTTGGAAAAAGAAAGAAATGATGTCAGATGAAGAAAGCACCTTACCTACCGAATTAGGTGCACCTATTTCAAATTAGTCAAGAAAAGGTATGAAGGGACTGCACTCTCTAAAGGTTAAATCATAACAGTCCTATTTTATTATGTACAAAATTCAAAATCTACATAGTTAAGATGCAATTAGTCAGTTTATATACTATACAGGAAACTTGTCAAGTCGGTGTATACAGGAAACCTATCAAGTCGGTTAATAAAAGAAAGTTAGTTACTTGGTTAAAATAGAAAAAGGTGTAAATCGGTAAAAGGTGAACTGAGTGCATTTAATGTCTTGACCTAACTTGCACAGAGCCTGATAAGGTATTTTTGAGTACTTAAAAGTGTTTTGTGGTCATTTTCATTCACCCAAGTTTTTGAGAAGCAGAGCAGAGTGAATCAAAGTGATCAAACTTCATTCAAAGCGAATTTCGAGGTATTTACATCAATCTATTCACACTGTTTAGTTGGTTTCCGATCTAGTCAAATTGCTATTGTCTACTGAGTGTGAAGCGTTAGTCATTTGTAAACCCTAAGGATAATTTGTCAAATCTTACCCAAAACCTACCATGGCGCCCAAGATCCAAGACCCCATAGTTGTCCAAAATGTGGAGAAGCCCTCGCTGAAATATTCTCTAACTCCCAAAGTTGCCTCAGAATTGAATGACAAAACTGCATTTTCACTCATCCCGAATTGAGTCTCGTTAGTAGAAGATGTCATATTCTTCACCAAATGCCATGTTGAGGAACTCGGTCATGTAGAAATTAGTGACACATATGATGACCTTTACACTGATGGCAAACTGGATAGCAAATTTGAGCATCTCAAAATCAAGGGATTAACTGAAGCCCTAGTCTATCCCTGTGTGTTCAAACCCTAGTGGGTTAAGTTTGTCTTGAGTAGAGTACATGATGATTTCATGTGGCTACAAGAGAAACCATTTAATATCACTAAGGAAATCATTCACCTAATCACCGGGTATCCCATCTACGATCATGCACGAGCACAAAAAATGATATCACAAAAGGAGCTAATCAGTCTAACCGGAGTAGAATCTGATTACCAAGGACTAAAATTGAATAATGTCACTGATGCAGAACTCAAGTTTGCAATTAGAGTTATTGGTTACTATTTCTTCCAATATGCAAGGGAAAATAGTGTACCATGTGCTGCAGTTGACTTGGCCTACAAAATAGTGAAGAAGGGAATGAAAGTAGACTTGTGTGAAGTACTACTGAAGAACTTGTTTGAGAACCTGAACACAATAAGGAAGCCAAAGAAGAAGAACTCAGCAAATACACTAAATTTTAGTTCACTACTTGTATGTATGTTTTTCTACTTTGAGAAGTTCTTTCTCTCAGTCGGTAAAGTAGTATGAGAGCTACACTGACCTATCGCCCATCAGATCAATGACTTCATCAAGAAGTTGGGAGATAACTTTAATGATATCATGGATGATTACTTCAGCAAATTCCAAGAGAAAATGCACAACAGGTACAGGATTCCACCACAGCTGGTAGAAAAATACAAGGACAATATATGTTTAGAGGTCAATACTGATTATTGTTATGTGAATGTTGTTGAACCGAGGATTCAATCATTGCAAATAATGGGTTATGAGATTGATTATGATATAACACAACAACAAATTGATGCCTATTTATCATTGCCAAGGCATGCAACCAAACTAAGGTATGGAACCTATGAAGAGGTGAAGGAGAAAGTAAAAATGAGCATTGTAGTACCTAAGGCTACAAGAAAAGCTACAAAAATGATAAAGGTTTTACCTGAGAAATTAGGAGAAGAATCCTCCTCTACACCTGTAAAAGGAAATCTTGCCATTACTGAAGAGGAATCAGAAGCTCAAGAGGTTGCAATAATATTGAGCACAAAGTTGCCAAAGGGTAAAGTTTTAAAAAGAAAGAAACAGGACATCACAAAGGCCCTACCGACTCCACCAACAAAGAGACCCAACACCAGAGCATCACCAAGTAAGAAGCAAAAGAGTGTTACTGCACCAAAGGTAACCAAGACCTATAAAAAATCTACTCGGAGACTCATTTTGGCAAAAGAGTCGAGTGATACAGAGTCTGATGATGCAGATAAATTCCAGATTGTGAAAAGCAAAAAGGTAAATATTCACAGTGTTGAAATTTTTTGTGCCAATCTTAAAGAATACGGTGGATTTGTAGGATTTAGATATGTTAAGTATGAGACTAGGAATAATGATGAGAAGCGATAGATTGAAGAAGCTGTCATCTGTACACTTCTGAAGTTTTGGCTAGCTCCATTAAAACTAGCAAAGTCACTTCCGAGTGAACTATACTTACATATTGATAACAGATGGAAATATGCAATGGACTCATAGAGATAAATAAGAGAAAGAAGTCTAGTCCATCTATTTCCTGACATGTCCATAACAGAAATCAAGGAGTATTTGACCACATACAATTCTAAATTTCTTGTGAAACAGAGAGCCTTAAAATTGATGAATGGGCTATACATTGATGTGGAGAATGAGACAAAAGCCAAGTGGCAGGAGATCTTCAAACAAAAGGATGTCGGTGAACAATCTCAAATTGAAATTGTTGATGTCACTGAGGAAGGTCCAGACCCAGTTGACACTATTCAAATTGATGAAGATGTAATGGATGAAGTAGCACCGGAGCAGGAAATGATTGAAGGCACTACTTATGCAAAACTTGTCTCTAGTGAATCTATCTTAGAACAAGTTCAGCCTTATCCGTTGGTGAAGCCACCTATCTCAACCGAAGCTCCCAAGGAAATTGAGCAAGGCATCGAAGGTAACAAATATGAAGCTGCAGGAGATACAATCAAACATCAGATGTCTCAAGCACATACAAGCACTACAAATGTTACAGCTGAGACCCCTAGCACCGAGCCACCCAAAGACACTACAACGGCTATAGGAACCGACCAAAGTGTTGCATCTATCGAGTAACCTACCGAGGGTCAGCAAGCCTCACAAGCACTTGTCTTAGTGCCACCGACCAAAGAAAAAGAGAAGAAGGTGAGAAAGCATGGTTTCAAATTTGACTTATCTAAACCGATCGTGTTGCCCAATGTAGACATCTCCAAATTGAAAGGGCAAGCACTCACTGAATTCGGTGAACTATGCAAAGAAAAGGCCGAACAGGAGAAGCAATTGGCCATACAGAAAAAGAATAAAGTACTTTAGAAGGTTAGGACACTACTCACAGAAATGCTACCTTTAGCAACAGTGTCACCCGATGCAGCCATCCATATTCAACTGGATGAACTCCTAAATCAGATTGAAACATCTGGAGTTGATGCATCTGAGTACTTAAGTAAGCTCAAGGATAAAGAGCTAATTGCTAAAATGATAGAGGAAGTACAGAAATCGATTATTGTTGGCAAGGTAAAACTTGTCAAATTCATTGTTGAGTTGTCCCCTCAACTCAAGCATATTCTTTATTTATTCTAGAAATTGTGTACATTTTCCTTATTCATTAAAGATGTCAAAAATAAAACTGATGCAATTGAGAAAGAGATCACCAATCTCTCAACTAAGTTGACCACTGAGCCTAATTCAGTTCAGAATTTTTATACAAAGCTTCAATAGCTCATGGCTCAACAGTTAGAACTGAGGAATGAAGAGCATAAAATAAGGATGGATATAATGACCCTTCAGACATTATTCCTTCCTCATCTCTCATCAGTACAGGAACAGATCAACAGAGCTACATGCCTATCAACTACACAAGAGGGAAGCACTCTTGATGGCTTATCTGATATTCAAGCACAAAATTCATTAATGGAAAGTGTAAAGGATTCACTCTCAGTAGCCCTCACCGATGCCCGGACCAAGTGTAAGTCTATTTTTGATCAGTTACTGCCTCCGGATGGAAATTGAGTTTTTGATGTTTGTCAAAAAGGGGGAGTAATATTATGATACTACATAGAGGAAAGTAATACCCAGCAAAGGGGGAGTAATTCTATATTTGGAGAGTAATATAGTTTTGATAACACAATTTTGAGTATTGTATACAAGGGGAGTATATCGAGTAGAATATACAGAGCATTCAGAGCACACTAGCACAGAACAAAACTGAACATGCAAAATTCAGAGTTATGTACAAAATAATGATAAGGGGAGTATATCTGCATATACTACTTCATTGACTATTGTATATATTGTCAAGTATAGTCATTTTGTAAGTATATAGTTTTTGAGTTATGACTTTGAAAGTAGTTTTTGTCAAACATCTCAACTAATGTCAAAAGGGGAGATTGTTACTACTTATCAAATTGCCATTAGTTTCATATCCAAAGTCATACTATATATTCTAGCTGGTTAGTATTACCGAATCATTCAGTCGGTACACACAGAGAAGTCTGTATGAACAGTCTAGTCGATTACAGAAGAAAGCAGTCACAAAACGCAGTATTCACCGAGCTGTTTACCGAGTAATGTTTCATGGCTACCAAGTAGTAAAGTTAACTCACCAAGTTGATATTCACTGAGTGAAATATTTTACCAGATACATTGAACTTGGTCATGCACATGAAAACATGTTACAAGATTGAGGCACATCTAACCGTTTTACATTAGAAATTGCACTAGGAGATTGTGTATGATTACAAGGTCAATCTGACCAATGAAATATTTTGTTTATTTATTCATTCGAAGAATCTTTTTGTAAGATCGAAGGAATGAATTAGATCACCGCTGTAAGAGATCTATTTATACAACATGATTTTAGGGTTAGAAAAAAGACAGATGTGAGATATGTGTGTGTATGCATGAAGGAACACTGTTACAGAGACACAGAGAGGTCACCGAGAAGGTTATCAGTAAACAGTCAAAGAATAAAGTAAAAAGAAGGGTTTACCGAGTTACAATATGGGTTATCGAGGTATGCTACAAGATAGGTAATCTTATTCTGAGCACATAGAATTTGCTATAGTATTTCAGATGTAAAGTTGCAGATATTTGTAATGATTTTATTGTAAAATTGTGAAGTTGTAACAGAAACCTTTAACAGGGTAAAAGACTCTAACCAAGTCTATAAATTGTAAATCCTCTAACCAGGTGCAGCATTTATATAGTGTTGTAAAATCCTTTAGTAAGGTAGATCTAACAAATCTTGATACTCCTAATAGGGTAAGCTATGAGAAATAGCTAAATGTAGCTCTAACCGAGCAATCTTTATTATTGCAGTAGTGAAGTTGTGGGTGCCATCCGCACCACAGTTTTTCTCTCTAACCAAGAGTTTATGCGTAACCAAAATATATGTGTTATGGAGTGAATCATGTATGATTTTTATCTGTTTGTTTTAACTTTATTTTATGTTACTGCACTATTCTATTTATGCATAACAGTAAGGTTATTATTGAAGAAAAGTTTTGGAGTACTGATTCACCCCTCCCCTCTCAGTACATTAGCTTTCCATATTGGGCCTAACATCCATGTCAAAACCTCTTGTGTTATGGTGATTGTGCTCTTGTGGGTGAATTCTTTATTTGCTATTTGGTTTGCATTCGTCTTAATCGATTCGTTAGTAAATTTGTTATACCGGTTAACTGCTAAATTGTTTAAGAGTTTAAGTTCAATATTTTTTGGTATACTAATTCACCCCCCCTCTTAGTATTCATCAAGTACCTCTCATAAATATCACAGGAAAACAAATTGTGGCATTTATCTTGAATTATATCATCTGTCATTATGGAATACCAATGACTACTATCACTGATAATGGGTGACCATTCAAGAATCAATATGTATAAGAGCTATTTGAGAAATTCAAGATCAAACACAAATTTTCCACACCCTACTATCGGCAAGGGAATGGGCAAGCAGAAGCATCAAATAAAACCATTCTGAAAATCCTCAGAAAGACAGTGAATGATGCTGGAAAAGATTGGCATATTCAATTAAACCCTGCTCTATGGGCCTATCGTACTAGTATTTTCACACCAACAGGTGCCACACCTTTCTCTCTTGTTTATGGATCAAATGAAATACTGTTAGTAGAAGTAGAGATACCTTCTCTACGAATATCATTAAAAGGTCTCATCCCAGATGAAGAACAATGAGTATCTAGATTACAAGAGTTAGAACTAATCCATGAACGAAGAAAAAAGGCCTTTGATCATTTGAAGGTATATCAAAAAAGAATGTGTCGGAACTATAATCATAGGGTCAAACAACGAATCTTTCAAGTAGGGGAACTAGTACTAAAAGAAAATCCATGCAACCAGGCAGATTGAGAAAAGAAAGGAAAGTTTGAACCAAACTGGTTAGGTCCATTTGTGATCACAACAGTATCTGGGCCAGGAGCATATCATCTATCAACACAAGATGGAGATCATCTTGAAGAACCCATCAATAGCATGCATCTGAAGAAGTTTTATGTTTGAAAAAGCAGAAAAATCAAAAAACAGTGAAAAAGCAGAAGAAGAAAAAAAAAGTGAAAAAGCAAAAAAATCAAAAACAGTTAAAAAGAAGAAAATAAAAAAAAATCAAATATGAGAAAAAGTGCAATAAAAATAGATGGTGAAAACCTAGCAAACAGGCACTATCTGTCATCTATCTCTTCCATCTATTAGTTCATGCATCTTTCCTCTTGCATTCATTTTCCATCAGCGTTGTTCATATGCATCATAAAGCTTTGTACATACGCAGGCATCCCGGGTAGCTTCTTGCCATGGTTTGGATCATTGGGTATATCATAATGAATTTGTTTCTAGGCTTGGGGCAAAATCCTGCACTTAGTTGGGGGCAAAACTTTTGATCAATTTTGAGCTTAATCAGACCGGTAGAACAAACGGTTAGACAACCCTTATCAAGCAAAAATTGAAACATATCCAACATTGAACATGAGATCAAATTATCAACCATCAAACTATCACAAAGTCAGTCTAAAACACATGGATGATATCTTTTGGATAATGATTTTAACATGATTGTTCAACTTTTCTATATTGATTTTCACTATCATGATGTATGAGTGACTCCAGGATGTCTTTGACTAGAGAAACAAGGAAGGAACATGATATTTTTCTTATCTGTTGTCTGAAAATTAATCATTAATATGTGCAAATTTGTCTCAGGACATGATCATCAGAGTATCATTGAAGACATTTCCGATTTGTATATTGAAATGATTAATACTACATGTTTTATGCAAGCAACACTCAGGTCATCTTGGTTTAATTATACCTCAATGCTTGTGCTAACTTGCCATATCAAAATCTAGGAAAGCAGTGCTCAGGTCATCATGGTTTAATTATACCATCGATGTTTGCACTCATTTCCCACATTTAAAAAAAAATCTCAATGATGACAAAATGCAATAATCCAGTGATTGGTCCACTCATAGCTTTGCATTTCATTTGCATTTTAGCTTGCATTTCATTCTTGCATGGGATCCTGCATGCTTCTTTTATCCAAGGTTAAATCTATCATAGGAATCATCAAGGTATCATCACAAGTGTATACACAATTAGACTGATGACTCATATCTCTCCAGATATTGTCGACCCAGCGAAAATCTTATGTTACCCTCTCATCAGAACCAACATTAGCATATCCAAATCTTTTTGCAACTTGATATCAATAAACTGTCAGTTCTTTATCCAATCAATCTTATCAATTATATCAATCAATCACATCTAAATCAACTCTCTCATGTCTTATACAGGATGTATCTTTCCTGAAACCAGATGTTTTGATCATGTCTTATATAGGATATATCATTCCTGAAACCAGACGCTTTGATCATCTTTGTCTTATACAAGAGGTATCATTCCTGAAACTAGACTGAATCTCGGTCTTATCAATCTAACCAATCAAGATTTATCAATAATCAAGAAACAACATCACCATAATTGTCAAACTCACATTTTTATCAAACACAATTGTAGAAATTATATCATTTCTAATCAGGATATCAATTTCACAAAGATCCAAAAACTCCAAAGATCAATTATCTTAATTAATATCTCGAGGGGGCATCATTGTATCGCAATCTATCAACCAATAGCTGGGGCATCCTATCGAACCAATATCATCATCAAAATGAGATTATTCTTTGAATCAACTTGTCATCACACCTCACTTCAAAGAGGGGCAAAATGTATACACCTAAAAATGGTCAGAAAATAATTAATTAAATAAGCAATTATTAGATTAATCCCCCTTCCTAATTTAATTGAATTCACTAAGTAATTTGATTAAATTCCCCCTTTCATCTACTTATTAATAAATCTAAGGATTTATTTAATAGGTTCATTTTCATAATCCCCTTTGATTAATTAATTCTTCCCCCCCATCTTCAATTAATTCTTCTAATCTTCTAATTAATTAAAACAAATCAATTTATGAGTTGTTGAGAATTAATTAGTCTTATTTGAATTTTAAATTCAAATTCACCCACATGCCTCCTAACTTCTAACCCCTTCTAAACCTAACCCATTTCATCTAACCCTGGGTTTTATTAAACCTACTCTTCCCTTGAGACACATGGCATTCTTGGGCCAAATTTCCCCTTTCCTTAGAGACTTTCTCTCTCACGAGACAAGCTTCTTGACACTTGTCACCATAGAGATGGCAAATGTTCCCTTTCATCCAACCTTTCTAGAAGCTTCTTGACATTTGTCACCATAGAGATGGCAAATGTTCCCTTTCATTCAACCTCTTTTCCTACCAACCTCCAATTTCACCATTGATATCTTCAGACTTAATCTTGACCGTTTATTCCTACCACCTCACCTCTGGCCTTGGGAATCCTATAAATAGACCCCATTTTGGAGCAATAATGATCCCATCTCATTTGCATTTCACGCATTGGTACTATAGGCATAATAGCTCTTAGTTTATCATTTGAGCATTTTTATCATAGCTTAATTGCATCATTTTAGCATATTTTCTAGCATAATCATGGAATCATGTAGCTTAATCATTATCATTGCTAGCTTGAATGCATCATTTATCATTTAAATCCTCCATCTAGGTGTAGTCAAGTCACTAGAATTTGCCTAACCAGATCTGAGAGAAAAATTCATACTCGCATTTACTAGGAGGTGATAGATCGCTTAGGTATGGTTTTATCTTTCTTTGCTTTAAATTCATTAAACGTGCTTGTAATGATCTATTCAGTGTTTTGTGTTACAGCTGCAGGTCTACACTTCACAAGCATGACAGAATCCATTCAAGAAACTGATACAATACTCAATTGACTGGGATTAAGTGGGATCATCCTACTGCATGTTAGCTATACACTCTATTTTGTGGCATAGTAGGTTATCTAGTTGGGGACCAATGAAATTTTGGAGCTCTGTTTCCTGCCTTATTGTGTGGTCCCTTTCCTTTTCTAACCTTAAAATCTGATCCATGACTACCAAAACTGGACCTTCAATTGAAGTTGTTAAATTTGCTAATGGATTATAAGAATTTAAAATCTGTAGTAGTTGGCCCTTGCAATCCAAAATTTGCTTGTCTATAGAGGTTGTGAGATTTCAAAAATCTAGACAAGTCTTATATACCTTACCTCCTTTGGCTAATATTGCATCAATGGACTGTAAATATGTTTGAAGTTTAGCCTTCTCAGATGCAATCATCTACAAAAATGTCTGCTTCCTTGCTTCAACAAATTTATCCTGAGCCTCAGTTACCAAAAGCTTAACCAAATAATTGTATTGCTTAGGAATGTATTCAATTATCTCATGTAATTTATCAGATGAGCTTGTGCTCTCCTTTACATGGAATTCTAGTACAAGCTAGTTCAAAACTTCAAAAGTATTATGTATTAATTCCTTATCCTTAGACTCCTCATGTGCCAATTCCTAATTTGACTGAGCCTTAAGTGTTGCAGTCTCCAAAACTTTCTCTATCAGAGACATCAAATAATAAGGCTTATCAAAACTAATAGTAAATTCTAGTAATTTCCCTTTGGGTAAAGATGATGTGTCAATTTCCAAAATAGAAGGGAAGACCGACTCTAAATTTTTTCCTGAGTCTACCAGTATCTTATCCTTAGAAGTTTGTACCTCTTGTGCATCGATGGCTTAACCACTTGGTGTCTCACTCTGTTTAGGAGCCTCATTAGAAACTTTATCATCGATATCCATATCCTTTACAACATCTGCCACTACATCCTATGCATTGGTTACCAGAGGATTTTGTGTATCCTTAGCTTCAAAGTTTGATTCATTAGTCAGTTGAGTTGTAACTGGTCGAGTGCTAACCGGTGGATTGGTATCCACATTCTTCTCATCAGAATTTTTTGGTCCTTTGTCCTTAGGTAATTGAATGTTCTATGATTGAACAAAACTAGGACTTAACTCATAACCAAGACAAAAGAATTTTGACCCATATATCAATTGTCTCCTTTCGGATCTCCTCTTATTTTTCTAGCATCGGGTTATTAATCTGGTGTTTGGGATTAAATTTTGTTTAACTTGTCTTATTAATCAAATTTGCAATATCAAGTGGAGTTATTGATGGACAAAGATTAACCAATTCTATTTCTTTTATTTGTCAGTCTGAGTTTTGAGCATGTAATTTTCTGACCTCTAGTTATCATACAACTCCTTATGCAAAATCTTCTCTAACTCAATCAAAGTACTACTAAAAGAATCAAGATATAAAACAATTACTTCCTCTAGCTGATTTTTGTCTTTATCATCAAAATCATTATAGAATATAGAAATGTTATCCAAATTACCATCATTAATAATTTGAACAATGATTTCCTGAGCATCTAATTTCTTCTGTTTACTGGGTCTCCTTTTTGCTTCCGGTTTAGACTGCTCATCATACTTAGGCTTCATTTTATATTAAATTATGATTTTAGGAGTCTTCTAGGGAGGTTCCTTCTCTGATTCATTCTTCAGATCTTCCTCCTTCTCTCTCACAACTCTAGCAAAAACACATTTCTTCTTTGGAGCTTGTCATATTTTTTTCTTTTGATTTCATCTCCTCTAAAGAAACAATCATGTACTATCTAGTCAGTTTTTGTTTCTTCTTTACTAGTTCCTTAGGCTTAAAACTTGCAAGCTCATTAGATGGTCCTTCTGGTTGTGTTGGTTGATCAATGGCAACCGGTACAACATTGGGTGTAGCCTATGCTACCTTCTTAGCCTCTCTCTCCTCTTTCCTCTTCTACTTTTGTTCTTTCTTCCTTTGGGCCTCAAGGATTTTTACCTTTTTCTCTACCTCTGCCCTATCATACCCTTCACTGATTAGTTGTTCCACTGCAATCCTTTTCATTTTCTTTCTAATGGTGGGTGCAACTTGTTCTTGATGAATTTTTCGTCCCTTCTCCTGAGCAGTGCCAATTTTTTCTTCTTTCTCATCAACTAGAGCTTTCAGTAAATGTTGTGCATAAGCATCTAGTGTGGCCTCATCCACTTCATATCCCATCAGCATGATCTAGACTATTCTAGGCTAGATTTCCTCCATCATACATTCATCTTTATTAACCATGAAGCAAATTGTATCCTTATATTTTTCAATGATTTCCTTTGGAATTCTAACCTTGTTTTTCATTTATTCTTGAAAGGTTTTTAAAAATGCCCACAGGTTATCCTTTTGCTTCTTATCACCTTGCCGATCTAATATTTGTGCAATTTATGAGGCAACCAGTTTATCAAAATCCCATTGAATCTTCCTATAACTGGGAACCATGTTCAGAAAGTAAAATTCCAAACATATGATAAAAGAACCATACCAAAAAGTATTCTTCTTATCTTGCTTTATCTTACGGAGATTGGTCATCAATTCCTTTAGCATTACACTATAAAGGTCATAATGCACATCTTCCTTCACCATCTAATATGAAATTAGAATAGTAGTTTTGGAGACAGAGTTTAGCCGATTAGACTGACAAACTTTGTATCCAATCACCATCACTGCAAATTTACATCAATATCCCTAATGTCATCAACTCGCATTGATCTACCATCATAGGTGGCACTGGTGAGTTTGTAGAGTTCTGTGTTAGAAAGTTTTAACCTAGGCCTTGGAAAACCCTTGACCTTATGAAAGCATGTAATATTCTTAATAACTTCTTCAGTGATTTTATATGGTCGGTCCAACTATATGAATTCCCCATGAATGCAGTTGAGAATATACCTAACCCATTCATCTTTGTCAAAGGATAGAAAATCCATGAACTAGGTAAAACCCCTCCTTTGCAAATGTGCATATTCTGGTTTCAGTTGGTTTTCAGTGATCAGGTGCTTAGTAAATACACAGGACATCTCATAAATCCTGATCTCCTCGATATTGCAATGGATGTATGCCCTAATGTCTTCAGTGTGAAGAACACCATGGAAAACACTTGAAAATGCTCCCAATGGAATATCCAAAAGAGATTTGAAAGGATGGTTCTTAAATTTTGGATGAGGGTGGACCTTAATTTCCACTACCAAATTAGTATCAACATTTGATGATGAAGCCATGATAAATTTCTAGGGTTACTGCAAACGGTAAATGTTGGCAATTGACACTCAATTTGTTGGTTTCACTATGCTATCATTTATGGCAACATGGTATTGTGTTCCAGCTTCATGTTTTGGTTCAGTTGTGTACCGGTAGGCACTTCACAGACACTACATCAACACCAGTACCGGCAGGACAAAAGGATTTCTTTGGTTACCGGCAATGCAGGCCGACATGGTTTAGAATATGGTTATCGGTATTGGAGGAAGACATCTCTTGGATCTAACATCAGCAATTGGTTTTAATATTTATGCATTTATGTTATCTGGCCAACATGTAATTTAATATTGTATATATCTTTGTAAGAAGACATAAGGCATGAAAATTGTATAGGGTATATAGGTCAGTTGGATTAGATCATTTTGATATATGGACATGAGATAGGAGATTATGGATATGCAAATGTAATATGATGTGAAATATATCAAAGAGATTATGTATGTGAGTATATTTATGTAAGGGTTTAGGGTTACAAATCAAAATGGACAGAGCTTAAACCAGAACTGTATTCAGGCATAGAAGATGCTATCTTAGCAGTTCAACACTTCTCCGGATTGTAGTCTAGATTTTTATGTAGTCAGTGAGGCTCCTTTTGTGATTGAGCAGTGTGCTCTAGGCTATAAGCATTCTTGGAAGTGCAGGCCCCTCATATTTTGTAATATCTCTTTATATGGCTAGTGCATTTATATTGTGGGTCACAAATCCCATCGTGGTTTTTTCTCTTTGAGGTTTTCCAAGTATAATTTTGTGTGTTATGTTTCTCATTTATGTGATTGGTTTAGTGGTTGCTTTAATTCTTTCAATTCTATATGTACCGGTATACCAGTTGGTGTATGCATGTTTTAATAAGGCTAAAATTAATCGTTCTGGTATAACACTTATTCACCCCCCCTCTTAGTGTTATTGGATTCCAACAGTAAATACCATGAGATCTTGTTGGATGATGAAATGCTCTTCAGATGCAGAAGCTCACACAAATCACCTTTGGACTCTTGTATGCCTTTGAAATCGCTCTTCAAAATTCTCGATCATTGTGTGAAGAAATGATTCAATTTTTTTTCTTTTTATCGTCATTAACCCAAATTTTCTACTGTCATAAATGCTATTAGAGAATCTAACTAGATCACTTAATATGTATGTAGATTTCAATAAACACTTGAATTCGCCAGAGGAACCATCCACAATCAAAATTCCCTGACTATAGATCTAATTTGGGGTGTCTATGTAATCTTCAATGATTTGCCTACCCCCAAGGCAGAGTGCCTTAGTTACCAGTGGAAGTTCCTATGTAGTGCCCACCCTTGACTTGACTTGTTTTGACTAGATTTAACTTTTATTTTATGCTTCACAAACTTATCTAGACTATATTTGATGATTTGGATGATGATTACTCATGTGTTTCAGTTAGTCCTTATTGATGCTAGACATTATTGGACATGTGCTTATTTGGATGATTTATTTGATGATGACCCTATGATGATTGATCATGTGACTTGATGGATATATGTATTTGATGGTTTTCATATGCTTACTATGTGATGGATCATTGATAGATTATTTTGATCATGGATTTGATGTTAATTATGATAACACTAATCCTATTTCATGATCATATTTGATGAGATGTTTATAAGATGTGTTTGACTATTGTTTGACTGTCTTCATGATAGAGATGATTCCATGTCACTCATTGCAAGTAGGATGTGTCATCGTGATTCTCTATCACTCGCTTGTTCTATATATGTATATGTATATGTTGTATTGTTTTATTGTTGTTTTGTGGTTGCAGGATCTTGCAAGTACCAGACATCAACTCCACCTGGCTTCACAAGTCTGAGTGTGTCTTTAATTCCAATGACTTATGTAGTTTGGAGATGACATGAGTTCCCTTCACATACTCTAGGTCTAAGTTGTTCACTCTGAGTCATCAACATTTTGACATAGTTTGCCATGTCAATTAGTGAGCTTGGCCTTCTTCATGTTGTGTGTTGGCATTTTGATTATAGATTGCATTAATGATATGTTGTCATTGATGTCAATTGAGTTGGTAATGGTATTTATGTTATTGTTGATATTGTTGTTTTTGATATTGGCTAGTAAACGGTAAGAAGAAATTTGTGGAAGATGTTGTAAACCAGTATGTTAAGTTTGTGAGTTGAACCAGTAAATTGGTCTAAAGGGTTAAACCTTTCTATGCAATGTAACTGGTAAACCCTATCAGTTGTTAAGCCCTAACCAATCAAGTTTATTGGTTTATTATCTGATGAGTGGTAATGATGGAGACACATGTGATCATTATACAAGGATAAGTTCATATTATTTTGGCGCATTTGTTTATTGTCTAGGGAAGGAGCAAAGTGGATTGCATCTAATGCACAGCGCGTGATGAGTTACAAAGTCCGATGAAGTGGTGATCATGGAGCGGTCAGAATTTTCTTGAAGAATGTGAAGAGATTGTTATGATTTCTAATGGTCAAGATTGTATCGACTTGTTTGTAATCTTGATGATGAGAATTGGGTTTTTGTTGTGTTACCGACCTAATTGATTTGTATTTAAGGTCGATGAAGTTGCTTGTAAAAGTTGTTGGCAAGTTTGGCAGAAACCTGTTGAGTGTGTATCTGTCTAACCGATGAATGGATCTGCACTTTAAGTAAGGCAGATTGAAGCTTAAAAGGATCTGATCAAGCAAATGTAGTGTTATTCAGACAGATCAAGAAAACCTGTTGTTTTCTAACAATTACAGCAGAAGTGAAATCCCTTAACCAGGTAAGCTCTAACAAGCTTGGTTACTTATTAAATCCTCTAACAAGGTGGTCCATTAACTTGGATTCTTAAATCCTCCAGTGAAGTTACTCCTAATAGGGTATTGTGCTTTTCATCAAGGCATATTTGTAAATCCCTTAACCAGGTGATTCCTAACTAAAATTAGTTCTTAATAGGACTTATTGTAAAGCTTTAATAGGCTTCGCTCCTAACAGGGAGAACTTCAGAAGAGTTCAGAAAGCTATCCTTGTGAGTCTCATCTCACCGTGGTTTTTACCTATTTGGGTTTTCCACGTATAAACATTTGTGTCAAGTGGTGACTGATTGAGGTTATGATCTTATTTGCTGATTTAATTAATTTTTGATAAGGCATGATAACTAGAAGTATTGAGAGATGAATATGATTAAGATATGATTAAGCATTGTTGATGTTTACAAGATTGGAGTTGTTTACCATTAAGTTGTCATAACAGTCAAACTGGTTGATGTCAAGTATTCTTATGAATATTGATCTTGACTGAGATATGTTTACTTTGATTTTGGGAACTTTGTATTAGTTTTTTAGTATATTGATTCACCCCCCCCCCATCTCAGTATTCTACCGGATAGTTATTCTTTCATCATACCATCAATTGGTATCAGAGCATCTCAGGTCCTCTTTAATCTAAAAGCATAACAACTTGAGGAAAAGATCTTGTAGATCATGATGAGGATAACTATAGAATATGGAGTGACGGAATGAATATTTACATTAAGAGTCTTGGTAGTCAATAGTGGGATCATATAGAAACTAAGTATATTGCACCTATTGGAATCCTGAATGATGATCAGAAGAAAGAGCAACAAGAAAATGACCAAGCATTAGAGGCTATTATCAATTCTCTGTCTGGTGTTGAATATGTAGATGTTCATGGTCTTGAAACTACATATGAAGTATGGCAAAAACTTGAAGAGATTTATAGCGGTGATGAACATGTTAAGATTGCAAAAGAGGAGAGTTTAAGAGGAAAGTTCGATGACATGAGAATGTCTGAATGTGAGAATATCCAACAGTATGGTCAAAGGATTAAAGAGATAGTTGCTGAAATAAAGAGTGAAGGAGGGAAAGTGGAAGATGCCACAGTAATCAGTAAGGTACTGAGAACCCTGCTACAGGTCTATGCTATCCGAGTTGTAGCTATTCAGGAGCTGAAATCCATTGACAAGACAAAGGTAACTCTTGACTCTATTATTGGCAAACTTACTACTTTTGAACTAAATGGCTATGATGGTAGTGTACAGAAATCAGAATATGCATTCAGAGCTTCTGTCTCTAACCCATCTATGAGAAGAAGTAGAGATACTGGCCATAGCTATGAATCTAGATCCAGCAGAGATGTTGATGATGAAGATAGCTTAGTGGAACATGAAGCATTATTGGCAAAACGACTGCCTAGAGGCACTAGTAAATATAGAGATAAGCTACCTTTAAAATGTTTTGCATGCAACAAGATTGGTCATATAGAAGCTAATTGCCCTACTGATGAAAATGAATACAAGAGAGACAAATTTAAGAATTATAAGGGTAAAGGCAAGAGAGATTGTCTTGTATCTATTGATAGTGGTATTACTGATGAAGAATCTGATGATGATGCTAGTGAAGATATTGTGTTTATAGCTATTAAGGAAGAAATATCATATCAGAAGCCACTAGTATCCAGGATGGATAACTCTCATGATTGGATCATTGATAGTGGTTGTTCACATCAAATGACCGATGATCGAAGCAAATTTCTTTCCCTGAAGAAATTTGATGGTGGTGTTGTTAGATTTGGCAATGACTCACCCTATATGGTTAAAGGTAAGGGAGTTATTTCTCTTAATGGGAAGAGTAGTGCTGACGAAGTCTATTGGGTTGAAGGCCTAAAGCATAATCTTTTGAGTGTGGCACAACTTAATGATAGAGGATACCCACTGGAGTTTAGAAATGGTATGTGCAAAATCTTTGACAACAAAGGTGAATTGATTGCAACTGGGAAATAGACCAGAGGTAATCTATTTCATCTTAATCCTAAAGTTAGCAACTATTTAATTGCAAAAATAGATGATAGTTGGGTTTGGCATTGGAGATTTTGTCATATAAATTTTGACAATATTGTTAAAGTAAGCAAGTCTAAGATAGTAAGAGGTCTGCCTCAGCTAGACAAACCAGTTAATGCTCTTTGTAAAGAATGTCACTTAGGAAAGATGACTTCTTCAACTTTCAAGAGAAAGTCCATCTCAGCAGAGCACTTGTTAGATTTGGTTCATATAGATCTATGTGGACCAATAAGAACAAGACGGATTCAAGGTGATAGATATTTCATGATCTTCACTGATGATTGTTCAAGGATGATGTGGGTCACATTCTTGAAGGATAATAATGAAGCTTTTGGTAAATTCAAGGCATTCAAGGCCTTAGCTGAGAAAGAGAGTGGAAAAAAGATAAAATGTCTAAGAACATATCAAGGTGGTGAATTTACTTATGAGCAATTCACTAAGTACTATGATGAGAATGGTATCAAGCGGCAGCTTTCTGCACCAAGGACACCACAACAAAATGGTATACCAGAGAGAAACAACCAGTCAATGGTTGAAGCTGCTAGGAAAATGTTGATACAAGGAGGTGTAGCAAAAACATTTTGGAAAGAATTTGTAAGTATAGTTGTCTACACAATGAACCGAGTTCTAGTGAAAAGAGGTAAGGACAAGACCCCTTATGAATACTGGTATGGGAGATCACCTGATCTTAGCTATTTTAAGATATTTGGAAGCAAATGTTTTATTAAAAGAGGTGATTACATAAGCAAGTTTGAAGCTAAGAGTGATGAAGGAATATTTCTTGGCTATTCCACCAAGAGTAAGGCCTATAAATGCTTCAACAACCGGACACGAAAAATTGTTGGGAGTGTTGATGTTCATGTAGATGAATGTCCTGAAGTTTCAGAAGGAGCCACTTCAGAGAAGAAGGATGAAGATCCTTGCATTTTGCTTTTGGAACCTGAAATTGTTAAGTTAGAAACTGGTAAAGAAAATCTTGATGTACTTGTTCAACTAGAACAAATAAATTCAGAAGAAGATGATAATGAAGAAGCTAAACCTGAAGAGAATGATCATGTTATTCCTAGGTATGTGAGACTGAATCATAGTCCTGAACAAATTATTGGGGATAAGGATGCTGGAGTACTAACTAGAAGGAGAATAAGAGAGAACTCTTGCATGTTATCCACCTTTGAACCTAGAAGTGCTAAGGAGGCATTTGGTGATGATCATTGGGTGAAAGTTATGGAGGAGGAGTTGGATCAAATTGAGAAGAACAACACTTGGACCCTGGTACCCCGATCGGTAAACAATAATGTTATAGGTACTAAATGGGTGTTTAGAAACAAGTTAAATGAATATGGTGTTGTAGTTCAAAACAAGGAAAGATTAGTTTGCAAAGGTTATGCGCAAGAAGAAGGAGACTATTATGGAGAAACTTTTGCACCACTAGCAAGACTGGAAGGTGTCAGAACATTACTTTCATTTGTAGCTCATAATAAGTTCAAGGTATACCAGATGGATGTTCAGTCTACATTCTTGAATGGGATATTGGAAGAAGAGGTTTATATAGAGCATCCTAATGGTTATACATTGACAGATAAGGAAGACATGGTATGCAAATTTCATAAAACTTTGTATGGATTAAAGCAGGCACCCAGAGCATGGTATGAACGGCTTCATACTCATCTGATGAAGATAGGCTTTGCTAGAAACAGTGATGACAACAACATTTATCTCAAGTCTAAAGGAAATGAAATACTAGTCAGTGAAGTATTTGTTGATGACATTATATTTGGAGGTAATGATGACATGAGTAATTGTTTTGTAGAAGAAATGAAGAATGAGTTTGAGATGTCATTAGTAGGGGAAATAAAAAAATTCATAGGCTTTCATAGGCTTGCAGATATAGTAGATGAAGAATGGTATTTTCATTACTCAATCCAAGTATGTGAAAGAGGTTTTGAAGACTTTCGGTATAAGTGACTGTAAACCAGTTGGAACCCCAATGGTTACAAGTTGTAAACTATCCAAGGAGATGCATCTAATTCTATAGATGAAAAATAATACAGGTCAATGATTGGAAAACTACACTATGTTGTTCACAGTCGACCGGGCAGTTGGTATTGTTGCTAGATTTCAGAAGAATCCAAAGGAAGCACATCTGATGGCAAGCAAAATAGTTTTTAGATATCTGAAAGGTATTGTTGACTATGGGTTATGGTATCCATATGGTGGAAATTTTGACTTGAAGGTATACATAGATGTTGATTGGGCAGAAATTATTGATGACCGGAAGAGTACTACCAGTGGAGCATTCTTTCTAGGAGGAAGGCTAGTTTCATGGAGTAGTAAAAAGAAGAGTTGTACTTAACAATCTACTATTGAAGCTAAGTATGTAGCAGCTTATATGAATTTCACACAAGCTATGTGGATGAGGCACATTTTAGAAGGTTTGAAGATGAAAATCTCAGAACCAATAAAGATTTTGTGTGATAATACAAGTGCAATAAACATTTCTAAAAATCATGTTTTGCACGCAAGGACTAAGCACATTGAATTGAAGTATCACTTCTTGAGGGAAAAAGTTCAAAGTAAAGATGTTATCTTGGAGCATGTTTCTACCAAGGAGCAGCTTGTAGATATCTTTACCAAACATCTGTCTAAGACCACTTTCGAGTATCTTAAAAGTCAATTGGGGGTTGTCCCTCTTCATGAAGTTAATTGAGCATGATGTTGATTGCATCAATCCTTGAACCACTTGCAAAATTTTACATGGATTGATGAAGAAGTGGATGTATTCCACAGGGGGAGGATCAAGTTGCAGTATGATGTTGATGCACAATGAGAAAAGAATTGCATGTTTTTACTTTCACTTTGGCATTGTTGTCAAAGGGGGAGAAGAATTATGTGATTGAGGAGAAGAATTTTGTGTCTGATTAGGTGAACCAGCTGCAGGCTAAAGACAGACAGAGCAAGATGAATACTTGGTAATGTAAACCAGGATTCCTATTCACCAATCTCAGCAACAATCAAAGGCATTGATATTTGTATTGCCATCAATGCCAAATGGGGATATTGTTGGCATTTATAGTTTGTTGGCATTTTGCATATAGATTGCATTAATGATATGTTGTCATTGATGTCAATTGAACCAGTAATGGTATTTATGTTATTGTTGATATTATTATTTTTGATATTGGCTAGAAACCGGTAAGAAGAGATTTGTGGAAGATGTTGTAAACCGGTATGTTAAGTTTGTGAATTGAACTGGTAAACTGATGTAAAGGCTTAAACCTTTCTATGCAATGTAAACAGTAAACTCTATCAGTTGTTAAACCCTAACCGATCAAGTTTGTTGGTTTATTATCTGATGAGCGGTAATGATGGAGACACGTGTGATCATTGTATGAGGATAAGTTTAGATTGTTTTGGCATGTTTTTTTATTGTCTAGGGAAGGAGCAAAGTGGATTGCATCTAATGCACAATGCATGATGAGTTATAAAGTCTGATGAAGCGGTGATCATGGAGCGGTTGGAATTTTCTTGAAGAATGTGAAGAGATTGTTATGATTTCTAACAGTCAAGATTGTATCAACTTTTTTGTAATCTTGATGATGAGAATTAGGTTTTGTTGTGTTACCGACCTAATTGATTTGTATTTAAGGTCAATGAAGTTGCTTGTAAAAGTTGTTGGCAATATTAGCAGAAACCTGTTGAGTGTGTAGCTACCTAACCGGTGAATGGATCTGCACTTTGAGTAAGGCAGATTGAAGCTTAAAAGGATCCGATCAATAAAATGTAGTGCTATTCAGATAGATCAAGAAAACCTGTTGTTTTCTAACAATTACAGCAGAAGTGAAATCCCTTAACCGAGTAAGCTCTAACAAGCTTGGTTACTTATTAAATCCTCTAACAAGGTGGTCCATTAACTTGGATTCTTAAATCCTCTAGTGAGGATACTCCTAATAGGGTATTGTTCTTTTCATCAAGGCATATTTGTAAATCCCTTAACCGGGTGATTCCTAACCGGAATTAGTTCTTAACAGGGCTTATTGTAAAGCTGTAATAGGTTTGGCTCCTAACAGGGCGAACTTTAGAAGAGTTTAGATAGCTATCCTTGTGAGTCTCATCTCACCGTGGTTTTTACCTATTTGGGTTTTCCATGTATAAACATTTGTGTCAAGTGGTGAATTCTTTTGTGGTTATGATCTTATTTGTTGATTTGATTAATTTTTTATAAGGCATGATACCTAGAAGTATTGAGAGATGAATATGATTGAGATATGATTAAGCATTGTTGATGTTCACAAGATTGGAGTTGTTTACTATTAAGTTGTCATAACAGTCAAACCGGTTGATGTCAAGTATTCTTATGAATATTGATCTTGACTGAGATATGTTTACTTTGTGTGGTTGAATTTGAGTTTGGGAACTTTGTATCATTTTTTCAGTATACTGATTCACCTCCGCCCTCTCAGTATTCTACCGGATACTTATTCTTTCATCATACCATCATTGTGAGTATGTTAGTGATGGTTGATTTATTTGAGTATGTTTAGTTTAATTATGTGACTCTTGATGTGTGGCTTTATATTTAATAATGTTTATATTAATGCATTTAATTTATTAGTTTTGGGTATTTAATTATTTAATAGTTAGTGTTTATTGATTTTACGATTGTTTAATATTATTTATTTTATACTTATGGTTTAATCTTTATTGGGGTTAATTTATTAGTTTTGGGTATTTATATTTATTTAATAATTAGTGTTTATTGATTTTACAATTGTTTAATATTATTTATTTTATACTTATGGTTTAATCTTTATTGGGGTTTGACTATTAAATTGGTATTTATTTATTTATTTATTGAATTGCCTATGGTTTAATTGTTTATTTGATATTTATTATTTATTTGGTTCTTTAATTTATTTATGAGCCTTTGGTTTATTTAATTTAATTTCCCCATTTGATTATTTATGTTTATAGCTTATTTATATTTATAAAGTTTGACCTTTATTGAAGTGGGGTGTATAAACACTTTAAAATAAAATAATAATATAATTCCCCCCCACTTTGTTGTATAAACATATTTTATATTTACCTTACCTACCCTTTACTCTTATTGGTTGAATTTGAAATGGGAGGTAAAATCATATTATATGGTGGGGTTGGTAAAATATATTGAAAACTGAATATTTTGATTGGTTGGTATGGAGGCTAGGGTTTTAGTTATTGTTTGGTTTTTATTTTCATTTTTGTGATGTTTTTCGGGTTGGCTATTCTCTGAAAATTTTCTCTACAAGTATTTCCCTTGAACTTTTGATTTTGCATGGGGATTTTGGCTGGAGCTTGGTTGGATTTTGTCTTGGCTTTGTGGGGAGCTCTTCAACAACTACATTCCATTACACGGGTTGTAGGTTGGAGCTTTTTCCTTTGTATTTTTTATTTTAATGGCTTCCCTGTATGCTTTGTGTATGCACATTGTTTGCGGGACATAGGTTGAAATAATATTTGCATATTATATAGTTTTAATATAGTTTCCTAAATAATATTAGGGAGAGAACTTTATATTATATGAGCTTTATTCAATTTTCTAGGAAAATATATTTTGGTTTCCCTGTGAATATCGTTCACGGCTCTGTATGTTTTTCTCAGATCATATTTTTCTCTCTGTGAATCTATTTTGTTTTATGGGGTGCTTAAAAATCCCCTTCCTATGTGTGATTATCTTGTGTGTATGTTTTGTTGGATTGTTTGGAGGTTTTGTAGAGTGTTTTGGTTTTCTCTGTGAGTTTTTTCGTGAGGAAAACTTTAATATATCTTGGTTTATACTTGGTTATATTTTATTTTGGTTGTGCTCTCTTATTCCTTGTTTTTGGGTGACTCTTTCCATATGATTTTCGAGCCCTTTTGTTAAAGACTTGATTTAATATTTTTGTCGAGAGTTTTATGTGGAAATTTTTGTATTTGTGTTGTTTGTGTAAATGCGTTAACCTATTGTGTAAATGTGCTAACCAATTCTGTATATGTGATAACCTATTATGTACATGCGCTAACCTATTGTGTATATGTGCTAAGCTATTGTGTAAATGCGCTAATCTATTGTGTAAATGCGCTAATCTATTATGTGAATGTGTGATCCTATCTGATTTGTGTGTTTTTCATAGTTTTGCTTATTTTGATTAATTTTTCCAATTGGATTTTTGTACCATAGGCTTGATTGATGTTTGTTGATGATTTCCAGAATTGGTCTTCATCAAATTTGATGCTTTTACATGGTTTTATGCTTATTTGTCTTTCTATGTTATTGTGATTGTATTTGCACTCTCTCCATGTTGATATGCCATGGTTCGTGAGTTGGATATGCTATTGTTTTGGACCAGCAAATGAGTTGGCCTTGTTGTGGATTTGTTTTCATGATTGACAACATATTTGATGACTTTATTATGCCCTTTTGTTGGCCAAGAGGCTTATTGTTATACATGATGTTTTGATTAAGTAAAAATAGGCATTTGAAAGGTACCCAAACCTTTTACAAGCCAGGAGAACAGAATAGCATAAAAAGTGTCTGATCACTTCAAAAAGTCAAAATGAACCACCAGAAGGGCACAGCTTAAAACATCATAACATAATTACCTAAAACTCAGAACAGATAGCAACAAGAAAGCAAAAGATAGCAAAGAGATAGAACCAAGGACAACAAATGGAACTAAATACTATTCAGGATCTCCTCAGCATGAACAACCATTTGTTTCATGTTGTTCAATGAGGTCTTCATATCCTCCAGCTCACGACCTTTGATGTTGACCTTATTCTTTGTGTTGGCTCTAGTCCTCTTTTCATGACCCTTCTTGTTCACCTTCTCTTTATCACCTTCCTTCTCTGCATTGTTCTCGTACCTGTTGATAAAGATGTTCATGTTGTCCACCGAAGATTTAAGAATTTAGAAATTTTGATCAGCAAGTTGCTTGACATTGTGCTCCATCTTATCAATTCTGCTGCCAAAATCTTTCAATTTGTTGTCCATTTCCTTTCTATCTCCCATCTCATTGACCTTTTTCTCCATGGCTAATATTTTTCCAACCATACATTCAATAGCTTGCGCATTATGCAAAACGGCTACTAACTCTTTAGCATGCTCCGCCAAGGGCTTGTCACCAATTGTAATTCTTGCCATGGCCTGTGTATCTATTTTCAAACTATTAATATCCTTCACCAAAGTAGTGATGGTCTCACAGAAAACCTTAATGGTATCTTTGTCACCACTATCACTTTGACCCCCTTTTTCCTCGTTATGCAGTCTAGTGGTTTTCACGGTCTCCACGGTTTCCAAATTATCCTTAACTGGGTTACCCTCCCCTTCTTTGTCCTGACTATCAATCCTCTTATTATCATCATCCTCCTCCTCAGACTCAACCAGAACATAATTGAGATCAGAATTGCTACCCTTTTTAGTGTTCTTTTTCTGAGCCTTCTTTCTAGAGGCTTTCCCTTTCCTCTTTTTAATAGGTTTTTCCTCAAGGGAATCAGTTTCAGAGTCTGACATTTCAGATTCCACAATAATCCTCCTCTTCTTAGCCCTAATCCTCCCTTTTTTGCTAGTTTCTTCCGACTCTCCCTCAATCTCAGAATCAAAGTTGAAACCACTATCCTTACTTTCTGTAGTCTCATCTCTGCCATTTTTGCCTTTAATAGGCTTTTCAATGCACTTCCCCTTTAGCATTTTATAAACCAGACCATGAGCCCCTGGTGGAGGGCATGATTGCCTTTAGGGTCCTTCTGGATCTCCTTTATAGTATGATCCATTGAACAAGCCAGGTAATAGGGAAGGCTAACCCTTTCACCATGATGGAAATGGTTAAGAAGGACGAAGTGATGCCCATAAGCCCTGGTAAACCTACCATCTAAGGTAATATATTCAATAGAAGCAAATAAGACAAACCTCCATGGCCTACAAATTCTCTTCGGGGAGTGGTAGGAGTTGTCAATTTTGAACATCTTTTTTCTCTCACCATCCATAACAGGAAACTTGTCTGCAACCTTATCTAATATCCCTCTGTCCCTATAAAATTTCATACCCTCAGTAGTCATCCCTATGGCCTCGGTGATAACCTCTTCGTCTACATTCATCATATTTGATCCAATCAGAACTTTTCCATTTTTCTAGTTCTTGATGAAGTAGCTGGTAATTGTGGGGTCCTTCACATTCAGTCATTACATGAAAACATTGAGCCCCCCCTGCTGAAGGATACTCCAGACTTCTTCGTTCTTTCTCCATTCAGAGCAGGATGTTGTTGTAGCCTTGTGTATGTTGTAAAAATATGTGTGGATGTTCTTGGCTGCATATGAATATTATATTTTCATATTTCATTATGGTTTAGAGCCTCTTGTGATTTATTGTTGGGCCATGTTAGGGGGAGTGGGCCTCCTTGTGATGACTAGGGTCACGAAAGATAGGCTTGCATGAGGTTCCTTGTAAGGATGCATGGAGTCTAGACTGCCAAGCCACATTGGGAGTTTACCATGATTTGTAAATAAGTGATAACCTAATAATTTATGGGTTGGGTAGTTAGATTCATTAATAAAGATAAAAATTGATGTGAGCCTCATGACTTGATCCTAGGGAGGATGTTTTAGGATAAGTATGAGAAGGTCATTTCTATGACAAGTCATTCTCCCTTGATCTCTCATAGGTTGACATGGCTCCACATGTCCATTAGGCTAGTGCCTTATGTTGTTATGTTTTGAGGATGGCATGTGATGACACTCCACCCCTACATGTGTTCCCTTGATGATTTATCATTATGCCTTATTGGTTGCATTTTTGTCTTGTTGAGGTCTATGCCTCTGGGAGTTTATTCTTGTTGTTTTGTGTTGGTTCTTGCATGAGAGTCCTTGTGTGATTAGTCTCTTTGTTTATAGGTGTCAGCTTAGGTTTAGAGTGTGTGTTGGGACCTTGTGTCATCTCCTAGCACAAGGGGTGGTTCCTTTGGTTCCACATGGTCAGGTGGTTGGTGCTTTTTAGCCATTGGGATGTTCTCTTGGATTATTCTTGCATGGATGTGGATTCTTCTTCATGATGATTATGGATGTACCTTGTAGCAGATTTATGTAATGAATATGATGCAATTCATGTAATATAATATTCTTGTATGTAGTAGTTGGGATCTTGTAATTGGAAGAGCTATGCTCATGATGTATTTTATGTAAACGTAATTGTAAGAAGGTAGTAGATGGAATTTAGGATTATGTCATGGATTGTAATAAGAATATATGATGTATCATGTTGTATTTGTAGAATGGAAGAAATGTCTTTAAGTGTATTGATAAATGAAATGGAATGGATTTATACTATGGCTTAATTGTATTAGTTGAAATGGAATTCTATGAAATTATTAGGATGTAATTAAAATATGAAGGAACATTAATGAATGGGTTAGTATTAATGAGAATGTTAGATAATATGATTAAATGAATGATTCATGTAGATGCATTGGTAGAAAGGAAATTATGCATTGCATGTAAAGGATTGTTAAGTTAGAAGTTTGCATTAAAATTCTTGCATTATGCATTTGGAATTAGATGTAATTGAAGTATGTTTAAATGGATTAGTAAAGATGGAATATACCTATGCATTAGGATTGCATTATCATGGAAAATGATAAAGAGCATGTAGATAGGAATTGTTGGGTTAAGACACATTTGGATTTGGTGCATAAAATGAATGTAAGATAAAGGGGTTGTCTCGCATTTAAAAGAAGAATACAAATCATGCTAGTTGAATGATAGAATAGTATGCATATCATATTGGATAAACATCATAGTAGATTTCATATCTCATGGTTAGGAAATGGATATGATGCATTAAGTTAGAATGGAATGTGACTATCATGTGAGTAGGATGTCATTATAATAGTTAATTAAGTAATGACATTGAAGTACCCTAGGGAAAGATTAATGTTGTTTATTTTTATTTTCGCTTGCATAAATTTATGAAATTTGTAATGATGCGTGTTCATAATGGTTAATTGGTTAATGAGTGTAATTAAAAAATGGAGTTATATGTTGCATTACTTGATCATAGATGTTAAAAAAAAAATTATTATTATCTCCATTAGTATGCTAGATTCTTAGTTTCTCTTGGGTATTTTGGCGGGCATTACATCCTACTTCCAATGCAGAACCTGTTGACTCTACCGGTTGATTTGTCAGTGGAGTATCTGATTTCCCAACCCATCTTCTCTCATGTTGCTTTTTGATATCTTCAACCTTTTCCTTTCCTTTCTCATCTCCATTTCCATCAGTTATCGGTGGATTCTTACTCCTGCAATACTTAACAATATGTCCAATCTTGTTGCATGCATAACAAACAACATTGTTCTTATGAATTGCTTTGTTATACCCTTGATTTCCTTGATTTCCTTTTGATCTGCATTGGTTAGCCATATGTCCAAATATACTACATGCATGACATCTGACATTTCCAAGACCGATGAATGATGCACTATTCTGATTATTCCTATTTCTACACTGACTTTCTATATGACCATATTTATTGCAAACAAAGCATGTACCATTGAATGTGTGAGCATTAGGTTGTCTTACCAGTGAGTTTTGGTTCCAGTTGTTTGCATAATTTTGCTTCTGATTGGATGATTGATCTTGTTGTGCAGTACCAAAGCTCTCTCCTACTTCATATCCAAGACCTCTCTTGTCATTAACATCTCTCTGACTCTTCAGCAATTCATCAAGTCTTGCAGAGCTGGCTTTGAACGTGTCTTTTTACTCATTTGTAGTGGCTAAATAATCTCTCATGATTATGATTTGTCTCTCAAGTTCATGTTCATTATTCTAGGACTGAATCAACTCAAGTTTCAACATGTCATTCTCATGTATTAGTCTGTTGCATTCATTATATCTATCCTTCAATGCATGAGCTTGGTTTTCTTCATTCTTCTTCCTATCTTCGATCTCCTTGCACATTCTCATAGTTAGGGCTTGCATTTCATTCTTCAAGGTAGTGTTTTCCTGAGTAAGTTTCTGACATTGATCTTTCAAGGAATCTTCTTCTTCACTACTCTGATTTTGCAGTTGATCATAGAGTTCCTTCCTGTTAGCTTGAAAAGCTGATAGTTTTCCTTATAATGAAATGATGTGTTATTTGGCTTGCCTCAGTTCATTCTTCAATTTATTGTTTTCCACCTTCTCATTATCAAGATCCTCAAGAGCAAGTTGAAGTTGGTTTTGCAAACCGGTTTCCATTGATTCCAAGTTTCGGATCTTCCTCAAGTTGTTAGACTTCTTCTGAGGAACTAAGCTCTGATACCAATTGTTGGAATCCAAGAACACTGGGGGGGGGGGGGGGAATCAATGTTCTACCGATAAGTGAATTTTTGAACTTATTGCTAATCAACCGGTTAACAAAATATAAAATTAAAGAGCATAAACCAAAAAACACATAAATCAGCAATACCATAACACCAATATTTTTATGTGGAAAACCCTACAAAGGGAAAAACCACGATGGGGCTAATACCCACAATATCTATATACTTGATCAAGGTATACAAATATTACATAAAGGGGATTGCACATGCAATCAGGCTCACCGCCTAGAGCTCACTACTCAAACAAATATCTCACTAACTTACACAACATTACACAATGATTACAAACAAAATGAACTTATATAATGCATCTAACCATGTTGGATAAGTTTCGGTTTAAGCTCTGACATCCTCCTCTGAATCAGTTATTTTGATACTTTATTCTGCTATGTTCTGCTCTATCAGTTAGGATTGTGCACGTGTAACTTGCACACAAATGCAATCACTTGCACATCGATTCACATACCATCAATCTCTGACTGATTCGCATCTCAAATTGTATATCCACTTACATATAAAATCCATCGCTAAGATTCATCTCCCTTAAATACCCTTGTAACTTGACTATCATGTCAGCCTCAAGATGAAAAATAAACTTGTTGGTGATGTCAGCCCACACACTACCTTAAACTCCTTCAAAGACATTATCGGATCCCAAAATACTCTAACTATGTCCTATACTTAACCGGGTCCCAAATATACGTTACCGGTACCAAGACTAACTGGTTAACAAGAGTAAAGTAAAGTGTGTATACCGATTGACCCAATCAAGGAAAAATGATAAAGCAATGCTTCCAGATGAGAAATACCAGCACCTAAAGATGAGTTGCAATCAATGACAACCCAAAATGCAATTTACCTCAAAAGGTGACAACCGGATGAGTGTCAATTGCCAACAGAAACATGTAGGGCTTTGATAAGGTTTGACAAAATTTTGACAATACCATATCACTCATTATCATACAAACAATGAAGACATTGACAGTAAGACTACACCAAAATAGATAAAAGAAACTATCACACATCATTTGCAAGAGAAGGTTGTCATTCAAATACACCCTACATCGATAACTATATTTCTTTACGTTAATGAGAAAGTTTCAATGGGTAGTATATCTATTAATATGTATTAAGCCATGTTTTAATTGCATATTAAAATATCTTAAACATGTGTGTATGAGCTGTATGAACCCTTGAACATCTCTCACCTTACTGTAACATGACAAATATTCCATTACTCCTACAATATGGTGTTTCACTAAAGAGAAAGATTGTATTTGTTATGTGAAAATGGAGAGACTTATTCAATGAACACCACCATAAAACCCTAAACCCATTCAATATGAGTGGAGAAAAAATACCAAAATAATATTTTCATCTTTGTTTTCTTCTTAGCATGTTGCAAAAAAGAAGATTGATACTACTCTTCACCAAGAAAAAATATATCTTTGACTAGCCCCACACAAGGAGGGGTATGAACAAGACATGGATCAAAGTATAAAAAAGACACGGATTAAACTAGAAAGCTAAGCTTTTAACCAACATTTATTAAATTATCTTCAAGAACCCCCTTTTAGTATACTAAACTAAGATTTCAGACATGTAGCAAAACATGCAAAATAAAAAATAAGGATCAGGTCCACATTTACATAAGAAGAAAAAATAAGTAACAATAATCTCAATACAATGGATTGCAATATGTCATAAATATTTCATTTGATTGAATAACATTATTCTCTCATAGTTGTTATCTCTTTTTATTTCATGAAGTACCTAGATCTTAGGTGGTTATAATCTTTAACCCATCTTGCATGGTATGGAGAATTCTATACCAACTCTTACAAAATTAGAGAAAGATTGCAACTCATCTCCCTTTCTTATTTGAATTCTTTAGGGTTGTGGGCATCAACTTCTACACAATGCATTCTTGAGAAAAATAAATGTCATAGTTGGGCACATGTAGATACAATGATGATTTATGACATATAACACGGGTATTTGGATTTTTTTTAAATCTATTAAGAGGCCCATCAATAATGAGAAATATAGAAATCCATACCATCCATATTATTTATGACATCAATAATGCTGATTTATGACATTCTTGAGAAATTTTTGTGTGTAAGAGAATACAAGAATACGATTACGAGTATGAGAATACAAGTAAGAGGAAAAGATTACAAGAATATTCTTTTAGGGTTAGGGTTAATTTTGTTAGCTGACTTTGTATGTTGCCCTAAAATTGCTTGTTATAAGCGGCTGAAATGTATAAGGCATTGTAATGGAGTTGTAATGATTTACTGGATAATAAGAAAAGATTGGACGATTGTTTCTATGGTGGATTCAGCCCATCCTGGGTGAACCACGTTAAATATTTGTGTTATTTGTGTTGTGTATGATTCTTCATCTTTGTATAATTAAATCTACATATAATTATTAATTTGTATTTTCTCTAGATCTGCCTAAATCCTAACAATTCATTCTATCTCCTCTCACAATGTGGATTCAATGATTATCAAATTAGATATGATGAAGGCGTATGACAAAGTTAAGTGGCCATTTCTTCATCAAGTTCTACTTAAGTTTGGTTTCTCATCAAAATGGTGCAAGTAGATTATTTCATTTGTACCAGGAGAAAAGTTCTTGGTTATTGTGAATGGGAAACTAGTTGGTTTATTTTCCTCTTCACAAGGTATTCGACAAGGGGATCCTCTTTCCCCTTCTTTGTTCATAATTTTAGTAGAGGCATTGAGTAGAAATTTTTTGGCATTGCATAATCCTCAGGCCCAGAAAGGGATTTTGATTCCACAAACTCAACTATCAGTAACTCATGTATTGTTTGTTGATGACACCATGCTATTGGGGAAGTTACCACCATAAAAGCTAAGGTAATTAAGAAAGCTTTGGATTTGTATTGTACAGTTTTAGGATAGAAAGTGAATGCATCTAAGTCAAAGGTTTTTTTCTTCAACTACTCAATTACCTTGATGAATAGATTAACTGTTATTCTTGGTTTCAAACAGAGAAATTTGCCTTATAAGTATCTTAGTATCCCTTTATTTTTAGGGGCTAACAAAGTAGGATTTTGGTCTCCCATTGTAGATTCAATTAAGAGTAGAATTGCATCTTGGAAGAATACCTGGCTTTCTTTAGCAGGTAGAATTCTATTGATCAAAATAGTGCTAGCAACAATTCCAAATTATGTAATGTTTGTTCTTCCTATGCCTAAGAAGATTAAGTCAGATTTAGAATCTATATTGAAAAATATTCTTTGAAATGGAAATAAGGAAACCCAAAAAAAAATTAACTTGTTGGCTTGGGATTTTGTTTGTTCCTCAAAGGACTTTGGGGGTGCAGGGATCCACAGGTTTGATGAGAAGAATCTAGCTTTGGGTGAGAAGCTTGTTTGGAAATTATATAAGGAAGTTAATTCAGTCTAGTCAACAATTATTAAAGAAAAGTATTTAGACTAAGAGGATCCAGAAAGAATTTTTACTATATTAGATCCTCCTTCTGGAAGCTAGATGTGGAATCTTTTGGTGAAATGTAGAGCAATTTTTTTAGTGAACCTATCTTGGATTGTATATGATGGTAATTCAACCAGATTTTGGGAGGACTCTAGGAATGGTCTTGTTGACTGGTGTTTTGACACACTCACCAACAGTCAGGTAGTCTATGCAAACACTCACGACCTCTCCTGAAAAGTAACGAGTCTAGAAGAACTCACTACTCCAAGGTCTCTATAGTCGGGTCTCGACGGTGATGGGTAGCTCAATGGTTGATGTGGTTATACCTGTAAAGGGGCCTATTGGTTAGAACTAAATCTCACTTGTTATGGATAACTGCACTTCCTCTCTTTTTGTATTTTTATGGTTTAAGATTCTCTGGGAAATAAAATGCAAAGCGTAAAGGGAAACAAGAAAATAACAATAAAGACCAATATCATGACAACTTAATGAACTACTCAATTAGTTCCCTATAATCCAAGCAATTATCAAATATTATCCAAGTTAGCATTCAACAATAGACCTCTTGAAAACCTGCAAAATCATCAATTTCATAAATCTATGGAAATAAAATCATCAACAATATGACCTATCACAATAGTTCTCATACACCAATAACATGCACAATATGATTCATAGAGTGATAGACAAAAAGATTAAACCACGTTTCTAACTCAAAACAATAGACGTTACCAGATTACACAGAACAATTTGGTAGAATATAAACATAGATCAGGCAATCTACAAGCTGCTTTTCATATTAATCTCCATGAATGTATTACAAAAATAACTCAAACTTCTTAATCAATCTACAAAATCTTCTAAAATCTCTATGTAGGCCACAAATAATCAATTTGGGACCCCTACAAATGAATCAAACTTCTCAATTTATAGAAGTTCTTTACCCTACTATCTAGGAAATAACTCTATTCTAAATTAAGAACTGACCCTAGGAGTCCCAGTTAACTTGCAAGTTTCTGCCTTGAAACTCCACTTAACAACTACAAACTAGGGATTGCATGAGAACTACAAAGACCCTGCTAGGTGAGCCACATTTTCATAATCATGCAGAATTTCTCTCAAAATTGGAACTCGAGTAGGAGATGCAGCTTAAAATACAAAATTAAAGCTTTGCCTTATTTCTTCGTAAAAGCTTTATAATTTTCAATTATACATGCAACTGCTTGGACTAGAGGATTAGCTACATGCTTAATTCTAAATTTATACTTCTTCAAAACCTCATCCGCATGTGTTCCTTGTTCCTCTAACTCCTTCACCATGTCCGCCACCTCCTGACATTGAGTAATCAGATATGTGAATCTGTCCATAAGGGCGACATTGAACTAGGCCGCGGGTGCTAGGTGTTGTGCCTCATATGCATCCCACTAATTCAAAACTTGTTGCTGGTCCATTATTCTTGTATCAGTTATTCTAAGGCCAAAAGGTCCAAGCATATTCATTACAAAATTCTCATATGACAAAATTTCCCTGAGGAGAGGATCCTGGATCTCAGTCATATCCTTGATATATTGCTGAAACATTTCAATTTTCAGCTCCAAAATGTATACATAGGACTGTAATTTTTTATAGTTGTCGCCTCCTAAGAGGTCTTCTTTTATTACCATCTCTTCTCCTAGCCACAATATCCTTTTCAAAACTCAGAACTATTTATTGAAAGTGTTTGCCTTCCATTCCCATTGTGTGGAACAGGTTGCCAAAGCTCCACCTACCTGTACTGCCTTACGGTATATTTCTACTGTATTTTGCAAGAACAACCTAATCTTAGCCGCATTTACCTAAGTCCAAGACTTGGCGGCAGTAGCCACTCATCTCACCTCTACTAGTGCCTTCACTTCTCCCTCTGCCAGTGATGAGGTTGAAGGTAGGTCATCTTCTCTATAAGAGTCTAGAGGTTTACTCATTTCAATCAGGAGCTATTTATATTGCCCAAGTTGTGCCTTAAGCTCCATATTTGAGGTGTGCTCCTTTTCAACGCGCCCTTTGACAACACTTGTGGCTAGCTCCAAAGTATCTAGCTCTCCTCACTTGGTTTGCTTACCCAAATTTACCTAGGATATTTGATACTTGGGAGAAACTTGTCCTTCAACTTTGTGTGGAACTACCACATCTGCAATCACCTCACCAGAATTTGTTTTTGACAAATGATGGATGGTTTTTAGATTTTTATCCTTTGGTGATTCCTCAGTGATTACTTGTTGGAGAGTGACCTTATGGAGTTCTTCTTTTCTCTTTTTCTTCCCGAAGGCAAACTCCAGGCATTGTGGTATATCTTCATCTCTATTACCTTGATGTGATACTATATATGGAATCCTAACCCAAACCTCTGCCTACTCCTCTACTTCATCTCTTACTTCTACTCATGTTTGCCCAAGATCTTGAGGTGAGGAGATCTGGTGGGATAGGTTAATTTGGAGGGCCTGTTGTTTGTGCAACTCTCCTAGTTTTCCACTGACCTCCTTGTTAAATGTCATTTCTTCATCACCTAGCTCTGTTTCCCCTTTCCCAACTGCTATATCCTTAAGAAGGTCATCCTGATCTTGAGGAGTTAGAATCAATCTCTCATTTAATATGTCTTCTACCTCATCCCCTTCTTGTTCACCTTCTAGCGGCCATTGTTGCTAAAGATCCTCTTCTTCCTGATTGGAATCAGACACAACATTTCTAACTCTCATTCCTTCAGTGGTAGATGTGAAGCCTTGCACTCCAGGCTGCCCTGGGGATATATTGACTAATGGTGGTGTAGGAGCAGTTGTGCCTGGAGCATTTGTGGCATCTGTTGAAGGTGGTTGAGCGGGTATCTCCTGAGTAGCTTCTATATTCTCTTCTTTTCCTTGTGTACCCTCTCCATCAATGCTCCCTATGGACGTCCTTGGTGGAAGAACTTTGGCCAGTGGTACTATTGGCATTATGTGAACTGGCATGAGCCTTATGTAAACTGGCATGAAAACATAATGATATTGTATGTTGTCATTGATGTCAATATGAGACATAGTGTGAACCGGCACATGAGATAAGTGAAGAAAAAGGTACCGGCATATGTGTGAACCGGTATATGCCAAAGTGAAGCGGCACATTTGTTCAAAGTGAATCAACGTGCAGTTATGGGAACTGGCACATGTAAGCACTATTGGAGTATCTCAAGTCTGTGTGACTCAATCGATGATCTTTGTGTGATGAGTTAGTAGTATGATGGAGGACAGATCGTGTTGCCACGTAAGCTCTGTGCGCGTGAAGGATCTTGCATAAAGAAGACTATTCCTATCTACCTCGGGAATGTGTGAAGTCTATCAAATGGTGATAACGTGTGATGGGTTATCAGCCGCCATGAAAACAGTGGATAATGGAGAATGCCTTGAGATCGACTCAAGACTAGTGCATTTAATGTAGTATGTTTCAACGGTCAGGATCAAACCGTTTGAATTGCTCAACCTAGAAGGTTTAGGGTTTAAGGTTTTTGCTACCGACCTGTATGTTCCCTATAAGGTCGATGTTAGGTTTCTGTCTGAAGTTGTTGGCAAAAGTTGTGAGTGTGTATCCAATTAAAGTGATACAAGATTCTTGCCAGACCATAGGAGAGAAGAGATACCTGCAAAGTGTATGTGCAGAAGGAAAAGAGGAGCCTAAATGGATCTGTATTAGTATTAAGTGTTGTTAATAGATCATTGTAATACCTGTTGATCTCTAACCACTTCAACAATTGTAAATCCCCTAACAGGGTAGCCTTAACTGGCTTGATTCAAAATCCCTTAAATCAGGTGGTCTTAACCAGCTTGCTGTAAATCCCTTAACCGGGTAACTCAAAGCTAATGAGTTCTGAGAAGCTAGAGAAGCTTAGGAGATCCTTTCAGCTATTGAGTTCTTAAAATCCTCTAACAAGGTGACCCTATCGGGTTTAACCCTTAACTGGGTGATCCCTAACAGGATCCATTCCTACTAGAACCTATTGCAATGTTCTTAACCGGACAAGGCTCCTAATAGAGCGAACTTCTAAAGAGTTTAAAAAGCAGCTTGTGGGTATTCATCCCCACCGTGGGTTTTCCCAGTTGGGTTTCCACGTGAAAAATATGTGTGTCATGTGAAATGCTTTTGTCTTGTGATGCTTTGTTTTATCTGTTATGCACATGAAGTTTCTATGTTTTATGCCTATCTATAAAACATATTGAACTCACTATTGTGAAGATTTGATGGTTAAGTCTACTAGTTCATGCATGAGAATATTATGATAATGTGGTATTGAGCTAAGAGAAAAGCTTAGTGAGTGACCGGTTCATGACTGACTGAGCTATACTGGATGTTACCGGTTGCACTCTATTTTACCTGTATCTCTGTTTATCAGTCATTGTGAGTGTTTGTTGTCAAACTGGTTTTGGACTGTATTTGTGTCTGTACTGATTCACCCCCCCCCTCTCAGTACCAGTTTGGTACTAGTGGTTCATCATCGAGTTATCAATTGGTATCAGAGCACTCCAGGTCCTTTGTGTTGTAAGCTTAACCGCTTGAGGAAAAGATCTTAGCCAAATGATGAAGAGGGAAGGTCCAAAGTTCAACAGGGAAAACTTTGGTATATGGAAAGACAGGATGAAGATATTCATCAAAAGCATGGGTGTTCAACACTGGAGTTATGTTGAAAATGTATATGTTGTTCCTACCGGTACTCTCACCAATGACCAAAAGAGAGAGATACAAGAAAATGGGCAAGTCATGGAAGCCCTCATCAGTATTCTATCTGACATTGAGTTTATTGATGTTCAAGACAAGGCAAATCCCAAAGAAGTATGGGATGCTCTTGAAAATATCTATGGTGGTGATGAGCATATAAAACAGGCTAAGAAAGAGAGCTTGAGAGGAAAGTTTGAAGACATGAGAATGGTTGAAGGAGAGACCATTTAGCAGTATGGAATAAGAATCAAAATAGTTGTTGGAGAAATGAAGAGTGCAAGTGGCAAAATAGAAGATTCCACTATGGTAAGTAAAGTCCTGAGATCCCTGTTGCCGGTCTATGCAATAAGGGTTGCTGGTATTCAGGAGCTGAGATCAATAGACAAGTCTAAGGCATCCTTGGACTCCATCATAGCCAAGTTGATAGCCTATAAGCTAAATAGCTTTGATGGTAGTGTTCAAAAGTTAGAATCAGCTTTTAAAGCTTCTACTATACCATCCAGAAAAGGAAAAGAGGCTAGCACTAGTGAGGAACCTAGTCAGAATAGAGAAATGAAGGATGAAGAGTTTCTAATGGAATTTGAAGCTCTTCTAGCTAGGAGATTCCCAAAAGGAACTGGTAAATACAAAGGTAAGCTACCTTTGAAATGTTTTTCCTACAACCGGATAGGACATATTGCTATGAACTGTCCTAATAGTGACAACAAGGACAAACTGGAAAGGTTCAAGAAATTCAAAGGAGGAAATCAGAGAAATTGTTTTGTCACAGATGAGGAATTAGAAGATGAAGAGAATGAAGACATTGTGTTCATTGCTGTAAAGGAAGATGTGACAGACAAGAAGGCTCTTGTCTCTCGCTTTGATGATTCCAATGAGTGGATCATTGACAGTGGCTGCTCTCACCATATGACTGGTGACCGGAGCAAGTTTCTATCATTAGAAGAGTATGATGGTGGTGTGGTTCGCTTTGGAAATGATGCACCATGCATGGTCAAAGGTAGAGGGTCCATCTCCTTGAATGGAAAGAGTAGTGCTGACAATGTGTATTGGGTTGATGGTCTCAGACACAACCTTCTAAGTGTTGCCCAGTTAAATGACAGTGGACTCACTCTGCAATTCAAGAATGGAGTTTGCAGAATCAAAGGTAAAGATGGTAAATTGGTAGCCACTTGCATGTAGACTAAAGGTAACCTATTTCATCTAAATGCTAATATAAGTACATGTCTTATGGCTAAGCTTGATGATAGCTGGATATGGCATAGGAGATTCTGCCATGTAAACTTTGACAACATTATGAAGGCTAGTAAGATCAAGGCAGTTAAAGGGTTGCCAGTGCTAAGCAAACCGGATAATACCTTGTGTAGAGAATGTCAATTGGGGAAAATGTCTTCCTCAAATTTTAAAGGTAAATCTTTCACTGCTGACAACTTGCTTGATCTTGTGCATACTGATTTATGTGGTCCTATGAAAACTAGAAGTGTGCAAGGTGATAGGTACTTCATGATTCTCACTGATGACTGCTCAAGAATGATGTGGGTCACATTCTTGAAAGACAAGTCTAAAGCTTTTGGGAAATTCAAAGCTTTTAGAGCATTAGTGGAAAAGGAAAGCGGTAAAAGGATCAAGTGTCTCAGAACTGATCAAGGAGGGGAATTCACTTCTAGTGAATTCAACAAGTACTGTGAAGAATTTGGCATCAAGAGACAGTTGTCTGCCCCCCGGACTCCATAGCAAAATGGCCTAGCAGAGAGGAATAACCGGACTATGGTTGAAGAAGCTAGAACTATGTTGATCCAAGGAAAGGTTGCTCACACCTTTTGGAGAGAAGCGGTGAGCACTGCAGTTTACACTATGAACCGGGTACTCATCAAAAAGGGCAAGGACAAAACTCCTTATGAGTATTGGACCGGTAAGACCCCTGTGGTAAATTATTTTAAGGTCTTTGGTAGCAAATGTTACATCAAGAGGAGTGAATATCAGGGAAAATTTGAAGCTAAATGTGATGAAGGAATATTTCTAGGATATTCCACCAAGAGTAAAGCTTTCAAGTGCTACAACAATAGGACTCAGAGAATTATGGAAAGCATCAATGTAAGAGTTGATGAATCCTCTGAGAAGACTGAGAAAACCAGCAGTGAGCAAGTTGTAAATGAACTAGTTGCAACCTTCTGGGAACCGGTTGTCAGTCAACCGAGCACCAGTAACAGTGTTCCTGAACTGGTGAATGTTGATACTGGTGAAAATAAGGATGAAGAAGAAAAGCAAGAAGAACCAATTAAGACCATTCCTCGGTATGTCAAGTTGAATCATGATCCCAAGCAGATCATAGGTGATAAGGATTCCTTACCAGAAGAATGATATGTATGATCTCTGAATTTGAGCCTAAATCATTCAAAGAGGCTCATAATGATGAAGACTAGACCAAGGCAATGGAAGAAGAACTTGACCAGATAGAGAAAAATGGTACATGGTCCTTGGTACCTAGACCAGAGCATAAAAATGTCATTGGCACCAAATGGGTGTTTAGAAATAAGTTGAATGAGGATGGAACAGTGATTAGGAATAAAGCCAGACTGGTATGCAAAGGATATGCTCAAGAAGAAGGTGAAGACTATGGGGAAACCTTTGCTCTTGTAGCCAGATTGGAAGGAGTTCGTATGCTTCTGGCATATGCAGCTTTTAAGAGATTCAAGGTATATCAAATGGATGTAAAATTTGCATTCCTAAATGGTGTACTTGAAGAGGAGGTATATATTGAGCAACCAGATGGGTTTACCCTATCTAAAGACAGTGGCATGGTATGTAGGCTACACAAAGCATTATATGGTCTAAAGCAAGCACCTAGGGCATGGTATGAGTGCCTACATTCCCATCTTGTGAAGATTGGATTTGAGAGAACAAGTGAAGATAGCAATATCTACTTGAAGTCTGAAGAAGATCAGATCCTAATCTGTGAATTTTTTGTTGATGACATCATCTTTGGTGGAGATGACAAGATGAGTCATGAGTTTGCTGATGAGATGAAGAAAGAGTTTGAAATGTCACTCATAAGGGAGATTAAGTTCTTCATTGGACTGCAGATCCAGTAGATGAAAGATGGAATCTTCATCACTCAGTCCAAATATGTCAAAGAGGTGTTGAAGACTTTTGGCATGGAAGATAGCAAACTGGTTGGTACACCGATGGTGACCGGTTGCAAATTGACAAAGGAGGATGATTCCGCACTGGTTGATGAGAAGGTATACCGATCAATGATTGGTAAGTTGCATTATGTAGTGCATAGCCGACCAGATATTGCACATGCAGTTGGCATCACTGCAAGGTTCTAGAAGAGTCCAAGAGAATCTCACTTGAGTGCAGTCAAGCGGATTCTTAGGTATCTGAAGGGAACAATTGACTATGGATTGTGGTACCCATACAACAATAATTTCAATCTAAAAGTATTCATAGATGCTGATTGGGTCGGTAATGTGGATGACCAGAAGAGCACAACTGGTGGTGCATTCTTTCTCGGTGGTAGAATGGTCTCATGGATGAGTAAAAAGCAGAGTTGCATCTCTCAGTCTACAGTGGAAGCGGAGTATGTTGCTGCTTTCATGAACTGCACTCAGACAATCTGGATGAAGCATGTACTGGAAGGTTTCAAGATCCCTATATCTGAACCGGTAAGTATATTCTGTGATAACACAAGTGCTATCAATATATCAAAGAATCCGGTTTTACATTCTAGAACCAAGCATTTTGAGCTTAAGTATCATTTCTTGAGGGAAAAGGTTCAGAATAAAGAGATTGCACTTGAGCATGTGTCCAGTAAGGAGCAGTTAGCAGACATATAAACCAAGCCTCTCCCAAAGACAATATTTGTGCATTTGAGAGGTGAATTAGGGGTATTGCCCCTTTAGGAGGTGAACTAAAAGTGGTTGTTCCATATCAATTAGGTACTAGATAGACAAATCTTTGGTTGATTGGTGTGTTTAAGGATGCTACTCCTTAGGTGGAGCAGCATGAGGAAATAGTGATGATTGTACCTCCACTTTGGGATTGTTGTCAAAGGGGGAGAAGAAGTGACGCGAAAAGATATCTGCAGCAAATGGGGAGAAGATGTGAAGCAGAGAAGATATCTTTTGTATATTGCCATCAATGCCAAAGGGGGAGATTGTTGGCATTATGTGAACCGGCATGAGCATTATGTGAACCGGCATGAGCCTTATGTAAACTGGCATGAAGACGTAATGATATTGTATGTTGTCATTGATGTCAATATGAGACATAGTGTGAACCGGCACATGAGATAAGTGAAGAAAGAGGTACCGGCATATGTGTGAACCGGTATATGCCAAAGTGAAGCGGCACATTTGTTCAAAGTGAACCGGCATGCAGTTATGGGAACTGGCACATGGACACACTGTATGACTACAGGTTGGTAAGGCAGCTTCCACTTCGCAATTTCCAGTAGGAGTATCTCAATTCTGTGTGACTCAATCGGTGATCTTTGTGTGATGAGTTAGCAGTATGATGGAGGACAGATCGTGTTGCCACGTAAGCTCTGTGCGCGTGAAGGATCTTGCATAAAGAAGACTATTCCTATCTACCTCGGGAATGTGCGAAGTCTGTCAAACGGTGATAACACATGATGGGTTATCAGCCACCATGAAAATGGTGGATAATGGACGATGGAGAATGTCTTGAGATTGACTCAAGACTGGTGCATTTAATGCAATATGTTTCAACGGTTAGGATCAAACCGTTTGAATTGCTCAACCTAACAGGTTTAGGGTTTATGGTTTTTGCTACTGACCTGTATGTTCCCTATAAGGTCGATGTTAGGTTTCTGTCTGAAGTTGTTGGCAAAAGTTGTGAGTGTGTATCCAATGAAAGTGATACAAGATTCTTGCCAGACCATAGGAGAGAAGAGATACCTGCAAAGTGTATGTGCAGAAGCAAAAGAGGAGCATAAATGGATCTGTATTAGTATTAAGTGTTGTTAACAGATCATTGTAATACCTGTTGATCTCTAACCACTTCAACAGTTGTAAAATCCCCTAATAGGGTAGCCTTAACTGGCTTGATTCAAAATCCCTTAAATTGGGTGGTCTTAACCGGCTTGCTGTAAATCCCTTAATCGGGTAACTCGAAGCTAATGAGTTCTAAGAAGCTAGAGAAGCTTAGGATATCCTTTCAGCTATTGAGTTCTTAAAATCCTCTAACAAGGTGACCCTATCGGGTTTAACCCTTAACCAGGTATCCCTTAATCGGGTGATCCCTAATAGGATCGGTTCCTACCAGAACCTATTGTAATGTTCTTAACCGGACAAGGCTCCTAATAGAGCGGACTTCTAAAGAGTTCAAAAATTAGTTTGTGGGTATTCATCCCCACCGTGGTTTTTTCCAGTTGGGTTTCCACATGAAAAATATGTGTGTCATGTGAAATGTTTTTGTCTTGTGATGCTTTGTTTTATCTGTTATGCACATGAAGTTTGTATGTTTTATGCCTGTCTATAAAACATATTGAACTCACTGTTGTGAAGATTTGATGGTTAAGTCTACTAGTTCATGCATGAGAATATTATGATAATGTGGTATTGAGCTAAGAGAAAATCTTAGTGAGTGACCGGTTCATGACTGACTGAGCTATACTGGATGTTACCGGTTGCACTCTGTTTTACCGATATCTCTATTTATCAGTCATTGCGAGTGTTTGTTGTCAAACTGGTTTTGGACTATATTTGTGTCTGTACTGATTCACCCCCCCCTCTCAGTATCAATTTGGTACTAGTGGTTCATCATCAAGTTATCAGGTACCACCCCTAATTCGTCGGTGACTCCCAGGTCTACAACCTTTTTCAACAATTCAGACTCCCTCATCTTCTCTTAGATTTTCTTCAATAAGTCCTCAATGCTTTCTTGAGGCTTGTCTTCTTCACCTGGGCTGGTGGACATATTTTGCCTCATGCCTGACCTTGTCTTTCGAGCATACTCCTTATGGCCTCTTGACTATGGTACCCCTGAGGTGGATTCCTTTTGTTTTTTCTTCGAGACACTCGGCCTTACCCTCTGGTTTAACCATTATTTAGTCCTATTGATGACCACCTGGGAGACCTTCTCCATATTTGTATCTTCATTTGTAGACCATTTTATTGGGGAGAGGGGCCTCTTATCTATCCCTAATTCCCTATAAACTGGGTCAAGTAACTCTCTATCATCCCTCGGGTCTTTAGGGAGGTTAATCTCAATCCTGAAATCTCTCATCTGTGGGACAGATAACTTGTTATAGTTCTTCTCCATAATCTCAAAACTATCTTGTAAGTAGGCCCAAAATTCCTCCAAGCTACGCCTGTGCCCCTCATATGCCTTTGGCATAGCTTGTTTAAGTTTCCCGTAGGGATCATAGAACTCCCTAGCATGGTCATACTCCTTCAAGTTCAAATCTTGGAGCTCTTGTTCTGCTAACTTTGCCACCTATATTTTAGAACATGCAAAGTATCCAATAAATATCGAGAAATCGATACCTGTTTTATGTTTTGAAAACAATAGTGATTGGAAGCCCACACGCTGCCTCACATACTCTAGCAAGATTATCTGATCATTATAGTACTGGAGAAGGAGCATTGGGTTACCTGTGAATCCACTAACCCTGATGTAAGTAGAGCGTGGGTTTTGGATAAACCAACATGCCCACTCTCAGATGATAGTCATGGCCTTCGGGCTAATCCGATATTCTGCATCTCCTGTCAATTTGATTATTATCGGAAAGATGAAAGCATCATTAACTCTCTTGAAGTGAGTCTTGGCATTGGCTAGAGTGAGTTGAGGATAATACCCCCATATCTTCTTCTATCCTTCCTCCTCTCCCAATTGTCCTTCTACTTGCAGCCCTGGAAACTTTCCAGCCCTAACAGCTCCCCAGATGACATATGAAGTGAAAAAGAACTTTTGGGTATGTTCAACTTCCTTCATCTGTTTACAGATATTATCTGAAAGGATCTGTGGCCAATCAAAGTATTGTTTCCTTATTAAAATGGTGGTCATGAATTGGAACATCCAAGGATGAAAATGCTTGCAATCCGGCTTGTCAAAGGCCCTGTTAAGCATAATGATTAAATCTCTTTGAGGCTCTTTGAAATCTTCCCTCGGGATCTCTATTGCCTTAAGACCTGTCTTTCTTTCTTCTTCTAGCCAGTTTGTATTCATGTGTCTTTTGTTGGCTGATATTTTATCGTTCCATGCTTTTAAGGCCTCTTCTTCAGTTAATAGAAATACCTCCTCCCTGGTTGGGATTCCAAAGACGAACCCCAACATATCTAGTGACAAGTCTATGACCATCTTTCCTTGTGCATCAGTGCACTTTCTAGTTTCCGGGTTATAGAATGGGGCAATGGCCATTATGAACTCTGGTGCCTATAATGACTGTGGGAAGATAGTAGCCTCCACTAAGCCGCATCTCTTAATTCTCTCATGGAGGGTGTCTAACCTAGGTTTGTTCAGTTGAGTCTTGATATCCTCAATTTCTATGTAACCTATTTCCGTATCGGTCACCCATTTGACTTGGTCTTCTAGCTTTGAAATGTAGACCTGTCCTTGATAATGATACTTCATGGTGGCTGGAAGTCTATCAATTTCTTTGCCTCTTTTGTTGGAGGATGAGTCCATCTAACGACTCGAACTTGCAAGCAAAACGCAAATCTTCACTCTTCAGTATTAGGGATAAACTTTGATTTACTTTCAAACTTCGGGGTCCTAGGGTCCCGGGCTAGGCACAAGTGGAGAAGGCTCAGAACTCCAAGGTTCTGAGGTTAGGTGTATGCAAAAGTCACCCAGGACTCCGAGGATCCGAGGTTCCGGGGTCATGGAAATGGAAAGACCTAGAACTCTGAGGAACCGAGGTTCCAAGGTCATGGAATGATGAGGCCTAGAACTTTGAGGATACGGTGTCATGAAATGGCGAGGCCCAGAACTCTAGGGATCCAAGGTTCCAGGGTCATGAAATGGTGAGGCCCGGAACTCCAAGGATCCAGGGTTTCGGGGTCATGAAATGTAAGCTACCCAGAACTCTGGGGATCTGAGGTCATGGAAGCTGTTTATATTGCCCAAGTTGCACCTTAAGCTCCATATTTGAGGTGTGCTCATTTTCAATGTGCCTTCTGACAACACTTGTGGCTAGCTCCAAAGTATCTAGCTCTCCCCACTTGGTTTGGTTACCCAAATTTACCTAGGATATTTGATACTTGGGAGAAACCTATCCTTCAACTTTGTGTGGAACTACCACATCTGCAATCACCTCATCGGAATCTCTTTTTGATAAATGATGGATGGTTTTTAGCTTTTTATCCTTTGGTGATTCCTCAGTGATAACTTGTTGGAGAGTGACCTTAGGGAGTTCTGCTTTTCTCTTTTTCTTTCCAAAGGTAAACTCCATCCATTGCGGTATATCTTCATCTTTATCACCCTGATGTGATACTATATCCGCAGTCCTAACTTGAACCTTTGCCTGCTCCTTTACTTCATCTCTTACTTCTACTCCTGTTTGCCTGAGATCTTGAGGTGAGGAGATCTGGTGGGCTAGGTTAATTTGCAGAGCCTATTGTTTGTGCAACTCTCCTATTTTTCCACTGACCTCCTCGTTAAATGTCATTTCTTCATCACTTGGCTCTGTTTCCCCTTGCTCGGCTACTATATCCTTAAGAAGGTCCTCCTAATCTTGAGGAGTTAGAATCAATCTCTCATTTAATGTCTTTTGCCTCATCCCCTTCTTGTTCGCCTTCTAGCAACCATTACTGCTCAAGATCCTCTTCTTCCTGATCAGAATCAGACTTGATGTTTCTAACTCTCATTCCTTCAATGGTAGATGTGAAGCCTTTCACTTCGGGCTGCCCTAAGGATATATTGACTAATGGTGTTGTAGGAGCAATGGTGCTTGGAGCATTTTTGGCATCTGTTGAAGGTGGTTGAGCGGTTATCTCCTCAGTAGCTTCTACATTCTCTTCTTGTCCTTGGGTACCCTCTCCTTCAGTGCTCCCTATGGCCATCCTTGGTGGAAGAACTTTGGCTAGTGGTACCACTCCTAATCCGTCAGTCACTCCCAGGTCTGCAACCTTTTTCAATAGTTCAGACTCCCTCATCTTCTCTTGGAGTTTCTTCAATAAGTCCTCATTTCTTTCTTGAGGCTTGTCTTCTTCAACTGCGTTAGTAGACGTATTTTGCCTCGAGGCTGACCTTATCTTTTGAGCATACTCCTTATGGCCTCTTGACTGTGGTAACCTTGAGGTGAATTCCTTTTGTTTTTTCTTTGAGACACTGGGTCTTACCCTCTGGTTTAACCATTGTTTAGTCCTATTGATGACCACTTGGGAGACCTTCTCCATATTTGTATCTTCATTTGCAGACCATTTTACTTGGGAGAGGGGCCTCTTATCTATCGCTAATTCCCTATAAATTAGGTCAAGTAACTCTCCATCATCCCTCGGGTCTTTAGGGAGGTTAATCTCAATCCCAAAATCTCTCACCTGTGGGACAGATAACCTGTTATAGTTCTTCTCCCTAACCTCAAAACTATCTTGTAAGTTGGCCCAAAATTCCTCCAAGCTACGCCTGTGCCCCTCATATGACTTTGGCATAGCTTGTTTAAGTTTCCCGTAGGGATCATAGAACTCCCTAGCATGGTCATACTCCTTCAAGTTCAAATCTTGGAGCTCTTGTTCTGCTAATTTTGCCACTTGTATTTTAGAACATGCAAAGTATCCAATAGATATTGAGAAATCGATACCTATTTTATGTTTTGAAAACAATAGTGACTGGAGGCCCACAAGCTGCCTCACATACTCTAGCAAGATTATCTGATCATTACAGTATCGAGGTAGGAGCATTGGGTTACCTGTGAATCCACTAACCCTGATGTAAGTAGAGCATGGGTTTTGGATAAACCAACATGCCCACTCTCGGATAATAGCCATGGCCTTCGAGCTAATTCGATATCCTGCATCTCCTGTCAATTTGATTATTATTGAATAGATGAAAGCATCATTAACTCTCTTGAAGTGAGTCTTGGCATTGGCTAGAGTGAGTTGAGGATAATACCCCCATATCTTCTTCTATCCTTCCTCCCCTCCCAATTGTCCTTCTACCTACAGCCTTGGAAACTTTCCAACCCTAACAGCTACCCAGATGACATATGAAGTGAAAAAGAACTTCTGGGTATGTTGAACTTCCTTCATCTATTTACAGATATTGTCTGAAAGGATCTGCAGCCAGTCAAAGTATTGTTTCCCTATTAAAATGGTGGTCATGAATTGGAGCATCCATGGATGAAAATGCTTGCAATTCGGCTTGCCAAAGGCCCTGCTAAGCATAATGAATAAATCTCTTTGAGGCTCTTTGAAATCTGCCCTCAGGATCTCTGTTGCCTTAAGACCTGTCTTTCTATCTTCTTCTAGCCAGTTTGTATTCATGTGTCTTTTGCTGGCTGATATATTATCATTCCATGCTTTTAAGGCCTCTTCTTTAGTTAATAGAAATACCTCCTCCCTGGTTGGGATTCCAAAGATGAACACCAACATATCTGGAGACAAGTCTATGATCGTCTTTCCTTATGCATCTATGCACTTTCTAGTTTCTAGGTTATAGAACGCGGCAATGGCCATTATGAACTCTAGTGCCTATAACGAGTATGGGAAGACAATAGCCTCCACTAAGATGGATCTCTTAATTCTCTCATGGAGGGCCTCCAAACTAGGTTTGTCCAGTTGAGTCTTGATATCCTCAATTTCTATGTTGCTTATTTCCATATCGGTCACCCATTTGACTTGATCTTCCAACTTTGAAATGTAGACCTCTCCTTGATAATGATACTTCATGGCGGCTAGAAGTCTATCAATTTATTTTCCTCTTTTGTTGGAGGATGAGTCCATATAACCACTCAAACCTGCAAGCAAAATGTAAATCTTCAGTCTTCAATATCAGGGATAAACTTTGATTTACTTCACGACTTCAGGGTCCCGGGGTCCCGAGCTAGGCATAAGTGGAGAAGGCTCAGAACTCTGGGGTTCCAGGGTTCTGAGGTTAGGTGTATGCAAAATTCACTCGGAACTCCAGGGTCATGGAAATGGAAAGACCTAGAACTCTGGGGATCCAGGGTTCCAGAGTCATGGAATGGTGAGGCCCAAAACTCCAGGGATCCGGAGTCATGAAATGGCGAGGCCTGGAACTCCTAGGATCTAGGGTTCCAGGGTCATGAAATGGCGAGGCCCAGAACTCTGGGGATCTGGCGTCATGAAATGGTGAGGCCCAGAACTCTGGGGATCTGGGGTTCTAGGGTCATGAAATGGAAGCTGCCCGAAACTCCAGGGATCCGGGGTTCCGGGGTCATGAAATGGTGAGGCCAAGAACTCCGGGGATCCGGGGTTCTGGGGTCATGAAATGGAAGCTGCCTGAAACTTCGGGGTTCTAGGCACAAAAACTAGGGCACGCAACGGAAAACAAAGGCACGCGGAAAAAATGAAGGGAAGCAAAAACAAAAAACAAAAATGACAAAAAGAAAGAAAAACTAAACAAGAAACCACAAGAAAAGAAAAGGAAATTCACCAACCTGGTGAATCACAAAACCCAAAAAATGATGAGGAAAACTCAGAAGTCCAAGGGTTCACACCTCAGAGGAAGGAAAGAGGAGCCCTAAATGCACAAATGAACTTCAAAAAGTCCATCAACCCTATTTATATCTCATTACAAACCCGTCCGTACAAAAACCTTAAACATGACCTGGGGACTCCGAGGTCTTGAGGTTCTGAGCTCAAAGGAAAACACCCTACCCCAGAACTTCGGGGGTCCAGGGTTCTGAAGCAAGCAAGCAAAAGATGACCTCGAGACCTCAGGACTCCGGAATACCGAGGTCAACAAAAAAAAGACCTCGAGACTCCAGGACTCTGGAGTACCGAGGTAAAAACCAAAAAGACCTCAGGACTTCGGAGTACCAAGGTAAAAACCAAAAAGACCTTGGGACTCTGGGACTCCGGAGTTTCAAGGTAAAAACCAAAAAATACCTCAGTACTCCGGGACTCCGGAGTTCCGAGGTAAAAACCAAAAAGGACCGAAAAAAAGAAAAAGGGGCCCACATTTTGACTCAAGGAGACTAATGGGGAAATAGATATGCTAGGCATAATAGGTCTCCCCCTTCAGAACAATTACAAGGTATTGAGGATCTAAAAGCTTAGTTGAATTATTCATGGGGTTGTTTGGTTAAGGATTATTTTCTGAGTTCTTGGATGGATGGGTATTGGTTTGTATATTGAAAAGATTTGGAATTTATTGCTGCTCCTAATATTCAAAAGAAGTTCTTATGGAAGGAACTCAAAAAGAGAGTGATTCACTTTGATAATTCAAGAGATGAACTTATTTAGTTACCTTCCACAACTGGTACACTCAGTTAAATAGGATTTTAAGACTCTAACAAGCTCAAGTATTGACTCTGAATCTAGAAGTTTTTCTTTTTATTGGACTACATCTGGCCTTCAAAAATCAAGACCTTTCCATGGTTGGCTTTAAAAGGAAAAAAAATTCCAATGATAGGATTACATTTCTTGGCATTTCCCAACCCTTTAAATGTGTGTTGTTTGATCAAATTGTTGAGACAGTGGATTGTCTTCTTCTTAACTATGACTATGTGCAAGGTTGTTGGAAATGGGTTCTGAGAAAGCTTCACTGGGAATCCCCATTGCAATTGAAACTAAAAGATGTATTTGACTCTTGGCCACAGTGGTTTAGATAGTCTTTTTTATTAGTAATTTTTGGAGGCTTCTCTTGATCTCATCATTTGGAAATGTGTGGTGGGAAAGAAATAGACAAATCTTTAAGAAGGAAAAAAGTAGTTTTGAGGAGGTACCCTCTAGAATTGAGAATAATGTTTCAAAGATTGTAAATGCTCATATAATGAGGAATAATAAACTTAACTCACAATTTACTTCTTGGGATAGTGAGATCCTTTCAAAATGGAAGCTAGTAAAACTTCCTTTCAAAGGAAGTCTTTTGAATAATTCAAAAAAGAAGATAAATAGGAAGGAGATTATATGGGCACCCCCTCTAACTGGGCTCTACAAACTAAACTTTGATGGTGCTTCATAAGAAAACTTGGGAGTCTCAGGAATTGGGTGTGTTATCAGAGACCATAAGGCAAATGTCATTACAGCGGGGAAAGCAAGAATTCAAGATGGCCCTAATAATATAGCAGAAGCTAAAGCGCTATTCTTGGGTGTTAAATAGCTTTGGAGTATCAAATTTAGAATCTAGTGATTAAGGGGGACTCCATGAATGCTATTTTGACATTTAAAGGATTTGAGTCGACAAGTTGGAAAATAAATTACATTATTCAAGAAGTCATCTCAATCATGCAAAAATTTAAGAATTATACAATTATGCATTATTTTAGAGAAGCTAATCAAGGTTGTATCCTTCAAGAAGGTTATCAGATCTTATCTCTCAATGAAGTTTTAAAGAATGCAGATCTCAACAAACTAGTTTTAGAAGAATTGGTAATATAACAGCTTTGTAATCAACTAACAAGGTGAATAGGAAGGAGATAAGATGGAGTCCCCCCCCTTTCAAAGTTCTATAAGATTAATTTTGATAGGGCTTCTAAGGGTAATCCTGGTGTTTCTAGAATAGGGTGTATTAGATCACAAGGGTAATGTCATTTTAGTAGGGATAGCCAGAATTCAAGATGGTTCGAATAACATAGTAGAAGCTAATGCACTTTTGTTTAGTGTCAAACTATCATTGGGTGAACAAATTCAAAACCTTGAGATTGTGGGGAACTCCATGAATGTTATTTTGGCCCTCGAAGGATTTTCTTCCCCAAGTTGGAAGATGAATTACATCATTCAAGAAGCCCTTTCAATTATGCATAAATTTCAAAGGTCCACAATTATGCATTGTTTTAGAGAGGCCAATCGAGGAGCAAATTTCCTTGCTAATCAAGGATGTAGCTTACAGAAAGGTGAATTTTTTTCTCTTCTATTGAAGTGTTACAAAATCTAGATCTTAAGAAATTAGTTGATGAGGAATAGGAAAAATGACATTCCTAGCCTCCTATTTGGGAGTGGTCTTTTGTAGTGTTCTCGTTGGTTGACATTCATGTGCAGAGTTTGTTTCTCATTTCCTTTTGTTGAACTCGTATCCTACTATTTCATAGTACATGAGGTCATCTTACTTGTCATCTTGATGGAACAAATTTTAGTTGCTAACATTTATTCTTAAATACTCTCATCCATGTGAGTTTTTTTTTATTCGCTGTTAAAAGGGAAAATCTATCCTTTTTTTACCCTCCTTATTTCAAACTTGGAAGCCATCTCGTCCCATGTTTGAAATTTGTATAATGACTCATGTGGGCATCCCAAATTTCTTTGGACTGAGAACATGTTGTCATATAAGGTTACCATGATTCAAAACTACCATCTTTCTCATGGACACTTGTTATTCATCGTGCATGGGCCCCCAAAAACTATGCAACATTGCAAGTATTTTGATCAAATTGATTGATTTTATCGATCTTTCACTCATGGATTTAAAGCTATATCTTAACATGGAAGATTGCAGCGGAATATGATTCATTTCTCTTTTTGTTCTCTGTGGCTTCTCCATGGAGAACAGGATAAATATTAAAGGCGGTTTTATTGTTCTTCAATCTTAGGGGAATAATGCCCAGATTGACCAACACTTGACTTTTTCCATTCCCTGTTTGAAAGTTGAATGGGAAATTCATTCTCTCATCGGTGAAGATTAGCTACAAGCAAACTTGTTCACTCCCCCCTCGCTGGTGGTTTCTCATTTTTCCACTATGGTAATGGATTTATCTTGGTCTATTGATTTCACAAAGCTAATTATAGGGTCTTTTGTTCATATTGGTTTGTTCACATGGGAGGAATTGAATTGGCAGTTGAGTTTTTATAATGTCTTCATGGGGGACACATGGATTGGGGGATTTCTAAATAAGTTTGAAATTATAACAGATTCTTTGTCTAGATTATTTATAATGTCTTTCATCAATAGACTGAGGTAGAGTTCACTAGCTCCTTTCTACTCTTGGCTATATTATTATGCTATTGTCGTGGGTGAATAAATGTTCTACATAGAAATATTTAAATTTGATGCTCTATGGGAACTCTTTTCTCATGCTACTATTGACTGCCATGGTTATCCCTCTTCTTTCCCTTGCCCGCTAGATGTTACTTCTTCTAAAGAATTTGCTAGTTAGAGAGCATGGTTTTTTTGCCAAGTTTTTGTCTACTCTGGAAGCATCTTTCTATTGTATTTCAATTTTGTCATCGGCCCTGCTACGATATAGATAGCTCATGGATTTGTAATTGGACCACTCTTTTTTGAGTCTTTTATCTCTCAACCCAAATGGGTCATTTTTTTTGTCCTAACATATCTTAATCTAGGCAGCGCTAGAATTTGCCACAACTCACTCTCTGGTCTTTGTTTGGTTTTATGTGGCCTTTTTATCATGTTTTCTTTTATAATATACCACCTCATATCGTTTGGTTTTGCTCTTGCATAGAGATTTTTAGCAATTTTGGATTTGAGGTTCCTATTTTTGCCTCTCTTTGCTCTCTAATTTTGTTTATCAATTGGACTTGGATTGTGCATGCATCACTTGAAGAAGGTTTTTAGAAGGATTTTTTGGTTCGTGGTTGGGATACCTCGAACTTGGACATGCCTTTTTGAGTGCATTATCTAGCTCATGATGGGTTTTGTCCCTATTTTGTTTGTGATTGTGTGGTGGCTGAAGCTCAAGACTTTGGTGAATGATTCCTTATCTTTTTGTTCATGGTGGTTTCCTTGTATATGTGAACATTTCCTGATTTGCCATTGGGTTGTGGTTTGTGTTCCTTTGGCATATGTTTGGAGAGTTTTTGATATTTGGAAAAATTGAATGTTTTTCTTCTATATATGTTCCCTTCAAAGGATTTCTAGATCAAGGTCTTCTATCTCTGAGGGTGTCTTATTTTCCCTCCTTTGACTTAACTTATATTGTTCTCTTTGAATTCTTTCTATTATATTAACATATTATAGGCTTCGGTCTTTTGTTTTAAAAAAAAACCTCATCCTCCATAAGGAGTGTTCCAAATATTAGTACACTTAAATTTTTAAAAGCATCCATAGTTACAGTTATGATTACAAGGCCTCCAATAAATAAATATCAAGATATAGAACAAATATAAGCTATCCTAAAACTGAGATATAAAATTGTTCAAACAACAAAGATGATGATGAATCCATCCAACCACATACGAGCAAGTTCTCCAAATTCCCAATGGGTGAAAAAGCAATGCCACCCAGCCATGTGGTACCCACAGGTCCAGCCTCCATGCTTGAAGATAAAAACAAGGCCCCAAACAACAAGCAAGAAGGTAAGAGATAATAGGTGAACTCACAAGAACCAAACCACAACCAAGAAAACACTCCACAACAAGAACAAGACACCAAACAAGGATAAGTACCAATACACTCTATGATCCACAAGAAGCTATAACTCACAAGCTATCAAAACAAGATACTAGAACACAAGAAGGAAATAGTGTCATCACATAGCCTCAACATGGGCTACCCTAGTAGTCTCTCTCGACCCTGGCCCCCATTTGACAAAACATGCAGAATTGAACAATCCTCTCACGAAGACAAGGAAGTCAATAATGCCAAATCAACACCACTCTAGGCAGTCAGGCCTTCCCAATCCCATCCTTTGTTTTTACAAGAACACAAGGCCATGGGTAGGGGACATAATTTATCTTGTTAATGTGTTTACCCCAATTTATTAGTTATCACTTGTTAAGGAAACTCTCCAATGAGTTACCTAACAGCCACTTTAGGACCCCAACCCCCTTTGAGAGCCACTCTCCCTAAATGCATCTAGTCATCCTAACCTCTAAGGTTAATTTCAAGATAAGATAGGAATATATAATAAGAATGTCTCAAATTAATCACACATGACTCAAGGTTTGAAAATGAAATTAGATTTTCACATCATGCTTTCTTATCCTTATCCAACAAGATGCATCAATGAGGGGGTTTCAAATGTAGAACCAATTGAAAGTACATACAAACAATAAAGGAGAAAAAAAAAAAAAATCAATCCTAACATGACCATTATAACAGATGCATCAACTAACTAACCCACCTCAAGAATTTGGTAACCGCTCGAACAAACCAGAAGACAAATTGAGCTAAAACAAGGTCAAAATCTACTATTGCACAATTGGATTGACAAGATGCATATTTGATGCCTTAAGATACATAGTTGGAGCCATATTAAACATATTTGAGGGCTTATATTGTGCAGTTGAGCCTTGTAACTGTGTAGTTGAAACCTAGGTTTGCACAATTGGAAGGGGTTAGTAAGAGAACAAAATTGACACACTTTCGAGACCTAAACCTAAAAATAGGAAAAGACCCATTTTAAAAGGGCTTCTTTACATTCTATAAAACTAAAAAATTGACCGTGAAGACTTGAAATTAATGTTACAAGACTCAAAATTCAAAAATCGGTCCCTTAAAACTCCATTCGAAGAGGGGTTTCGAACATAAAACTGCAAATTCCTAACCAGAATAAAATTAAACTTCTAGATAACAAATTAAAGCTTCACATACATAAAAAAAAATCCATTCAAACACCAAAACCAATAATAAAATTTTCTAAATTATTGAAAACCCTTTGTAAAGATCATTACATACATGGGGAAAGAGAGCGCGTACAAGGTTTATACTCAACAATCAAACCAAAATTTCATAATACTTTTAAATACCATTCAAAACCGATAAATAAACCACTCTTCACACACACTACAAAAAAATATTGAAAGGTAATTGAATATGGATTTCAAATACTACCTCAGGTCCTGTGGAGACAAACATTATTGAAGCAGGTTGATGAAGAACTAAAACTCAAACACAATCTATGAACAACTAGAAGATATCAACCAGCAATAAAACAAATTCAACAAAAGAAATTCCAGCCAAAATTTCCAATCATAAATCCAAGCAATCTTCAGTGAAAGAGAAATCCACTCAACAACTGGTTCAAATTCTCAAAAAAAATTCATCTCCAAAATTCTCATACAATTTCTCCAAAGTCTTGTTACAATCCCAAAAAGAAGCTCTCTAAAAATTATTGAAAAATAATTAAAACTCTCCCACATCCTACAAAGACTTTCCCAATAATAAAAATAATCCTCCAACATGTAAAATCCAAAAAAAACATAAAAACAAGAATATTAAATTAATATCCCACTCAAAAATCCCATTAAAACAATATTTAAATTCCCAAAATATAACATATATTTAATATTTATTTTTTAACTCATAATTTATCCTTCTACCAAATAACAATTAAAAATTAAAATAATTAATAAAATATAAATATACTTATTATTAAGAATAAGAGCACTTTAAAATATTTAATCAATTAATTCATTAATTATTAATATGATTATCCCACTTAGGTTATTTTTATATTAAATCTTAATACATATAAATACCACTACAAAAATAATTAATCCCAACATTAATAAATTATACAACTTAAATAATAATTTACCACAACCTTACTAGATTATACTATTTGAGCAATAAGCCAAAACCTCACAACACAACACAACCATTGATGCAAGGATACTCGGATATTGTCTTGATGACAATCCAATAAGGTAAGACAACACAAGATAATTGTCCCTAATTTGAGACAATGACTAAGGCTAGGAATAATCTTAGGCCTTAATGCTATCTACATAGCCACCATTGGGAATAAAGACATGCTCAGACCTATGAAGCTAGGTGGAGTTGATGTCTAGTACTTGCATCTTGCATAACACAAAACGTCTTGCAAAATAGATATATACATATAAACCAATTCAAATATAGTGAAAGGAAACTGTGACATTGCATGGCTCTCACAAATGAGTAATGCAATATCATTCCTCCCACCCCTAATTATAGTAAAGCATCATAAAATGATCTAGTCTAAACATCAAATCCATAACGTTAAATCACCTTAGTAAACTTATACCATCTCCACGAGTATCCCTTGAAACATGGGTTAGTGCATCATAACAATAATAATAAACCATCATCATATACCATAATAATGAAGAAACATAATTGTACACATAGTATATCAATAACATTTGTATGTTCATAGAATAACACATAGTAATAATCATGTCCAATAGTGTTTGTCATCATAGATAGTCCAACAACATAGATAAAGAGAAAGTATAAGCACACACACAAGAAAACTAACCGACACTTAGCAAGTCAAACATGATTCTATCAAGTTAAAGTAGGAAACAATCAAAGAAAACATGGAAGGGTACTACACGATATCACCCAATTGCTTATTGAAGTCCAACAGCATACTTTTCATCTCACTAACTTCCATATTGGTCAAATAATAACCATGTTGGTTTGGCATAAAATTGGTCTCTTGAGTGTAATTAAGATCATATATAGGCTCACAAAAGATTGGTGCAAGGGTGGGTGGATGGTAAGCATATTGAAACCACTGATAACTTTTTGTTAATGAGTAATTTTGGTTAAGGGCAACAACTTGTTCACCTTGATATGGAAAGTAAGAAGGAATACGAGCAACACATTCATGAAACAAAGAATGGTAATACATATTCCCATGAAACATAGACATGCACACTCATTCAAAGAGTTATAAAATCAAAATAAGATACATTTTCTTGTTGATAAAATTAAAACATACCGGCACTTTGACTGTTAAAATTAGTAACTTTGAGCTTGGAGTCACCAGATGTGTTGTTTTCTTGCCTCCAAAGGTAAAAATTATTGATATACATAAAATAGTGACATTATATGGAAGAGTTACAAACTAAAATAATACAAATTGTTACACTAGGCGTGCAAGAAACTGTTATCATACAAGGTTGCACCCTTCACTGAGCTATTAACTCAACAACCTTGTAACATAGAAACACTCTTGTGCCTATAGATTGCTCGAATGTTAGATTGAATCTCTAGAGAGGGTTTTTTTCCCTTGGATTCTCACTTAAAACTAGTTTACTTGCTAGGGAAAAGGGAAAATGAATAGCTCAAAATGAAACCTATATTACTAAGGTGATGCACCAAATTGACTTCAAACCTATACTGCTATTTTAAACTCACAATATAATCACTCTTGAATCATGGTATACACAATTCAACATTTTATATAACTTTACAACAATGTTTCAAAACTAGGTTCAATATGACAATGACATCATTTAAAAGGAAGTAGAAATGTAATCACAACTTAAAATTTACCCTTCGTTGGTTAAACACAAGATATGACTTGCAAAAGTACATACTTTTTGCATAAAGGCAAAGAGGATAGGACATAAATCAAAGGAAAAATTAATTCACCATAAGATTACATCAACTATCTTGTATTTTTGCATAATAAGCAACAATGAGAAAAGGTAAAATAGCTTATTTTATTGATCAAAAAGAGTTTACATAACTTTGCATAAGTTTGAAAATGAGTTTTTTTTCATTACAATATCATAACGAAATGGTTTTAGATTACACTATTGGTTTTGAATAGAAGGAACTAACTAAAAAAATCCTAAATGTACAACAACCTTCTACATGCTAGGAACATGTGCTGAAGAAATAAAGATAAGGGAAAACATGTATTATATGAATTTTGCTTGGTCAAATCTTCTGGGCATCCAACTAAGTTGGCCCTATTTTTTAGGTCTAAAAAGTTCTCTAGAAAGGTGAAAAGATGCACAAAAATCCCATTCCTTGACCCATCTATTGATGAGTCTCCTTATTTTTCTTCTAGATGTTTTTAATTGGCTTGAAAAAGGTCAAAACTATCTCCTAAATCTGCTCTACCACTTGAAGAAGTCCTCAAATTGTACTATATCATTTTCTTAACTTCTCAACTCCTTCCTTGCTCATAGGATGTATTTTTCAGAGGTTTTATAGTTGAAAAAATGTTGGGGTTGGATGAATATGCAATATGCCATTAAAATCTCTCAAAACTACTTCAAAACTTGTCATAATGGCCCAAAACTATAGTTTGAATGCACTCCTATATATTGGGCACCTCCACACATATCAAAAATTCATTAACAAGCCCTAAAATTTCTCTTTATTATCATTTAAATCACATTTACTTCATGTCTTGGTCTGTTGTTACTCTTTCTACTCTTTTCTCATTGCTAGCCTTATGACTAAGCCTTCATACTTTCAATAATGGATTTTGTCTCTCCTTATCATCTATATGTTTTCCTCCTTAAGAGTGGCATCTAGCTCAACTAAGGTGTTTTCTCTTTGTAGCTAGTTGTTCCTATATGACCTCCTTGTAGCCTTCAAGATATCTACCTCTTTGATTGTGTTCATGAAATTTATGATTTGGCTACTCTTTTATCATCATAGTTGTTGTCCTTGTTAATGAGACCAAAAAAAAAATTGTATGATAGTTTTCACTATTTCTTGAATTATTCAAATGACAACTTATTGGTATCCCATTCAATATTTGAAAGTTCATTACATTCAAACATAGATAAATCTATTTGTTTCTCAAGTAGCTTTCTCAAATTGGTGCTCACTACTCACTTTCACATATTGATACTTCTCTCACCATTAACCAAATGTACCTGCTCCTCACTTCTCAAGTAAATCACTTAGGACAAATGAACCAAATACTCCATGATAGATGATCGGTTGTACAAATTTGGCATCAAATTTCTTTTCCAATGTTGCTTAACTATGATCTCCTCTCAATCATTTGTGATTTTCCACTTTCCTTACTACAAGGAATATCATTCTTGACTAATCCTTAGAAACTTCTCATATCATTATCTTCTTGATGATTCCCCCCACCTTTCCAAAGGCCCTTTTCCATTTTCTCTTTGTATCTTCTATCTCATGCAAATACTCTATCACAATGTATTTGTATTGGTTGAAAATGGAATCGGATATAATTAGGACCTAAAATCACTTTCACACAAATATTGGAATATGAAAGCACCTAGAGGAGTGATCATCCTTGACTAACTCTTGTGAAAGAGACTTAAGGGATAATTCTAGGGTTTCTATTCTTTTGTTGCTATGGAAATGGATATGCAAAGTATAGGAGAATGCAAAATTATGATGAAAGTATGAAGAAAAGTGAATGTAAAGGTACTATAAAAAAGTAATAGATAACAAAACTAAGACAATAGTTACATAAATGCAAGTATAATTTGAGTGTACACCTCGGATAAAAATCTAGAGAATAATTGACAAGACCAGGGCACTAGATACCCTAGTTTGTTGAGTTGTAATCTGGGGTCTAGATTTTGATGCAGTCTAAGATGAAACCCTAAAATTTGAGACCAAACTAGGAGGACCAGGGCATTGGGCACCTTGGTCATTGAAAACTAGGTTGAACTTCTGATAGTAAACCTACACTTATAACTTGAGATCTCTTGGAATCTTCCTACTCTGTCAGATACCTATGATTGCACATAAGAAAGAAAGAAAGAAAGGGGGTTGTGGATAATGGTTTTCTTTACGTCAAACCTTGGGTTTGGAATTAAACCTAATTGAAATAGAAATAGAATTGAAATAATGCCTTTTGAGGGTAGTTGCGAGACACTAGTACATTTAAGGTTGAATTCTGACAGTAATTCGTCGGATTTTTTACTGCATTTCGTCGGACAACCAACAAAAAACATCGTTGAAAACTTGTCATCGGATGTTCTGACTTTACTCAAGGTCGTCGAAATTCTGACGAACACCAGGTTACCTCCGATGGTGAACATGACTTCCATTCTGATGAGCCAATGTCATCAAGCATATAGTATTCCCGTCAGATGTGTTAGTCTTTCCCTTCAGAATTCTGATGGTATTCTACCACCCATCCGATGAGCCAATGTCGTCAGGCATATAGAACGCCCATCAGACGTGTTATTCTTTACCGTCAGAATTCTGACGGTCTTCTGCCACCCATCTGACGAGACAATGTCATCGGGCATATAGCACACCTGTCAGACGTGTCAGTCTTTACCGTCGAAATTCCGAGGACATTTAAATTAATTTTTTTTAAAAGAATGATGTTGATTTTTAGAGATTGCAACCTATAAATAGGATTTGCACTTATTATGTGTTCTAAAGTCAACTTGCAAATACTTTGTTGGCCCATGCCACATTCATTAAAAATATAAATTGCTTTTAATATGCCAACTACATCTTCATTGGTCTCTTTAAAGTTCAATCAAATAAAAATTAGGAATTGAGGAACTATAAATGATCCAGAAGGATTTATCAAATCCTTAGGAATTTGTTGCTTACATGAAGACTTGGTTGATGAAGATATCATTAGAAATTGCACAACAATTGAGCAAGTATATGAGAGAAGGAATAAATGAAACATATTCCAAAGAGAAAAATCCATCAAAAGATAAATGGAGCCATATTTCCTTGGATTTTCCATGATGAACTTGATTACCTGGTGAAGATGGAGAAGTTGTTGCTTAGCGCAGAGGCATCAAGCAAATGGTGAAGAAGGGAAAGCAACCAGACACCTTTGAGGATCCTCCTGCAAAGAAGGTGAAAATTGAAGAGTAGCCTATGAAGGAGAAGGGGATAAAGATTGTTGATGTTGAAGAAGTAATCCCAATCCACACCTCAATCTCTAATAGGGAAAATAATAAGAGTGATTGCACCAATAATTTCCCCAAGCAGAGCCCTTAATAATTTGAATATTGAAAATGATCTCATTGGGGATTTTAGGGCTCTTGCTTGCAATCAATTCATCAGTGATGATGAATTTGTGAAAACATGAGAGTTTCAAGATTTTTTGGTCACAAGGAGGAGAGAAGAGTACCAAATGATTTGTGAATAAGAAAGAAATAAAAGGCCACCATTTGAGTGGAATAAAATAAGTAAGGAACTGATGAAGGATTTTGATTTCAGTATTGGAAACATCACTCCTAAACAGGGCAAGTGAATGGTGAAATATGCAGGAACCTTATTGATGCCTGGATGGGACATTGCCACTGCTTTGGCATTTCATACTACAAGAAAAGAGAAAAAGAAAATATATCATTCAAAGGAATAGGTGGAGTGGGATCTATTAGGGTTTTTAAGTCCCAATTTTGGATTATGGTCAATATGAGCTTTGTCACGAAGCACTGACAAGCCAGACTATTTTTAGAATTATGACCAATTCAGAGGGAGTGCAATGATCAAGAGGGTGGATAATACTTCAACATCTGAGGTGACATACTTGATGGTGAACACTTCTTTATTCAACAAAGCAGTTACTAATAAATTATATACTAATTTTGAGACTTTGAAAGAGAAACATATGCAAAAAGTGATTGAAAACCAAAAGCTTCCTAGGACGATTGAGATATCAGAGGTAGACACAGTCTCATTCAAGCTCTTGGAATTCAAGCATCTGACTTTGGAGATAGGGATTCTTTGATGTCTAAGATCGAAGAATTGAAAGATGAACTAGAAAAGGAGAGGGCATAAAAGAAGCAATTCACAATGGATCTAGTGACTAGTTTAGTCAGTCATAGGTTATCAAAGATAAATCAAAAGATTGATAATGCATACAAGTGGTACTGCGACCTTGTAAATGCAAAGTTGAAATTTGACCAAGATATGCAAAATTTTGATCCTATAAAAAAATGGGGGCTCAATAGGACCCAATTTTTGATTGACATGATTAACATGTCAAAGCATGATAGGGATAAACCACCAGAGTTAAAGGAAACTTTTGACAATTTCAAGATCCTTGAGGAAGTGGTGTCATCTTGCATGAAGCTAAGGACACAATTGGAATGGAAATGGAAGATGATAGAACAAATGGAGTACAAAGTGTTTCCCAACATCAAAGATGATCAGGGGAGTCCAAAGTCATTGGACCAATGGAAGTCAGAAGTTAGTTCATTTTTGTCAAGGGAAGTGTTAATTATATATGATGATAATGAATTAAGAGTAGGAAAGTTGAATCAGCTACTAATTATCAAAAGGATTCAAAAGTAGTTCTTGATTTAAAATATCATATATATCTTGATAATTTTAAGTTGATGTTGGATTACTCCTGGCCAAATGATGCAACATTTGCCAAGTGGGGTGAAAAATATAAAGAAGACTAACTTTGAATATACATGTCAACAAACTATTTTAAGCAGTAGCCATCAGTCTCTTTTGAGGAGTGGAATCATAGATTTTGTAATTGAATGGAGATTATTCCCTTATTCTAACTTCCTTTTCTATTTTGACATTCCACTATTGTTTGACATCCTAATTCTTAGGATGGTGGCTATTTATGATTTTTCAATGTATGAATGACACATGTACAATGGGATTGAAGCTTATTCACTCCCTTGTTCCTATAAAAACGGAAATCAAATCCATTGTATTCTTCTTCTTAGCTTTTGAAATTTTGATCTCTAGGAGAGCTCAAAGTAGTGTTTTAATAGGAGTTGATAGTGAATGACAAACAAATCATTCTGCTATTGTAAAGCATATTTTTAGATCATATAATGAAAAATGGTGTTCAAGACTATTTGGTGTAATTGTCTCCTCATATGATGTTTGAACCTTTTGGAATAGTTGAGTAAGGATTAATTGTTCCAACTCTATAATGCATTGTGTATTTTGATTTTTTCTCTATTTCAAGGAAATAGTTAAAGATACTCTAATCAAGATACAAGGGGTTAAATGTGATGTTAGGATCTTTAAGTAGAGTTTCATTGCAAATAACATTGGGTGGTTTGGTGTAAAACATTGAATCAATTAGCCCTAGATTGAAAGTTTGTGTAAAGGTTGCAAATGATGTTGTTATAGCTTGACTCTATTTCCCTATCAAGCATTGGTCTCAACAATCTCAAGGCTTAGGGTTTTAAGGCATCTTAAATTCAAAAATCCAAAAAAGTTTCATTTCCTTTCAGATTCTTTATTTTCAATTTGTTAGTATAGGATTTGATATTCTCTGATCCTAAAAGTAATCAAATCCGAGATAGCCTAGCCTTGAATAGTACATCTAAAACTTGGATTTTGCATGAGAATATATCTTCTTTTTAATACAATATCAATGATTAAAGATTGAATCAAGAAGATATCGTCATGGGATCACCCTCCTTGGTTTGTAGAGCTAAAAGTGTAGAAGGTTTAAGCCTTAGGGTCTAAGCAAGGGTTTATCTTGTTCATTGGGAATTGGTCTAGAAGCCCTTAATCATAACAAAAGGCTAACCTTTAGAGGGTTTTAAGAGACTCAGCTAGAAAACACCAACACAATGCACCCATGCAAACATATTAAAGTTTTTTGAAGTCCATTCAACCATCACTATGTGTTGACTCAATGCATAAGCTCATCCTTTCTACATGAGTCTAAATGTCTTGAAATGGAATATCACAAATATGGTAATTAAATTTGTATCTTTCTGGAATTGGTTAATTCTCAATTCCAATGACTTAATGCTTAAGATCATTCCATTTGAAAAATATATTATTTCTATGTCACATCTAGTAGTAAGATTATCAAAGAGACAGAAACAACAAAAGTTTGTAGATATAAATAATATGCCTCTTGGAAATTTGAACATAGGTTTCCTTTATGAAAATCTCAACGACTTAAATAATTATGACCATCCTACTTTAAAAATATGTTAATTCTATATTAAATGTATTTGGGTTTTTATCAATATTACAATCCAATGCATCCATATATGCATATGTAGAACAAAAAATAAGAGATTATTTTAAGGTCCACACCCAACCATTGCTATGTATTAACTTAATGCATAAGCTCACCATTTCTACATAAGCCGAAATGCCTTGGAATGGAACATCATAGATATAATAGCTAGATGCTCTTTTTTTGAATTGGTCAATTCTCCTTGCAAAGTGTTCAACTTAGATGCCATGACTAAGGGACCAATGGCATCTCTTATGATCTAATTTACCCAAAACTTGCAATTGGCCTTGTCCTTTGGATTATGTTGCACCCTCATTCAGCATTTTAACATTTGTAGATATAAATATGTAGCATACCTTTATGTTTGTTGGAAGAAAATTATTTATACAAGCATTGAGTTTCTCTAATTAAAACAAAGCTACACACTATAACCATTTTAGGCTAAAACCAATGGACAATCTTTCTATAATCAGATTTTACAAGAGTTAATCTAATTTACTAGAATTTTGGGTATAAGGAAGGCCTTTATCAATTGTTTAGAATATCTTCACTAAGGCTATCTTTCTATTTCTAGCACATATTAGTGTCTAATTTTATCTTAATCTTTTGCACCAAACCATTAAATTTATTTGCCTCGATGTTCTTTTATTCCTTGTGGCCAAAGCAATTTTATTTTCTCAAGAAAATAAAAAAATCCTAGCTTTATTTAAGGGATATAGAATAGTTGTTCCATTTGCACTCATTGAGGAAGACTTGTCTTGGGTAAAAGATAGTAAAGACACAACCACATAATCATTGCATCAACTTTTTATCTTACCAAAAAATAAACACTGCAAGAAGATCCTTTTAAGAAATAGGACTAATTCACAAATGATGCCTTTCTTGTCTTGGGGGATTGAGCAAAATGGCCTAGCTGATTTACCTTTAATTACGCAAGCCATAGATGATAAGGCTTAAGAGAATTCCAATCTTGGAAAGGATCATAGAGCATGTCAGCTTCAAAAGATAAGAAACACACACAGATGTATTCATCAATTGTGATATACTTTATAATCCATCAAATATATTAATATGTTGTGTTCTCTCGTATTGTAGATATATGAGGTTTGCACAAAATGTTTTGGACGATTTACCTCCAACTGCACATTCCATAGATGATATAAGGCTTGAGAGAACTTCTTGGAAAGGATTATGGAGCATGTGAGCTTCAAGTATGAGGAACTTTAATGGCACTCATCTTGTTATTACATCTTTCAATGTTAACTTCACCAACAACTTATTTCATTTATCATTTCATAATTTATTATTATTAATGTTCATTCAACTTTTGAATATTTTAAAAGGGACGTGCAATTAGTATTTTGACTTCTAGTTCATACTAATCCCTTTGTTGTAAAAAAAATTATCCCTGCAAACACTGTATATTAGTATTCATTAAAACCTATCACAGTCATGTCTTGATTCCAATTTGGTGATGTTCCACCAAACCATTGGAGTTGAGTATTTATGAAACTCATTGGTTTAGGTCAGTCAAGGAGAGGTAGAGGCCTAATCTCACCCTTATTCCTACCTACATATGTGATGAAAGACACTTGGCATCATCCCTTATCAAAATGTTAGACCTCCTAATGTTGTCTTTGGTTGAATCAAGGATTGGAGTCACCAAAATTGTTTTATCTTGTTATTATTGAATATTGCCCTGTCATGAAGAGTTGAGTATTACCCCTATCTCTGCATCACTAAGGCATCAAGTTTGGGACCAACCCATCTGGGAACTACATCATGATTCCTCAAAAACACAATACACATACCAAGTCATAGTAGTTAAGGACAAATATAATAAATCTTGGATCAGCTAAGAATTTATTTGGCCTTCAAAGCTAGAGCAATCTTCAAGGGAGATAATAAGGTTTTTATAATTTGATCATTGTCTTTCATAGTCCCAAATAATGAATAAGAGTAATATTGTATTCAAGAAATCATTAGCAAGAAAAGATAAAATGGTGCCATGAGAAGATTTTTATAATGGAAGAAGAAATATTCTCAAACCTTCCCAATGACAAATACAATCATGAGCCTTTCACCAGTGAAGAGAAATCCCACACAAAAACTAAGCCCCTTCATAAGGCATGATTAGGACATATTGATAGGAACACTTCACATAAAGAGTGCCTAAAGAGAAGACTTGATGATAGCAATAGTGATAGCATAATCCATCTCCATTTTGAGTACAACGATACAAATATACACAGTGAGAAACATCGAACATAGTAAGCCATAGGAAGATTAAGGTTCATAGTCCTAGGTCTAGACATGTTTGACTAGAGGTAGATTTGAAATTATTTTCCAGTATTAGAGTAGAGATTACAATAATTTAAGGGAATAAACTCAAAATGAAATAGTATTAGAGCAACATCATATGCAAATCTTCAAGGCTTCAAATATAGTGACAAGATCAAAGAAATAAGAGTTTGTTATTGACCATTAAAAGACTAGTGATTGACCATCAAAAGATTAGTGATTGACCATCAAAAGACTATTTTGTTGCTCTAGTAATAGGGAATTTTCTAGTAAAACAATCTTGACAGTGGTTCCTACTATGAAAGTATGGTTTCTTTTAACAACACCAAGCTTGGTGATTGGTGTACAAGCAAAGGCAGGTCAGTGTCTTTTACCAACAATAATTGATAGCATATAGGACAACATCAAGCATTAGATTAAATAGGTAGCAATCAAGAATCACTATTATATACAAGAAAGAAACTTATCAGCAAGAGCTAGATTCAATAGGTAGCAATCATAAATGGTCATCAACAACACAATGTTGTTTTTCATTGAAGAGAATCATTATAAGGATCATTTATAGAACTAGAGATCAACAATCACATTGGATGGAAATGAAATGAACCATCAAACACAAGAAATAACTAATGAGCACCATTTGTAGACAAACATAAGACAGTGATTGAGGTTATTTCAACATAAGAGAAAACATAGTTTGCTACAAGGTATTTAGAATAGTAATGAGGTGCCAAAACCATTTGGAACAATCAATTGAGAGTAGTACCCCATTGGTATCATTGAATATTGTATTCAAAAGGACTATTAAGGTCATGTGAGTATAGAAAATAAATCAAATACAATGTCATAGAATGCAGTGGCAGAGAAAATGATAAGGAAAATTAAAAAATGCTAAAGAAAATGTCAACTAATAAAAAAACTTACAAGGATGAGGCATATTCACAACTTTTTTACTCGCGACATGGCCGATATTAGCACTAGAAGCAACTCATGGTGTTAGTGTACATACAAGACAATATGGGAGTTCATTATACCCAACAACTTGTGGTGTTGTTGTTCGTATTGGCTCTATTGGACCCTGCAATTAAGATTCAATATACATTTTTTAATAAGATTAACTGTGCAACATAATGAAATATTGAAAATTGTGTTATCTTATTGAGCTTCACTTTGTTTCGAGAATAGTTTAATATTATCTACTTAACAGGGCCAACCACGTGAAGGTGGAAGCTCATTTGGCCCCTCTCCCCCCCCCTAACATCACTCTAAATTCCCTGTTAACATCTAACATTCATTCATTCTTTCTACCATTAATAAAATATAACATTCATTCATTAATATCACATAATGTTCATTAACACATAACATTCATTAACATTCATTAACACGCAGCATTCATCAATATTCATTAACACATATCATTCATAACCATTTATTAGCACATAATTGCATTCATTAACACATAAAAATTAGTCATTATCAAATAAGGTAGATTACAATCATTTATTTTTTTATTTTTTCTTTGAATCTATGTAAAGAATAAGTAGAACATCATTTTCTTCATCATTTCCCCCCTCTTCAGTTGTTCTGCCCTCTACTCGTGATCTCAATGTATGCCTAGTCCTATATTGAGGACGAGGACACTAAAGCGAAGGGGGGTCCTTTGCAATAACAAAGAAATGGGTTAAATTCAAAACATTTTTTTACTATTGTTACAAGTATTTCATTAATTTAAAGAACTTAACCGTGGCATTCTTTACCTGATGGGGCCACATCATTTTGTTTAGCCTCAACCTCAACATGTTGAACACCCTCTAGATCCTCTAGAGTTGAAATACTAAAGATTACATTAATGCTGAACACCAATTGCAATTAAATTTGTTTGATAGAATAATAGTGGTCCTCTTTACCTGACCAGGGAACATCATGTTCCTGATGTTGTGTACCCAGATCATGGTCCACTTGGTCACCATTGACTACATGCTCTAAAATATTAACAAAAAAGGTTACATTAATTACTACACTAATTACATTTAAGATGTTTAATTGTATTAATAATTACATAAATAAATTTCACATCTGGACCTTCATGTGCAGGTCATGTTTCACGATTAGCAAGCTCCATTCCAATGTCATATGCATTGTTATCTTTGCTTGCTTATTTAAAACAAATATAGTCACTTTATGTTGGAAATCAACATCAATTAGATTATTGGTAAAGTATTCAATTTGAAATAATTTTCATTTAGCTTATTTACTTGTGTGACAGATGCACCAGAATCTTGTGTTTTCCCACTCAATTCTCATAGTCACTCAGCCACAGCTGTATAGCCTTGCTATTAGGAAATTCTCTTGTCATCTTCTGTGGGCACTCTATTGAATTCAGAGCCCTGCATTTTTGCTTAGTATCGTGAATTTTGCTTGCATTGTTTGATCAAAAAAAGAAATTGTTTGCAATTTATAAATATTTTGATGTGATATTTTATTTACTAATACTTACAATTTGTGCAGCAAGTTTCACATAACCACCAGAGCCGAGTTTGTGTTGCTCATGCTTTTCTTGTCTTGCCTTGGTTTCCTTTAACATGTCACTCAGTCTATGAAAAGTTTGAAATATGTTAGATTATATAAATATAAAGAGTAATTAGTATATAATTACATTCTTCATAGTATCACATACCTTCTTCTAGCGTCTAGTGGTGTATTTCCTTTTTTCCTTTCAATTCTCTCCTTGGCATCCAAAATTGGGTCCTTCCACTCCCTCTCTGGAATCATGGGGGGCTGCTCATACTTTACGTTCTTCTCTAAATGTGTCTTGTATTGGTCCCTCACATACTTTAGATATGTGCCATCTTTTTCAAGGAGCTTGGTTTTGTCAAATGTGTCATTTCCAAATAACTCAACCATACAGTTTTTCAGTTCCTCTTTTAACCTTTTTTCTTGGTCCTTCCACCTTTTAAAGAAAAAACAAACCTGTTAGATTCAAAAATGAATTGAAGCTACCTTTAATATAGTTCAAGAAATGGATCAAAGGAAAATTATTCTAGAAATGATATGAAATCAAAATAGTGGATTAGGGTTAGTTCACATATGATGTTCCACCTTTTACGTATGGTGGGCCCAAATATCTGCAATGCAATGTCATTAAGATTTTTATAAAAAATATCATTTCCTGCAAAAAAAATTCATGGGATCATTAGTCCAAAAGGAGTGATCAATAAGTAAATTACAATTAGACTATATATAATAATAATTTTAAAGTACCTGGAACCTTCTTTATCTTTAAGGGAATCAGTTCTTCATCACTCACCATCAATGTGGCCTGCAACGTTTCCGTACTAGCAATACGAGAAGATCCAGGAAATGATGGTATGTTATCAACAGTAGTCGCCTCTGGCACATGCTCATGTGCATCTCCTGCTGCAAAAAATGAATCTGTTAGGAACCGGGAAGGACAACTAAGAGGGGGGGTGAATCAATTGTCAATAAATTATAACCCAAAACCAATTATTTCAACTTAAAACTCAGTGTCAGTAAAACAAACTTAATTTCGGTAAAATAGATTAATAGTTATAGAAGTACCAATATAACTTAATGCATGAAATAGAAAGAAAAACAACATCCACAACACATGACATAGACATTTTCACGTGGAAACCATGTAAGGGGAAAAACCATGGTGGGAAACCTTACCCTCAATCATATGATACTACTGCAGATAGTAAGTGTATACAATAATGGGGTCTGCACATGCAGAAAGGCCAACCACCTAGAGCTCACTGCTCAATCACAAAATAGGAGTCACATTGACTACAATTGGATGGTTAAATCCAATAACAATGTACTGCTTTAGTATAGCATCTACAATGTTGGATTCAGTACCGGTTTAAGCTCTGACCATGAGTGTCAAACACCTTCATAACCTTTCCTTCAACCTTCAGATAATATCTGCATGATTTGCACAAGGATCTGCTTATTTTTTCTCTTCACAATGATCTTCAATATTCGCATACACTCATAATGATCTTCAAGGAAGATCTTACAATTATTTATACAAAACCTAAGACCTTATGATTGGGTCAACTCACTAAATGTATTACAATTACAAAATAAGTCTTGATATGATACAATATGTCGGCCACAATACATTTACACATTATCCAATCAATAAACCATTTCCAAAATGTGTTGTGTTGATCTGGAACATGATGTCTTGTACCGGTCCATAACCTAGACCTATCTGCCAATTAAAGCAAATATGTCAACCCGATCAGAACAATAAGAAAAACACCAAATGTAAACATCCAATCCATGTCTTCGACATAACCAAATGATCTCCAGATGATAACAAGTCATCATCAACTTCCTAATCTGCTGGTGAAACATATATCCTGTCGGTGAACCATATACTGGTGACTATGCATAAGCCAATATCCATACTGGGACCACAATGTGTCGGTTCAACAATAAACCAATATAACCAGAGTGCCAAATCAACAATGTAGACCTCTAGAAAGATAAGTGTTGACATCAATGACAAAATCAATGCAACACATGACGAAGTCATCCATAATACCAACAATCTCCCCCTTTGGCATTGATGGCAACACTAGATGGAAAAACATCTAGTGCCAAAAACAGAATGCCAAATACCAACAATCTCCCAAAATAGATCAATACAAAGTTTTTTACCAAAAATAGAAACAATATAACCAAAACAAAACACATCTCTCCCCAATCTTCAAAGTACAATGTTTTTCCATAGAAATCTCTCCCCCTTTGACATCAAATACCAAAGTAGTCAAGAATCAAAATCAGAACATAAAATATAGCTAACTACTCCCCCTAAGAAGTAGCTCTCCTTCATCAAAGCCGGAAAAATATTTTTCTGTTAGTCTCTGCTGGTTTGATGTCAATCTTCATCATTCAAGTCTCTGCCAGTGGGGAAATTACCCCAAGCTTCTCTCTGAGATATTCAAATGTTTCCTTAGGCAAAGGCTTTGTAAAGATATCTGCAATTTTCTCTTTAGTATTCACATAAACCAATCTCACTTCATTTGCTTCAACATATTCTTTCAAAAAATTATACTTAATAGAAAAATGCTTTGTTTTAGAGTGAAATACCGGATTCTTTGATATATCAATTGTTGTTGAATTATCACAATGAATAATTATCGGTTCTTTGCATTTTACCTTTATATCCTTCAACATTTTCTTGATCCATAATACCTGAGTGTAATTAGTTGATGCTGCGACATATTCTGCTTCTGATGTAGATAATGATGAACAAGTCTGCTTCTTGTTGATCCGTGAAATTAACCTTCTACCAAGAAAGAATGCTCCACCAATGGTGCTCTTTCTTTCATCCATATCTCTTGCCCAATTTACATCTGTATATGCACATAACTCAAAATTTTCATTCTTAGGATACCATAAACCAAGATTTGTTGTGCCTTGTAGGTACCAGAAAATCCTTTTTACTGCAGTTTCATGATTTTCTTTAGCATTGCTTTGAAATCTTGATACAATACACATTGCATTCATTATATCAGGTCTGGTTTGTGTGAAATACAGTAATCCTCCAATCATATATTTGTACATTGTCAGATTAATAGGAGCCGAATCATCCTTTAATGTCAATTTATCAGTTGTAGTCATAGGAGTGCTTACCGGTTTGGAGTTTTCCATTCCAAATTTCTTCAAAACTTCCTTCAAGTATTTTGTTTGACATATGAATATACCTTTATATGTTTGTGAAATCTGCAAACATAGAAAACAATTTATCTCTCCAATCATAGACATTTCAAATTCTTCTTGCATCTTGTTAGCAAAGTCTTTACATAACTCTTCTTCACCTCCAAAAATGATATCATCCACAAATACTTCAATAACCAAAATGTCATCATTGGTGATTTTTTAATACAAATTATTGTTAGCATTACCTTTGGTATATCCAAGTTTTAGAATATATTTAACCAGTCTAGCATACCAAGCTCTGGGAGCTTGCTTCAATCCATATAAAGCTTTCCTTAACCTGCAAACCATATCTGTATCATATGTTAAAGAAAATCCATCAGGTTGTTCAATGTAAACTTCTTCTTCAAGATCTCCATTCAAAAAATGTACATTTTACATCCATCTGATAAACTTTATAGTTCTTGTGAGTTGCAAATGCAAGAAATAGTCTTACTACTTCAATTCTGGCTATCGATGCAAAGGTTTCATTATAATCAATTCCTTCTTTCTGAGAGTAACCTTTACAAACTAATCTTGCTTTGTTTCTAATTACTTCGCCATCCTCGTTAATTTTATTTCTAAATACCCATTTGGTTCCAATTACATTTTTGTCTTTAGGTTGGGGAACGAATGTCCAAGTATTATTCTTTTCAATCTATTCTAATTCATCTTCCATTGTTTTTATCCAATGTTTATCTTGACATGCTTCAACAACTAATGCTAGTTAAACTTGAGAAATTAAGCATACCTCTTCACTTGCCAATCTTCCTATTGTCATAACATCTTGATTTCTATTTCCAATTATCTAGTTTTCTGAATGATTCAATCTTACATACCTGTGTTTATTCTGATTTCCACTTACAGGTTATTGTTCTTTAGTCACAGTTGAGTTTTCTGATGATGTCAATGTCACTAGTTCTTCATTATGTTCTGGTGCAGTCTGTGCCAGTTCATTTATAATCATTTCTACTGTTAGTTCAGAACCTAAAGATCTTGATTCTCCTCTAAATGTTCATCTATCTTCACATTAGTACTTTCAATGATTTTTTGCAGTCTTTTATTATAACATCTATATGCCTTGCTTCTAGTTGAAAAACCAAGAAATATTCCTTCATCACTTCTAGGATCAAAATTTCCAATAGACTCATCTCTCCTAATATAGCATTTGTTTCCAAATATTCTGAAATATTTAAGAGTAGGAATATGACCAAATCATAATTCATAAGGGGTCTTACCGGTTTTACCTTTGATGTGAACTCTGTTGAAAGTATAAACCGTTGTATTCACTGCTTCTCTCCAGTACACATGAGGTAGATTTTCTTCCATCATCATGGTTCTTGTTGCATCCAATATATTTTTGTTCTTCCTTTCCACAACTCCATTCTGTTGGGGTGTCTAGGGTGCTGATAGTTGTCTTTTGATTCCATTCTCCTCACAGAATGCATTGAATTCCCTAGATGTAAATTCTCCTCCTTGATCAGATCTCAAACATTTGATTTTCTTGCCGGTTTCATTCTCTACCATTGCCTTGTATATCTTGAATCTCCCAAAATCTTTTGATTTCTCCCTAAGAAGAGTAACCCAACACATTCTAGAATAATCATCAATTATTAGCATAAAGTATCAATCACCCTAAAGACTTCTTGTTCTTGCTAGACCATATAAATAAGTATGGATTAAATCAAGAATATTATTGGATTTCTCATAAATACTCTTAAATGTTGTTCTAACTTGCTTTCCCATTTGACATTCCTTAAATACTGGATTATGAGGTTTCACAATCTTAGGTAAATCCCTTACTACCTTGGTTGAACTGATCTTTACAATGTAATCAAAATTCACATGACAGAGTCTTTTATGTCATAACCAACTTTCATCAATCTGAGCAATCAAACATGTCTTATCACTGGTATTCAAATGAAAGATATTACCTTTAGTCTAATTACCGGTTGCAATCTCCAATCCAGTTTTGTTCATGATTTTGCATTTTCCATTCTTGAATTGTAATTGAAATTCTTTTTTCACTAACTAACCAACACTCAAAATATTATGCTTTAAACCTTCAACATAATAAACATTGTCAGTATTGTGCTTACCATCCAAAGATATAGTGCCTCTTCCTTTGATTAAACAAGCTTTATCATCTCCAAATCTTACTAGACCTCCATGAATTTCCTGAAATGATAAGAATTTGTTTTTATCACCAGCCATATGATGTGAGCAACCACTATCAATGATTCATTCATCCTTTTCTTCATTTTTTGTTGCTAATGCCTACTCTACCGGTTTGACAATAGGTGTCGGTTGATCTTCTTTTATTGCAACAAATGCCCATCCACTATCTATTGGATCTTCATTGAAGTCATCTGTAACACCTTCATCTGCATATTAACATGACTTATCTTTGTTTTTCTTAAATCTGTATCTCTGATATTCAGGGTTAGGTTTATATGTTCTTGTTGCTTCCTCCCTTAGTCTTGAATTTCTATCAGGATACCTAGACGCCATATGACCAACTTTATTGCAATTGAAACATTTGAAAGGTGCTTTACCTTCATACTCACTTCCTACTGGACCTTTAGGCATCTTCCTTGCAAATAGTGCTTCCAGTTCTTCAAGTTCTTCATTTTCTCTCCTGATATCTTCAAGTTTTTTTTGCATAAAGTGCTTTCCAATCAAATTTGTTAGATGATGATGATAATGATGATGATGATGATGATGATGATGATGATGATGATGATGATGATGATGATGATGATTCTTTGAAAGCTATATCAGTTTTGACTATAGCAACATGACCAAATTCTTCAAGCTCAAATGCTGAAAGTTTTCCAACTAAAGTATCTCTAGAAACTGATGTATAAGGCATTGTTCTCAACTCATTAATAGTTGTCACTTTCATTTTGTAAGCCAATGGAAAAGCTCTTAAAACTTTAGAAACAATTTCATCTTCACTTAAAGATCCTCCACAACATTATATTCCTAAAACAATTTCATTAACTCTTTCCATAAATGCAAAAATTATTTCATCCTCTTCCACTTTTAAATTTTCATACCTAGCTTGGTAGCTTTCCAATTTTGCAATTTTGACAGTGGAATCTCCTTCATTCAATGTTTCCAATTTATCCCAAATAGCTTTTGCAGTAGATCTCTCTGATAATCCCATGATTTGTTGATTTGATAATGCGCTTAGAAGTGCTTCTCTTGCTTTGCAATCATTCTCCATGTCTTTAGCCAATGTCAGTGGATGAGGGTTATTCGGAGTAGGACCAACATAGCCATTCTTTGTAACATCCCATATATCTCTTCCAATGTAGTTCAGATGTGTTTCCATTCTGATCTTCCATATACCATAGTTAGTTCAATCGAGTTTGGGATTGTCCTTCCTGAAAATATTTTCTGCCATAGGATCTCCTCAAGTTGTTAAGCTTTTGCAAAAAGAGGACTAGGCTCTGATACCAATTGTTAGGAACCGGGAAGGACAACTGAGAGGGGGGGGTGATGCAGTTGTCAATAAATTATAACCCAAAACCAATTATTTCAACTTAAAACTCAATGTCAGTAAAACAAACTTAATGCCGGTAAAACAAATTAACAATTATAGCAAGACCGGTATAACTTAATGCATGAAATAGAAAGAAAAACAACATCCACAACACATGAAACGAAGATTTTGATGTGGAAACCTTGTAAGGGGAAAAACCACGGTGGGAAACCTTACCCACAATTAGATGATACTACTGTAGATAGTAAGTGTATACAATAATGGGGTCTGCACATGCAGAAAGGCCAACCACCTAGAGCTCACTGCTCAATCACAAAATAGGAGTCACACTGACTACAATTAGATGGTTAAATCTAATAACAATGTACTACTTCAGTATAGCATCTACAATGTTGGATTCAATACCAATTTAAGCTATGACCATGAGTGTCAAACACCTTCATAACCTTTCCTTCAACCTTCAGATAATATCTGCATGATTCGCACAAGGATCTGCTTATTTTCGCTCTTCACAATGATCTTCAATATTCGCATACACTCATAATGATCTTCAAGTAAGATCTTACAATTATTTATACAAAACCTAAGACCTTAAAATTAGGTTGACTCACTACAGATATTACAATTACAAAATAAGTCTTGATACGATCCAATATGTTGGCCACAATACATTTACACATTATCTAATCAATAAACCATTTCCAAAACGTGTCGTGCTGATCTAGAACATGATATCTTGTACTGGTCCATAACCTAGACCTATCTATCGGTTAAAGCAAATATGTCAACCCGATTAGACCAATAAGAAAAACACCAAATGTAAACATCCAATCAATGTCTTCGACATAACCAAATGATCTCTAGATGATAACAAGTCATCATCAACTTCCTGATTTGTTGGTGAAACATATATCCTGTCGGTGAACCATATACCAGTGACTGTGCATAAGCCAATATTCATACTGGGACCACAATGTGTTGGTTCAATAATAAACCAATATAACCAAAGTGCCAAATCAACAATGTAGACCTCAAGAAAGATAAGTGTTGACATCAATGACAAATTCAATGCAACACATGACGAAGTCATCCATAATACCAGCAGAATCCACTATGAAATGCCCCCAAGAAAGAACGCTTCAAGGGAAATAAACACATAACAGAAGATAGAGAAAAGGAGGGATCTACCAATAGTGGGCGGGCCAACATGATGTGCAGTAGAGGATGTTTGTATGTTGTGTGTTTCTGACATTACAGTCGGCAATACAAGTGGATCTAACCTCTGATGAGGTGGCATTTGCACAGGAACATTGATAGCACCTGAAGAATAATACATTAAATATATAAAATAGTAAATATATGAAAACTATTTGTAAACAAGGATGAACCTTTATTATGAATATTGATAGTGTCAAGTATGATGTGTTTTGGGTACTCAAAGTGATAAGCCAAGCAAGTTTCAATCTACTAGTTCGATCATGACAGTCACAATGAATGGTAGTTTGGGTTCCTTATTTTGCATTTTTAGAATTTGGGTTCCTTATTGTATAAGTGCATATTATGATTAGTTGGGCAGTTGGAGCAAACATTAATGAGATGAGGATAGTGAAAGAACACTCTTGGAGGACAGGGGTAAGTATATGTTAAGGTATGATGGTTGAAATAATTGATATTTTCACAACGTTAAGGCTAACATGGAGTTGCTTGAACATTTAACTTGTCTTGTTGGAAGTTGACATTATCAGGAAGTTTGTAGATTCTTAATGGAGTTTGCATGTGTGAACATGTAAAAGAAGACTAAATTTGTGTCTCAGTATTTCAAAACAATGGAAGGAAGAGTTTGTTGAATTTGTGAGTGACTGTCATAAAAAGGACAGCAGACTGAAATCTTTTCATTTTGTAAGATCAACCTGATTATTAGGAATGGTGTTGGAGTTGAATGTTAGGGGAATGTTTGGGTGAGTTTATGTCTTTTCCAAGAATAGTTGAAGTGTTATAAAATAGTGAATGGATCAATGAAGTAAAACTATCCCATTAGTGTTTTTTATCTTTGTGAACAGTGTGAAGAGAATAGAGGGTCAAGATGTTTCTTAGGGTGGTTGGGAGGGTTGAGAATTGCATTTTTCTTTCATGGGAAAGAAGTCCATTTATGTGTCCTTGTTAACCACTAGTTTGGTGTGTGACAAATGAGCATTGGAAGATACATCTTTAAACCATTAGTGGTCATAATTAGAATTAGTACTGCATGGAAGTCAAATTGTGAGAGTTGGAGTGATTCAAAGAGTGAAAGTCCTCAAGATGGATTTTGGAAAGATGAGTATGCCAATAGGATCATAGTAGGATAGTTACATTAGAGGTAGACAGTGATCTCATTATTACTGTTGTCTTGGCACATAGTGGAGTCAAATGTCAGAGCAAGTGCAAGAGGCAATTTCCTTTGAGTCGGATAAATAGCCAAGGTCCTATGATTAAGGGGTTGATCCAAGTTAAGGATCTAGAAAAAGGATGTGTTGGAGGTTTGTTGAGAACAAGTGAATGGATGTGTAAGGGGGTTTGTTGCCCTGAGGTATGAATGATCAGTCATGAAGAGCATCAACTAGATCCCTCTGCATCAACTACATAATAAATATATGAGCAATAACACTAGCATTAAAAAAGCAAGTTCACAAGTCCAAAGAAGGAGCAGTTTTAATGTATAGAAAATCACCATCACTTGAACTACTTGCAATACCCTGATCATGGCCACTAGGTTGATGAGAACGCATAATTTTTTGTAAAAACAACACATACATATTTTAGTTAATGACATAAAAGAGTATAAAATATAAACCATTATTGAAGTTTTGTTATAATTAAAGCTTTCATTACTACTTAATTGCAAGTTTTTTGTTGTTTGTATCAATTTTTGCATCCTCTCTCATCAGTCTGAGGCTCCACGGATGCCAAATCAACAATCTCTCTACTAATTTTTCTAATAGACTTTTTTATCAATTCTATAGGGTTTGTGGAATTTGTGATGTCATCATCGCTTAATCCTATTGAGTCCACAATCCCTAGAGAGGTGCTTAGGTATTGCAGCTCCCTTTCCCTTTCCCCGAACATCCATTTGTGATAAGAATATCATTAACAGTATCAAAATTACTCCAAAACACTCAAGAAAATAACATAATAATGTAGCAGTTTGCTTCTATCTAATTTGTACAATTACAATGAGGTTTACCTACTCTATGGAAGTGACGTGACCTACATCCCTGTCTATGCTATGTGATGGATCCATGTCACCCTGTGACAAAGAAAAAATATAAAAAATGTTAGCGAAATGAAACCAATAGACTTAGAAAAAAAACTTAATAATAAAATGGTATATTGGAGTCGTTAATTGGAGGTTGGTTTAAATGGTATATAGTACATACCACCCCCATGATAGTAACTTTCTTTGTATCTATACGATTCAAATTGTAATCGATTAGCAACTCTTCCCCTGCACTTATTAATTTTATCACACATATGAATACACGATTTCCCTCGCGCGCCTCAAATATGCAATTGGGTTGCTTATTAGTTGACCCAGGCTACATACTATTTATAAAACCTGTAATATTCCCTGTTGCTTTTGGCCTTCCATTAATGTATATAGCCACTCGTTTACTTTGATTATTATCTTTCTATTGTATATAATTTTTTGACAGTGCATACCGATGCATACTTTTTTTTTATCGAACAATCTGCATCCAATTTTTGTAATTGTAACAAGGTCTGACAAACTCCATCAATTCAACAACCTTGTTGTAACAGACCTTTATACCATCCATGGAAAATAGGCCCAAACCATGTAAAGACAATGGTGCTATACGATATATCCTATCGTTAACACTAAAATTAGTGTTTATTGGAGGAATTTCCTTGGGTACCCATTATTTCTGTAGATGTTTGTACCTCAAGGGCACCTCGATGTAGTCTTTGGTCTCATCATCATAAGAACATGACCCCCCTTGAGCAAGGAAAAATTTCATGCATTCATTGAATTTTCTTCTAATCTTTTGACCTCTATTTGATCTCCCTATTGTAGACTTACTACATGTCTCACTTTCATTTTCTATTCTTGCATTTCCCTCACTCGAGGAAGACACATCTGACAAATACCTATTTGATGGTACCTGCACTCTATCAAATGAGAGAGTTAGTTGGTAATGAGAGAGATATTTTGCAAATGAGGGTAATGTTGATGAAGATGTCAGCCCTAAAGTTGATGTTGAGATTTAAATTTGAATAAGTCCAATTGGGGCATCAAGTGTTGATACTATATTAGATTTGCTGCTAATGTCGAGGTTTGAAAAACTGATAAAGTTTGTTTTACAAATAATTTTTTTAAAATAAATTGTTTCTATAGGGTGTATTGACTTATACCTGTCGATCCATGAGACTGTGTAGGATCCTTGTCAAAGGGGTTTAGGTTCCTACACATGTAATTCAATTATCTTATGTTAGCTAAAAATTACATGATACGTATACTAAAAATTACATAGTACACAACATGAACTTTGTAGACAAGAAGAGTATTAAAAAAAAATGTGTTGTCATCATAATCATTGTAAATTTTTTAATTCCTTACCTTTACTTTATGTAGACTATGCAGGATCCTCAACTAAAGGGTTGACGATGTCTATAGTCAATTACCTGTTTCCACCAAGGGTGATAGTATCACACAAAATATATACATAAAATCAGCTTCATCAATTGAGCATCATAAGCATTACATTTGTAAGTTGATAAACAATAAATACATATGTATCATAAGCATCACATATGTATCATCATATATGTAATTGAGCATCATAAGCATCACATATGTGTCATCATAAACATGTAATCCATCACATATGTATCATAAATCGCCATCCATCACATAGGTAATAAACAATCCACATTCTATAAATAAACACAAAGTTCAAAAAATGTCACATGTATCATCATAATCATGTAATCCATCACATATGTATTTTAAATCAACACCCATCACATAGCTAATAAACAGTCCAAATTCCATAAATAAACACAAAGTTTAAAAAATGTCACATAAATAGTCACTCTCCCTATCTCCATCTCCTCGGGGTGGCATGGTTCTACTATTAGGACCTGCTAGAGGTGGAACATGAATTAAAAACATTAAAAGGTGCATCATGAATTAATTATGTAATGGCATTAGAATTCAAAACATAATGAATTAATTATGTAATCATATAATTCAAATAAATTTCTATCAAGAAATCAATATTAAATAGATAATATACTAATCGCATACCTCATAAATTTCATTCATGTCATTGATCTTCTTCTTCATCCAACTCATCATCATGACCATCATCATCATCATCATCATCATCATCATCACCACCACCACCATCGTCATCATCTTCTTCATCCTCATCACCATCACCATCACCATCACCATCACCATCACCATTACCATCACCATCACCAACACCATCACCATCACCATCACCATCACCATCACCATTGCCATCACCATCATCATCATAAGCTTCTTCTTCATCATCATCATCGAGTAACTATCGATCGTGATCATCATCTACATCATCTTCTACTTCTTCGGTATCTTCTTCTTCCATCACATTATACTTTATCGGCCTTCCTCTTGGATCATGTCTAACAACAAATGACCAACCCAGTTTATGTGGAACCTCTGAGTAAAATACCTACTCACATTGGCTTGGAATAACATAGGGCTCATCCCCAAGTGGTTCAAATGACCTTGTATTAACCATTGTAAATCCATTATCATGTTCAATAACAGTTCTATCATGATCATTTTTATTCAGTTGTAGCATGTACCATTTGACGACGAACAAAACTAATTTGAAGGAATTAAAGTCACACTCAAGTATATCATCCAAAATGCCATAGTATCGATTTTGAGACTCTTGAGGATGTATGTCATTTCTCGATGAAATATTTGTCACCTCAAAGATTGCAGTTATCTTAGAATCACAAGTTTTCTTCGTGGCATCCAAATTTTTGATGCAAAATTTATGACCATTGCAGCACATAGCGTTGTGGTGTTTGACCTGCAATATGTCAAACATGTAAAAATTATTGCAACGTGAGTTGATAAACATATGGGTGATTAATAAATTTATATGTACATGTTTATCTCTTAAACCATATTCTAAATCATTTTTCCTTTGCGTAACATTGGAAACTCCATTACGATGAGCTTCTTTAACCAATGAAGCCACACCTTCCGATGTTAATGCGCAACTAGAATGTTGACAATGTTCAATCCATACCATCACCCAATCAAGATTGTTTGCAATATAAAAATACAATGCATCCCACTTTCAACCAACTGTACACAAAATAAATAGATGACTTACAACCAATTTATTTTGAAGATTAAGAATTAATTAACTACAATAACATCTTATAGTTTCCTCTCACTTTCCTCAATCTACCTTTCCCCATCAATCACTCCCCTTTGAATTTGTTAATGGGGTTGGGATCCCAAATGTGATCCACGTGGATCTTTGCTGCAAACTTAGGAAGATATTCAAAAATGTACACCATAGTCTGGTATACCATATATCCCTCCACCATAGAACCCTCAGGATGTGCTCTTTGTCAAACCAAAGCCTTCAAAAATTTCAAGTGCCTCTCAACCATCCACATTGACCTAGTGTGTACAAGTCCACACATTTCAATCTCCTCAGCTTGGTGTATGAGGTAGTGTACTTGTACATTGAAAAACGTTGAAGGTAGACACTTTTGCATTTCACACATTAGATGAGGAATTTTTCTCTTCCAATATTTTATATCTTCTTTATGGATTTATTTATATGACAACCACCTACAAGATATTCAAGATGCAAACATATATATTATGTAACAAGTAAAACAAATCGCAAATATAACATATATACAACAAATTGAACAAATAGCATCAGGATAGCAGGTAGCAAGTAGATTTTCTGACTCTTTGGAGGGGGAGGGACCAAAAGGTTTGGAACTCGATGCTCCTTTGGATTTGGGGGACCCAGGTGGGGGTCCTAAATCATGTGAACCTACGCTTGAGAATATTGGTAAATGTTCTTCTCTATTTGGAATCAAACCTAAAGTTAAGTCAACTTTGCCCCTGTTGAGAATATATCAAATATTTCAAAGGGAAAGTACGCCATTTCCATTCCTGATCAAATAATAGATCATAATATTGCTCGGATGGAAAGCACCCTGATAGGAAAATTCTTTGGGGTGAGACCTAATATTGAGGTTGTTCGAGGATTTGTGAAGAGAAAATGGAATCTAAAAGGTCGGGTGGATGTAGTAGCTATGAATAAAGCATGTATCTCCTTTTCCTTTTCATGTGAAGAAGATCGCAGACAGATCCTCTATAATGGAACCTAGATGATAGGTAAATACATAATGTATATTCAGAAATGGTACCCTAACTTGGGTCAAGATGAAGAGTTCGTGGTCCAAGTGCTTGTTTCGATTAAGCTTCCAGGTCTTCCACTGGAGTACTAGGAGGAAGATGTATTTGTTGGGATAGTTAATGCTTTCGGGGAGCTTCTTTCCATTGACCCAATGATGGCATCTAGAAGAAGACTCATTTATGCCAGAATCTGTGTAGGGGTAGGACCTGACACGGATATGCCAGAGGAAATGGAGATAGACTCAAAACCTGGTAAATGGATGCAAAATATTGTTTATGAAACTATCCCCTTCACCTGTTTTCACTGTAAAAGAGTGGGACATTGGGCTTAAAAGTGCCCAAACAAAGTTTCCAAACCACAAACCTAAACAAGGGTCTAGAAAAAGGTGGAAATAAACCCAGATAAAAAAAATAGAAAAAACCTTTGAAAGCTCCTCGTTCTGAAGGTTCAGATCAGGAGAAACAATCCCAGATGGGAAGAAATGAGGAGGAATCAACTAGGGAAATAGGAAGTGAGACGGTGGATAGAACAAAAGATAAGATTTCCCAGTAGGAAAATGGGTAGGGGAAAAGTGGAGAAGATTCTAATGATGGTGAGAAGAATAGCCTAAGTTGTTACTACTTATCAAATTGCCATTAATTTCATATCCAAAGTCATACTATATTCTAGTCGGTTAGTATTACCGAATCATGTAGTCACAGAACACAGTATTCACCGAGCTGTTTACCAAGTAAAGGTTCATGGCTACCGAGTGGTAAAGTTAACTCACTGAGTTGATATTCACCAAGTGAAACGTTCTACTAGATACATTGAACCTAGACATGCACATGAAAATGTGTTACAAGGTCGAGGCACATCTAACCATTTTTTCATTGGAAATTGCACTATGAGATTGTGTATGATTACAAGGCCAATCTAACCTATGAGATATTTTGTTTAGTTATTCATTCGAAGAATCTTTTTGTAAGATCAAAGCAATGAATCAAATCACCGTTGTAAGAGATCTATATATACATCATGATTCTAGGGTTAGATATATGACATGATATGATGTGATAAGAGATGCAATGAGATAGCAGTGTGTATGCATGAAGGAAGACTATTACAAAGACACAGAGAGGTCACCGAGAAGGTTATCAGTGAACAGTCGAAGAATAGAGTAAATAGAAGGGTTTATCAAGTTTCACTATGGGTTACCAAGGTATGCTACAAGCTAGGTAATCTTATTCAGAGCACATAGAATCTACTTTAACATTTTAGATGTAAAGTTGCAGATATTTGTAATGATTATATTGTAATATTTTGAAGTTGTAAGAGAAACCTTTAACGGGTAAAAGACTCTAACCAAGTCTATATATTGTAAATCCTTTAACCAGGTGCTACACTTATATAGTGTTGTAAAAATCCTTTAGTAAGGTAGATCTAACTAATCTTAATACTCCTAACAAGGTAAGCTATCAGAAATAGCTAAATGTAGCTCTAACCGAGCATTCTTTATTATTGCAGTAGTGAAGTTGTGGGTGCCATCCCCACCGCAATTTTCTCTCTAACCAAGAGTTTCTGTGTGACCAAAATATGTGTTATGGAGTGAATCATGTATGATTGTTATTTGTTGATTATAGTTTTATTTTATGTTACTGCACTATTCTATTTATGCATAACAGTAAGGTTATTACAAAAGAAAAAATTTGGAGTACTGATTCACCCCTCCCCTCTCAGTACATTAGCTTTCTATATTGGGCCTAACAATTGGTATCAGAGCTTGAATCTTGGAAAAGGGTTTAACCACCTAAAGAGAAAGATCTTAGCAATGGAAGGCTACAAACAATCTCAGAGGATTGTGCATCTTCAAGAAGAGCTGGATAATGCAAATCAAGTGATTGCAGACATGCAGAGGCAAATGCAAAAATCTCTGAAAGTAAGGAGAAGATTATCTGATGACTTGCAGGATTCTCAAGAGCTAGTGGAACAAATCGAGACATCATCTGAGAACAGTATATCTGAAGAAACTGAAGAAATGATTGGAATGTTGAAAGAAAAGAACAAAGCATTGGCTGATCAACTAAAAGCAATGAAAAGAGAACATGAACATTTCAGTACACAAATGACTGAAAATCTAGATGCATTAAGGAGAGCAGAGGATAAAGCAAGAGACCTACAAAGAGAGAAACAACAACTTGAAGCTCTAGTATCTGATAAGGATGATGAAATCATAAGGTTAATTGGTATTCAACAAAATATGACAGATCAACTACGTTATGCTCATCATGAAGCAATTCTAAAGAATGATGAAAATCAATCATTGAAACTTGAAGTATCAAGGTTGACTGGTGAACTTGAAACAGAAAAGAAATCCAAAGAATCATTGGAGAAAAGTTATGAAGCATCAAAGATGTTGGATGAGCAACTGAATACAAGAAGACTCTACAAAGATGGAGGACTCGGTTACAAAGGAAAGGACTCTACTGAGAAAGGAATTAATACTACCGAGAGAGGAGAATCATCAAAACAAGCTGAAAAAAGAAATAACATCAAAAGGAAGAAGCCTGTTTGCTACTACTGTGGAAATAAAGGTCATACTGCTAACATATGCCAGATCAGAAAAGGTAAGCAACCAAATATCTCTAAGTCCAATGGATATTGTTATAATTGCAAAAAATATTGTCACATACCTAATCAATGTAGGAGAAAGTCTGTTAACAACCATCAGAAGGCAAAATTCAAAGGGTTAACTGCAATAGATATGGACATAGTACCGAGAGATGCTGGTTTAAGCAAAAGAACTACATGAAGTATCCACACCGAGAAAACACTGGAGGTTACTAAACTCACACAGATTCTTACCGACAATATGCAGCAGTACCATGGGATTACAATAAAAGGATATGGTACGAATGTTGTGGAAGATATGGACATATAAGTGCCAACTGTTTTATAAGGTTTGGAATGAACAACCGGAGATCATGGAGAAATCCTGGTATGGCATGTTTTCATTGTCACAAAGCTGGACATTTAGCTAGAGATTGCAGAGATCAACCGAGAAGAGACACTAAGGAGATAAAAGAAAAATTCACGATGATTTGGAAAAAGAAAGAAATTATGTCTGATGAAGAAAGCACCTTACCTACCGAGTTAGGTGCACCCATTTCAAATTAATCAAGAAAAGGTATGAAGGGACTGCATTCTTTAAAAGTTAAATCATAACAGTTCCTATTTTATTATGAACAAAATTCAAAATCTGCATAGTTAAGATGCAATTAGAAAAGTTTGCATACTATATAGGAAACCTGTCAAGTCGGTGTATACAGGAAACCTGTCAAGTCAGTTAACAAAGTAAAGTTGGATACTCTGTGAAAACAGAAAATGAAGTAAATCAGTAAAAGGTGAACCGAGTGCATTTAATATCATGACCTAACTTGCACAGAGCCCGATAAGGTATTTTTGAGTACTTAAAAGTGTTTTCGCAGTCATTTTCATTCACCCAAGTTTTTGAGAAGTAGAGCAGAGCGAATCAAAGTGACCAAACTTCATTCAGAGCGAATTTTCAAGGTATTTACATCAATCTATTCACACTGTTTAGCTGGTTTTTGATCTAGTCAAATTGCTAGTGTCTACCGAGTGTGAAGAGTAAGTCACTTGTAAACCCTAAGGATAACCTGTTGAATTTTTACTCGAGATCTACCATGGCACCCAAGATCCAAGACCCTGTAGTTGTCCAAAATGTGGAGAAGCCATCTATGAAGTATTCCCTAACTCCTAAAGTCACCTCAGAACCGGATGATAAAACTGCATTTTCACTCATCCCGGATCGAGTCTTATTGGTAGAAGATGTCAGATTCTTTACCAAGTGTCGTGTTGAGGAACTCAGTCATGTAGAGATTAGTGACACATATGATGAATTGTGCACTGATGGCAAACTGGATAGTAAATTTGAACATATCAGAATCAAGGAATTAACTGAAGCCCTAGTCTATCCTCGTGTGTTCAAACCCCAATGGGTTAAGTTTGTATTGAGCAGAGTACATGACGATTTCATGTGGCTACAAGAGAAACCGTTCAAGATCACGAAGGAAGTCATTCACCTGATCACTGGATATCCCATCTACGATCATGCTCATGTACAGAAAATGATATCACAAAAGGAGCTAATCAGTCTAATCGGAGTAGAATTTGATTATCGAGGACTAAAATTGAATAATGTCACTGATGTTGAACTGAAATTTGCAATCAGAGTCATTGGTTACTATTTCTTCCAATCTGCAAGGGAAAACAGTGTACCATGTGTTGCAGTAGACCTGGCCTACAAAATAGTAAAGAAGGGAATGAAAGTAGACTTGTGTGAAGTACTACTAAAGAACTTATTTGAGAACCTGAACATAATAAGGAAGCCGAAGAAGAGCAACTCAGAAAACACACTCAAGTTCGGTTCACTACTTGTCTGTATGTTTTTCTATTTTGAAAAGTTCTTTCCTTCAGTCGATAAAGTAGTATGGGAGCTACACTGACCTATCACCCATCAGATCAATGATTACATCAAGAAGTTAGGAGATAACTTTAATGATGTCATGGATGATTACTTTAGCAAATTCCAAGAGAAAATGCACAACAGGTACAGGATCCCACCACAACTGGTTGAAAAATACAAGGACAATATTTGTTTTGAAGTCGACACTGATTATTGCTATGTAAATGTTGTTGAACTGAGGATGTAGTTGTTGCAACCAATGGGTTATGAAATTGATTATGATATCACATAGCAACAAATTGATGCCTACCTATCATTGCCAAGGCATGTAACTAAACTAAGGTATGGAACCTATGAAGAGGTAAAAGAGAAAGTAAAAATGAGCATTGTAGTTCCTAAGGCTACAAGGAAAGCTACAAAGATGATAAAAGCTTTATCTAAGAAATTCAGAGAAGAATCCTCATCTACACCTATCAAAGGCAATCTTGCCATTACCGAGGAAGAATCAAAAGCATAGGAGGCTGCAATAACATTGAGCACAGAGTTGCCAAAGGGAAAAGTTATAAAAAGAAAGAAACGGGACATCACAAAGACCTTGTCGACTCCACCAACAAAGAGACCCAACACCAGAGCATCAGCTGCATCACCAAGCAAGAAACAAAAGACTGTTGCCACTCCTAAGGTAACAAAGACTTACAAGAAATCTACTCAGAGACTCATTTTGGCAAAAGAGTCGAGTGATACAGAGTCTAATGATGCTAACTGTAGCATCCTAAAATTGCGACACTTGCAATTTCGACTGCATTTCAGTCTTCACGATGGCGACGCAACACGCAACCTGAATGGAGACCCCGAAACCTGATTATGACACTGAAAACTGCATTTTCTTGCACCCTGGCCTGAACCTCCTTTGCACCCTGCTGTCCCGGGAGGTGGGACCAAAGCGCCCAGCGCCCTGGTCCCCCAGGACCATGGCACCCAGCGCCCTGGTCCCTGGGTCCTATTTTGGGCCCGGTCTCTTTTGGACTTCGGGTCTTTTTGTTTGCAAATTGGAAATTATCTTTCCTGGTCGGCCTAAGGTCAGGAAAATCAGTCTATCAGCCCTAAATGACAAGTATATAAACTACATATTCCTCTTTCATTCGATATGATGGAAAAGGCATGGAAACTATACTCAAGCATTCAAGCATTCAAGCATTCCTTCAAGCAATTGATCATTTCAAGTCTCCATTCAAGGCTAAGTGTTGCATTCAAGACAAGGATTCAACCATTGAAGAGGAGATCACTTACAACACATTACATGCTACAACATACAACATACAACAAACAACAACATCTATACCTTCGCACATAAGGATACAAACATCCTTACAACAAGGTATTAGTACTTGTTTTACATTACATTTACATCATTTCTCATTTCTTGGTTAATTCCAAAACCGGGGTTTGACCTAAAGGCAAACCCCTAATCCCTAACCCCCCAATCATCTTCGCTTTTCTGTGTGTAGGTTGCAAGTACACGGCTGAAATTGAAGATCTGGAATCCTTGTGCAGAGACGAACAGATCCCCCTTCGTTTCGCGGATTTTTCGAAGGACCGTGGCGCCGGGCGCCATCGTCTTGACAACTTTTGCTCAAATTTGTAGGACAGTGCCGTATCGACATTTTACTGCTAATTCCAGGTCCACAGCTTCATCTTATATCCCTATCTCAGTTTATAAGCGAATCTTTGTCACTTTCTATGCATTCCTAGCTTAATTCTTCTATCAACATTCTTTACAAAAGAGGGTAGCCTTGCTTTCTTAACCCTTGAAACACATTTAGCATCCAATCTTGCCTTGTGTGGGATTGGATCTTGTGGGTTTCAACCCCTCTTTTGAATGTAAAGTCTCTCCCCTAAGTGAAAACCATCAACCCTAGTGAATCTCCCTTCTCTCTCCTTGGAGTTGGAAGAGGGGAGAGCAACTAGGGTTCGATCGCGATTTTCCGCTTTACACTAACAAATTCCAGATTGTGAAGAGCAAAAAGGCAAACATTCACAGTGTTGAAAACTTTTGTGCCAATATTAAGAAATACGGTGGATTTGCAGGATTCAAATATGTCAACTATGAGTCTAGGAACAATGATGAGAAACAACAGATTGAAGAAGCTATCATATGTACACTTCTGAAGTTTCGGTTAGCACCATTGGAACTAGCAAAGTCACTTCCAAGTAAACTCTACTCACATATTGATAACAGATGGAAATATGCAATGGATTCAAAGAGACAAATAAGAGAAAGAAGTCTTGTCCACTTATTTCCTGACATGTCCGTAGCTGAAATCAAGGAGCATTTGTCCACATACAATTCAAAATTTCTTGTGAAATAGAGAGCCTTAAGATTGATGAATGGGCTATATATTGATGTGGAGAATGAGACTAAGGCCAAGTGGTAGGAGATCTTCAAACAAAAGGATGTCAGTGAACAATCTCAAATTGAAATTGTTGATGTCACTGAGCAAGATCCAAATGTCACCGAGCAAGGTCCAAACTCGGTTGACACAATACAAATTGATGAAGATGTAATGGATGAAGCCGCACCAAAGCAAGAAATGATTGAAGGCACCACTTATGCCAAACTTGTGTCTAGTGAATCGGTCTTAGAACAAGTTCAACCTTATCTGCCGGTGAAGCCAACAGTACCAACTGAAGCTCCCAAGGACACCAAACAAGTTACCAAAGGTAATAAATCTAAAGTTGTAGAAGAGACAAGTAATAAGTCTGAAGCTGCAATAGACACAACAAAAGATCAATTGTCTCAGGAATAGACCAGCATAGCAAATATTACAGCAAAGACCCCTAGCACCGAGCCATCCAAAGACACTGCAACTGCTACAGGAATAGTGCAAACTGTTGCATCTACCGAGCAACCTACCGAGGGACAGCAAGCCTCACAAGCACTTGTCTTAGTGCCCTAGACAAAAGGAAAAGAGAAAAAGGTGAGAAAGAATGGTTTTAAATTTGACTTATCTAAACCAATCGTGTTGCCCAATGTCAACATCTCCAAATTAAAAGGGCAAGCACTCATTGAATTCAGTGAACTATGCAAAGCAAAGGCCGAACAAGAGAAACAACTGGCAATACAGAAAAAGAACAAGGTACTTCAAAAGGTTAGGACACTGCTCACAGAAATGCTACCATCAGCAACAGTGTCAACCGATGCAGCCATTCATATTCAGTTGGATGAACTCCTTAATCATATTGAAACATCTGGAGTTGATGCATCCGAATACCTAAGCAAGCTCAAGGATAAAGAGCTCATAGCAAAAATGATAGAGGAAGTCCAAAAATCAATTGCTGTTGGCAAGGTAAAACTTGTCAAATTCATTGCTGAGTTGACCCCTCAACTCAAGCACATTCTTTATTTATTCCAGAAATTGTGTACATTTTCTTTATTTATTAAAGACATCAAAAATAAAACTGATGCAATTGAGAAAGAGATCACCGATCTCTCATCCAAGTTGACCACTGAGCCTAATTCAGTTCAGACTTTTTACAAAACCCTACAACAGCTCATGGCTCAACAGCTAGAACTGAGGAATGAAGAGCATAACATTAGGATGGATATAATGACCCTTCAAACATTATTCCTTCCTCATCTCTCATTAGTCCAAGAGCAGCTTAACCGAGCTACAAGCTTATCAACTACCCAAGAGGGAAGCACTCTTGATGGCTTGATATCACTCTTATCTGATATTCAAGCACATAACTCATTAATGGAAAGTCTCAAGGACTCACTCTCAGTCGCCCTCACTGATGCCCGGACAAGTATAAGACTATTTTTTATCAGTTACCACCTTCGAATGCAAATTAAGTTTTTAATGTTTGTCAAAAAGGGGGAGCAATATTATGTTACTACATAGGGGAGGAAAGCCCAGCAAAGGGGGAGTAATTCTACACTTGGAGAGTAGTACAGTTTTGATAACACAATTTTGAGTATTGTATACAAGGGGAGTATACCGAGCAGAATATACAGAGCATTCAAAGCACACAAGTACAGTATAGAACCGAACCGAACATGCAAAATTCAGAGTTATGTACAGGATAATGATAAGGGGAGTATATCTGCATATACTATTAACTATTGTACATATTGTCAAGTATAGTCATTTTGTCAAATATATAGTTTTTTTGAGTTATGACTTTGTAAGTAGTTTTTGTCAAACATCTCAACTAATGTCAAAAGGGGAGATTGTTACTACTTATCAAATTGCCATTAGTTTCATATCCAAAGTCATACTATATTCTAGTCGGTTAGTATTACCAAATCATGCAGTCGGTACACACAGAGAAGTTGATATGAACAGTCTAGTTGGTTACTGAAGAAAGCAGTCACAGAACATAGTATTCACCGAGTTGTTTACCGAGTAAAGGTTCATGGCTACCGAGTGGTAAAGTTAACTCACTGAGTTAATATTCACCGAGTGAAATGTTTTACTAGATACATTGAACCTAGACATGCACATGAAAACGTGTTACAAGATCGAGGCACATCTAACCGTTTTTGCATTGGAAATTGCACTATGAGATTGTGTATGATTACAAGGCCAATCTAACCTATGAGATATTTTGTTTAGTTATTCATTTGAAGAATCTTTTTGTAAGATCAAAGCAATGAATCAAATCACCATTGTAAGAGATCTATATATACAGCATGATTCTAGGGTTAGATATATGACATGATATGATGTGATAAGAGATGCAATGAGATAGCAATGTGTATGCATGAAGGAAGACTGTTACAGAGACACAGAGAGGTCACCGAGAAGGTTATCAGTGAACAGTCGAAGAACAGAGTAAATAGAAGGGTTTACCGAGTTTCATTATGGGTTACCAAGGTATGCTACAAGCTAGGTAATCTTATTCAGAGCACATAGAATCTACTTTAACATTTCAGATGTAAAGTTGCAGATATTTGTAATGATTATATTGTAATATTTTGAAGTTGTAAGAGAAACCTTTAATAGGGTAAAAGACTCTAACCAAGTCTATAAATTGTAAATCCTTTAACCAGGTGCTACACTTATATAGTGTTGTAAAAATCCTTTAGTAAGGTAGATCTAACTAATCTTAATACTCCTAATAGGGTAAGCTATCAGAAATAGCTAAATGTAGCTCTAACCGAGCATTCTTTATTATTGCAGTAGTGAAGTTGTGGGTGCCATCCCCACCATAGTTTTCTCTCTAACCAAGAGTTTCTACATGACCAAAATATATGTGTTATGGAGTGAATCATGTATGATTGTTATCTGTTGATTATAGTTTTATTTTATGTTACTGCACTATTCTGTTTATGCATAACAGTAAGGTTATTACAAAAGAAAAATTTTGGAGTACTGATTCACCCCTCCCCTCTCAGGACATTAGCTTTCTATATTGGGCCTAACATAAGTGACCAAAAGGACACAAAAGGTTAGAATATAGCTGAGAGTGAAAAGTGGGAAAGTAATCAGATGGATAAAGGAGACAGTCAAACTACAGACAATAAGGAGGAGCGAGATGCTCCTAACTCATCAGGGTCTGAAAATGGAATAAGTTGGTTTCAAGATGCTCAACATGATAATGTTCTTGAGCAAGGACTTTCAGAGATATCATTGGTTTCTCCAACTCAAGTCAAGTCGACTTTCTCAGAGGAAAATGCTCCAATATGGGGAAATGAAGAAGACATAGACAAGGCCCTGAGAAAGAGTGGGATAAATCAAGAAGAGGTTGAAACATTGGAGGAAAATAGAAAAGGCAAGAACAAAAAATAATAATAACAACCATCAGACTACCATAAACTCCAGAAGTAGATTAGGGGATGTGGGGGCTCAACACACATCACCTAGAAGATATTCTAATGCAAAGAAGAGGGCCATGGAAGCCAGTAAGAATCTAGCAGATGGTACTCAAAGAACCATCTTTGAAGCAGGTATCTCTACAAAATCATGAAGATTATCTCCTAGAATATTCGAGGATTGAATAATCCTCATAAACAAGACTTAATTAAAAGTATGAGTAGAGAAAAAAACCTGGATGTTATTATGATTCAGGAAACTAAAATGTCTAGGGAAAAGGTTGAATGTCTGAAAATGTTTAGTAATGGAGGAGTTAGTGGCGATAGCTCTGAAGGGGCTTCTGGGGGTATTGCTACTTTCTGAAATAAGAATAATGTAAAGGGTGAGGTTTTGATTCAAAATAACAATATGGCTTGTATTAGATTTAATCATCTGAAAGAAGGTACTTCATGGGTCTTGACCAATGTGTATGCCTCTAACACTAAAGCTAGCAGAAGTGTTTTCTGGAAGAATCTATCTACGATTAGAAGTAATTTTGCTGAAGATAGTTGGATTATTATGAGGGATTTCAATACCCCTCTAAGAGAAAATGAGAAGAAGGGAGGAAGCCAAACCAATCTGGATAGCAGATTGGACTTGATGGAGTTTATTATCAACCATGCTCTCCATGATCTGGACTTGCAAGGGGTTAAATATACATGGACCAATAGAAGGAGTGGAGAAGACTTAATTTAGGTTAGGCTTGATAGAGCTTTAATTTCTCATGATTGGTTTAATTCCTACTTTTGTTCCTTATTTGCTCATATCAGGGCTGGGTCGGATCATCATCCTATATCTTTTAATGTTGACCCCAAGCAAGGAAGGAGACATTTCCCTTATGGATTTGAAAGAATGTGGACCAAACACCCAGACCTTGAAAGAAAAATCAAGGAATGGTGGCAGGTTAGAGTTGAAGGAAATGCTATGTATAAGGTGATTAAAAAGTTGAAGTTTGTGAAAGACAATGTTAAAAGGTGGAATAAGGAATCCTTTGGGAACATTTTTGTGTCCAAATCTGCCACTCTCTTAGATCTGAAAGATATCCAAGATGAGATTCAGAATAATGGCTACAATAATGTCTCTAGAGAGGCTGAAGATGAGATTCTGATGAAATATCATGATATCATAGCTAAAGAAGAAACCTTTTTGAAATAGAGATCGAGAAATGTATGGTTGAAGGAGGGGGATAGAAATAACAAATACTTTCATATGTCCACTTTGAAACGCAAGTCAATCAACAAGATTTCTCAGCTTAAATTCAATGGCAGAATTATTGATAATGAATATTCCATGAGGAAAGCTGCTCTGGAGTTTTTCTCCAATATTTTGACTAAGGATCAGAATATGGACCTTCAAGCTCAAAGGGATCTTTTGGATTGCATCCCTTCTATCGTGGATGCTTACCAAAATTCCTATATTACTGCTATCCCTACTGTTGGCATATGGACACTCCAATGAGACATTGTATGTGATTGAAGGTTTTGTCATTGATGGCAACCTTGCAATCCTATGGCACCGGCAAGACATCATACCGGCAAAGAATTACATAGGCAAGACAGTGCACTGGCATCAACAGATCACTCTGCACCGGCATCGGCACCGACATAGAAGAAAACATGTATACCGGCATAGAGGGTGACAAGATTTTTGTTATGTAATATTTTTGTAAGCCGACTTGGCAAATTGTAAAATGACTCTTCTATATAAAGGAGATCATTGTAGACATTTGAGAAGGTAATGTAAGAAGTATAAAGAAAATTATTAGACAGACCTAATGTGTGAATTATAGGTCAAGGGTATATGTAAAGAACAGAGCAAGAACCAGTATTGAATCTACCATTGAAGATGCTATTGTAAAGCAGTACAAGTCATTGGATTAGTATAATCCTTATTGTAAGTCAGTGTGACTTCCCATTGAGTAGTGAGCTCTAGGCAGTTGGCCTTCCTGCATGTGCAGGCCCCTATTGTAAGTAATATTCTCTTATTGGCCAGTGAGTGAATATTGTGGGTCACAAATCCCACTGAGGTTTTTCCCACACTAGGTTTCCTCGTTAAACATCTTGTGTTATGGTGTATTTTTCATGTGGATATTCTTGATTCTGTTTATTGCATTATTTCTTGCATACCGGTACATACCGGTACACTGTTATATTATGTTTTGCATGTTTTAACTTAAGAAATTCTTATTACCGATTAGATACTGATTCACCCCCCCCCCCTCTCAGTATCTGTGGGACCCCTAACAATTGGTATCAAAGCCTGGTCCTCTATTTTCAGAAGCCTAATAGCTTGAGGAAGATCTTGACATCGATAAAGATGGAAAATCTGATGAAGCAACTTGAAGGAGCTCTTACAGACTATGATGCAGAGAAACTGAAAAATATCAAATTAGAAGATGATTTGAGAGCAGCTCGGGATATCATTCAGGCACTACAAGAAAATTTTATTGTTGCAAGAAATAAGAGAAGAGAACTCTGCGAAAAATTGCAAAATGAGAATGATGAAAAGGAATCACTCAATGACATGATAAGCAAGTTGAAACAAGAGGTCATGAAAACAAAAAATGAAATGCAGGATATGACTATGAGATTTTGCAAAGAGATTGAGGATAGGAAGAAGAATGAAGAAGAATTGACCAGAAGACTAAGCGATGCAGCAAATGAGAACACAAGACTTAGCTATGAAAATGACATGTTGAAGATAGATCTGATGCATACTCAGAATGACTCAAATGAACTAATGAGACAAAAGGAAATCTTGGAAAGAGAACTGGAAACTGCAAATCAACACAAAGAAAAATTCAAGAAATGCTCAGAGGAACTTGGTACCTTGTTGAAGAATCAAAAACCTAAAGGTGACACTTCTGGAATTGGCTTTGAAGTTTGTGAAAGCTCTAGTACTACAAATACTCAGGATCACAGCAAACCGGTAAGACAACCTAATGCTTATAAATTCAATGGAAGATGCTTTAACTGTAATAAGTATGGTCATAGAACAAATGAATGTAGATCTAGGAATTATCAAAATATCAATACACCCACCGGTCAATGTTCAAAATGCAACAAAGTTGGTCATAACTCTGAAAACTGCAGAATGAATGTGAGATGTTATGTTTGTGGAAGATTTGGACATTTATCAAATCAATGCAGAATACAAACCGGCATAGGCTATGGGAAAGCTATTTAGAAGAATAATGTAACCTGTTATGCATGTAACAAGATTGGGCATATTGCTAAATTTTGTAGAAGTAAAGGTACACCGGTAGACAACAAAAGTGCTAGCTTGAAAGGTAAGGAAAAAGTTGAAGAGGTTAAGCAAGAATTCTCAAAGCAATGGATTAGAAAAGCAGATCTAAATATTGGGAATACTTCTCCACCAGTAGAACCAATCAATGCTCCACTGGTAGGACAAAGTGATGCTTCACTGGCAGGACAGAGCAGTACTCCACCAGCAGGAAGTTCTTCATCTAATTGAAGAAAATTTCCTTGAGGGTTTGGCAATCAAATGACACATATGCTAATTATTCCCTCGGTTAGAGATAAGAAGTTGAAAATTACTTATTACTGGAAGAAAATGTTAAGTGAATACTTAACCGGCATACAATTAATATGGTAGATGGTGAAAAGACATTATAAAAATAAGGTTTTGGCTCCATTTCATTTCACCGTGATTTCAAATTTTCAGAGAGCGCGAAGATTCTGAGCTAAAGCATTTCGAGCAAGAAGCAAGCACACTCCAAGCAATCATCCATCCAAGGCAGAAAAAGGTATTTAATCATGGCATCCACCTCTGCAATTGAATACATAGCAAACCCTACTGTTGTTGAAGTAATCAAAAGACCTAGGCCTGTATTTCAGTTAGTCCCCAAGATAGCAAAGAAGGATGATACCTTAGGTGCATTTTCTCAAATCCCTAAAGGTGTTGTATATGCTGAAGACCCTAGAATGTACATCCACTACAACATTGAAGAGTTAGGAGATGAGGAAATCAAAACCATGTATAAAACCATAATATGTGATGATACCGGCAATGTTAAAGCTGAACATAAGGTTATTGAAACCCTAGGATTCATAGAAATCCTTCGCATTCCTGAATTCCCTAAGGATATGATTAGGATAGTGTTAAGCAGAGTTCATGGAGAATTTTTCTGGCTAGATGCAATCCATAAGATCACCAAGGAAGTTGTGAAAGTTTTCAGAGGGTTACCGACCACTGGTAAGAGACCAGACAAAACCAAGAAGGTTCCAAATGACCTAGTTACAAAACTAACAGGTGCAACATTCGATAAGAGACCTCTAAGGGTTAATGATGTAAAAGATATCAATGTGAGATTCATAAGTATGATATTAGGTTACAAAACCACTCATGCTAACAGACTTAACTTAGTTTCAAGTTTATGCATTAAGAGTGCTTATGATATGGTAATAGACAATGCAAAAATTGACATCTGTGAATGGTTAAAGGATGAATTAATAGACAACCTTGGAAAGATAAAGAAGGACAAGAAAGGAACTTTCAGATTTGGAAATCTATTAGTATGTCTAATGCTACACATAACAAAATAGGTTCTCGGTATAGGTTATAAAGAACTTGGATATGACATACCGGTAGGAAAGCAATTGACAGAACTGTTCAATACCATGGGTGAGAACAAGGAGAACAATATTCATGACTTTTTCCAAGCACTAAAGACCAAAATGAAGCAAAGAATAAGGTTATCTCAGAAAATAGTAGACAAATACATAGATGATATATGCTTTGTTATTAAGAAAGATGAAATATGGATGGAAGCGGTCATCCCAAGGACAATTTGGGTAACCAAGATGGGCTATGAGACAGATGATCACATAGTTGAAACTTATGCTAAAGCACTTCTGGAAGCTCCCAATGAACCCAAGGAAGAAGTACTTGGTAGTGCTGAGACTATAGAAAGCCAAATACAATCAAAGAAAAGAGTAAAGAAGGTTGAGGCATTTGTGAGGAAAGGATCCAGGCAAGCAAAGGCCATTAAAGAAGATGTACTAAAGAAAATCGGCATAACAGAAGATGAGGTGGTAGCTCCACAACCTGAAGCTCATCTATCACCGGTAGGTACTTCTTCGAAAGGTGACATGCCATCAACTTTTAAAAGAGTTGTTAGAAAAAGATATCCCTCATCGGCAACCACTCCTTCACCTAGAAGGACAAGGCAAAAGCAACAAGTAGTGAGATCTCCGGTTAGAAAGGTCACACCCAAGAAGAAGCTAACACCAAAGAAAAAGAAAAGGACAAACAGTGACTTGGCACCTCTCGATATATTGTTAAATGAAATCACAGAGGAAGGAAAACTGAAAAACATAGAGAAAATTTATGACACTCTATCTGCTGATGAGAGAGGGCAAGTTGAGAAAAGTGTGATACTGCATATGGACATGTATAAGAAATTTTTTATGGAAGTAGCAAATGAAATTCCTGATGATTTGTACAAAAGACTTGAGGCCAAAAGACAAGCAGTGATAGAATTAGATAAGAAAATAAAAATAGAGAAACTAGTTGTTGTATATCCAGTAAACTCTCCCAAGGAAATTGATGATTTGATTGCTCAGGCAAACCGGTTAGTATTCTCTACTGCACACCGGCACATTTCACTGATGGCAGGAAGAGTTACTGAAGTAACAAAGGAAACAAAAGATGGTTGGGACATATTCCTGATTGACAAGGAAAAACAAGAAGAATACAGGAACCCTAAGCCTATAAAGGTATATCAGAAGGACAGAGACAAGGGGAAAGGCAAAATTGGTGCACCACCAAGCATAAAAGTTAAAGACAACCTACCCCCACCTGTGAAAATTACAACTATTGAAAATCAACCGGCAGCAGAAAGTATAGATGCAGAGGATAGCAATCCTAATTCTGAAGTCTTGTATACTGTAAATGTTGATACCCAAAAGATCAACATAATAGTTGATAAAGATACTAACAAGTCAGATATGGCTAAAGAGCCTCTGGTAGCAGGGGAAATAGAGAAACCGGCACAAGATACAGAGAAAAAGGTATAATCTGAGGCACAGACAGAAACAACACAACATTCAGAGAAACCATCAAAGCTAAAGGCTCCGGAACAGGTTCATAAGGAAATAGTGCCACTGGTAAATAGCGAAGCAAGAAAACCAGTGCTAAAAGAAATGCAGACACAAACTCACCTGCCAAAGGTCAATACAAGCATGGTTACTTCCACCGGCACTCAAATAATTGGATCATCATCAACATTCAAGTCATCAAATGTGACTGAGGTATTATTAGATTCTATAAAGAAAATAACTGACTGCAGTTCACAGGCTTATAAAGCAATAGATGATTCTATACCAATTTTGAAGGCAATAGTAAAGACTCTTTAGGACAATTGGACACATTGTGTAAATATATTTCTGAAAACATTAAGAAAATAAAGGAAGAATCAGTAAAGGACAAGGTAGAAAAAGAGAAACAAAAATTTTTTGATGAAGAAATAAAGAAGTGTAACAGAAATTTTGGCACACTTCTACCGGAACTATGTAGTTTGTTGAAAGAATACAAAAATTTGTATAAAGATACATGTAAAACAAGATTTTTGACTATAGATATTGACAAGAAAATAAGCAAGACACAGGATGAGATAAATAAGATTGCAAACAATTTTGTAAACTCGCCTGATTCATTATCAGTTTTTGAAGAGAAGATAGCAAATTTTGAGGAAGAATTGCTCAAACTGGAAAGAGAAAAAGAAAGAATAATAAACAAGGCAAAACATCTGAGGTCTAAACTAAGTCCAAGATTGGACTATTTAGCATCTTTGTGGAAGGAAATTTCAGAGACACTAATACAGGGAAGCAAAACACCGGCAGAGCATTTGCAGCATCTCACCGATACAGTGAAGAGGATTGAAACAGCAATAAAAGATAGTAAAAAGTTTATGGATAGTATAAACTTAATATTAGGAGATCTTTTTCAGATGATAACTACCCAACTACAGGGTTGAGGATATGGATAGATGTAACTACAAACTCTACTAACATCTTGACAACCTTTGTCATTGATGCCAAAGGGGGAGAAGTGGGATGAGAAAGTTCAAAATACAGGAATCATATGCCCTCATATTTTTGGTAAACATTTTTGGTAACATTTTTGGACTACACTTTTTTGGATACTTTTGAAATTTCTCATGAGTGTTGCCATCAATGCCAAAGGGGGAGATTGTTGGCATATGGACACTCCAATGAGACATTGTATGTGATTGAAGGTTTTGTCATTGATGGCAACCTTGCAATCCTATGGTACCAGCAAGACATCATACTGGAAAAGACATAGGCAAGACAGTGCACTGGCATCAATAGATCACTCTGCACCAGTATCGGCACCGGCACAGAAGAAAACATGTATACCGGCATAGAGGCCGACAGGATTTTTGTTATGTAATATTTTTGTAAGCCGACTTGGCAAATTGTAAAATGACTCTTGTATATAAAGGAGATCATTGTAGACATTTGAGAAGGTAATGTAAGAAGTATAAAGAAAATTATTAGGTAGACCTAATGTGCGAATTATAGGTCAAGGGTATATGTAAAGAATAGAGAAAGAATCAGTACTGAATCTAGCATTGAAGATGCTATTGTAAAGTAGTACAGGTCATTGGATTAGTATAATCCTTATTGTAAGTCAGTGTGACTTCCCATTGAGCAGTGAGCTCTAGGCAGTTGGCCTTCTTGCATGTGCAAGCCCCTATTGTAAGTAATATTCTCTTATTGGCTAGTGAGTGAATATTGTGGGTCACAAATCTCACCGATTTTTTCCCACACCGGGTTTCCTCATTAAACATCTTGTGTTATGGTGTACTTTTCATGTGGATATTCTTGATTCTGTTTATTGCATTATTTCTTGCATACCGGTACACTGTTATATTTTGTTCTGCATGTTTTAACTTAAGAAATTTTTATTACCGGTTAGATACTGATTCACCCCCCCCCCCTCTCAGTATCTATGGGACCCCTAACACCTACTAATGATGAGATTTTGAAGGCTGTCAATTCTTTTGATGGTAATAAGGCCCCGGGCCTAGATGGCTACCCTATGTTTTTTTTTCAAATGTATTGGCATATTGTTGGAAGGGAGGTGTCCAGTGCAATGAAAGAATTCTTTGGTGCTAGGAGAATTCTAAAAGAATTGAATGGTACTTTCATTTCTCTTATTCCTAAGAAGATGGGGGCTGACTCCATAGATCTTTGTATACCTATAAGTCTATGTAACTCCCTATACAAGATCATCTCTAAAGTCTTGACTTCTAGAATTTTGACTTTGCTCCCCTTGATCATATCTCCCTAGCAAAGTGGGTTTTTCCCTGGGAGGCAAATTTTGGAGTTGATTATCATGGTTCATGAGAACATTCACTCTCTTTCTAGGGCTAAAAAAGAAGATTTTCTTCTGAAGCTTGATTTATCTAAAGCCTATGATAGAGTTGACTGGGACTTTATGCAGACTGTTCTTTCAGCCTTTGGATTTTGTTCAAGAAGCATCTATCTTATTATGCAATTGGTTTCCTTTGCTTCTTTCTCTGTGTTGGTCAATGGATCTCCTTCAACATTTTTCAAGTCCTCCAGGGGTCTCAGATAGGGGGATCCTTTTTCCCCTGTTCTTTTTATAATTATGGTGGAATGCTTGGGAAGATTTATTGGAAATCTTCTTGAGAAGGGAGAGTTTAGAGGGATTAAACCTTCATCTGCATACCAAGTGTGCTCTCATCAGCAATTTGTGGATGATTCAATTATTATGGGTAATTCTTCTGTGAAAGATTCTAGAAGCCTAAAGAAAGCTTTGGATATATATGGGAGTGAAACTGGTCAACTGATTAATTGGTCTAAAAGTTTTGTTTATTTCATAAATACTCCATAGAGAAGATAAACAAAGATTAGGGCTATTTTGGGTAGCCAAATTGGGAATCTCCCTGCTTCCTATCTTGGGCTCCCTTTATGTCAGGTTCCTCCTGATACCTTTTGGGGTGCTCTGGTGGATAAAGTTCATAAGAAGTTAGCTGGATGGAAAGGCTCTTTGCTCACTCAAGCGGGAAAGGTCCAGCTTATGAAATCTACCCTCCAAAGTATTCCTCTTTATGCCATTAGTCTTTTTAGAATTCTTGTTAAGTTTGCAGAGGCTATTGAAAAAATCCAAAGAACCTTTCTTTGTACTAGGGTTGAGGAAAAGAAGAGAATGAATTTGATTGCATGGGATAAGGTGTAAAAACCTATAAGAAAAGGTGGAATTGGTCTTAGAAGAATCAGGGATATGAATGAGTTTCTCATGGCTAAGCAGATATGGAGATGTTATAAAACCAAGGGAGAGTGGAAACTGATATGGGATAACAAGTACAAAAGAGAGCTTCTGACCCTTCATAGTTTCCTCAAGGCTGAAGATATTCCTATTGGATCCAACATCTGGAAAAATGTCACAAGAACTAGAGACATAATACTCAAAGGAGTGAAGCGGAAGGTGGGGAGGGGTAATTTTATTAAATTTTAGGAAGACACTTGGTTGTTAGACTCTCCCATTAGTGACAATCCTGATTGGGGCAAGTTTAAGGATTAGTGTAAGGAAAAATTTGGTACCACTGTGGCTGACTACTGGAATTTAGGACAATGGAAGGACCTATCCATTGTTGATCCTTCTCTTGAGCATCTGAATAAAATAATGAATTATATGGTGGTGATTGATGATGAGGATCAGCTTATCTGGAAACTCACTGCTAATGGTAAATTTTTTGTCTCCTCTCTTTATTTCCAGCAATTTTCTAGTTAGGAAAGCCCTTGTTGGGCTAAGGCTTAGGTGAAAGGTCTTATTCCCAAAATTAATATTTTTTTCTTGGACCGTTCTGCAAAACAAGATTTTGACGATTGACAATCTCAAAACAAGAGGCTTTTGTTTGCCTAGTATTTGTCATCTTTGTATGCAGAATGAGGAAACCATTAATCACATGTTTATCCATTGTCCTTTCTCAGTGGATATTTGGGCCAGATGCCTAGACAATTTCAATATTAGTTGGGTTTTCCCTAAAGTTGTCCAAGATGTCTTCAATCCCTGGCTCCACCCCTCTAGGAATAATTTAGTTAATCTTCTATGGAAATTTGCTTTACCACATATTTGTTGGGGAATATGGAAAGAGAGAAATGATAGAGTGTTGAGAGATAAGGCATCAAAAGCCCAAATTATTTTTGAGAAAATTAAAAGAAATATGGTGGAGAACCTCTACATAATAGGTGGAATAATGAATCCTAAAGATCAAGGGGATAACATCATTTTTAAGAATTAGAGATTAAAGGGGATTGAAACCACATATGCTGATCCTAGAGACGAGGTGAGATGGGAAGGCCCCCCTCAAGGATGGATGAAAATCAATTTCGATGGTGCTTCCAAGGGTAATCCTGGTAAGGTAGGGTGTGGTGTGGTATTAAGAGATGAAGGGGGAATATGTAAAGCTATTAAATATATTCCTATAGGTCACCAAACCAATCATGTTGTGGAGGCCATTGCTGCTTACCAAGGCTTGGTTCTTGTTAAAGATTCAAACTGCACATAAGTGTGGGTTGAAGGAGATTCTCTAAACATTATTAACTTCTAGAATAATTTTTTCCTGCCTTCTTGGTCTATACAAAATTCCATTGAAACTGTGAAGGATATAAGTAAAACCTTTGAAATGTGTATTTTTACACATGCTTATAGAGAAGCTAACAAATGTGCTGACTAGGCTACCAACCTGGCTTGTCGCTCTAACAAAATTATTACCCTTTATGGTGAGAGTAATCTCAAGTGTGAGGTGAAGTCATTGCTTGAACTGGATCGGATCTAGATGAAACAATGTGTCTTAACTAATCATAATCTCTAATGCTTTATTCTCACTTGTCCAGGATTGATCACAACGGCGACAAGACTTGTTTTATGTATCATATCATATTTATTTGGCATGGATTCTGAGTGGCTCTTCATAGCAACAATAAAATTGTTAAGTTTTTCCATAGAGCTCGTAGAGAAAATAACAAAGTTGCGATAAGGAAGAACTGGGAATTCAAGGATAGAATGGGGGGCAATAAAAAGAGGTTTGAACCGGCTTCTTTCTCAGATTAGAAGAAAAACAAAGAATTATGGGAGATTCTTCAAGATGGAGGTTTGAATGTTTTTATGAAAAGGCTTTGTGGCAAAGACCCTATTTTCATGAAGCACTTCATAAAAAATTGGAAGAGTGGTAAGATTCTTGTTGGCACCCAGATGATGCAAGTGGATGAGGATGTCATTGCGGAAGCTAAGGGTATGGTGAAAGATGGTATGAAATTCTACAGAGATAGAAGTGTGTCTGACAAGGCTGCGGATAGGTTTCTTGTCACAGATGGAGAAAGAAAAAAATTGGTTAAGGCAGACAATCCCAACTATTCCCCTAAGCGCATTTGTAGGTCGTGGAGGTTTGTGTTGTTTGCTACCATCAGCTACATTACTCTGGACGGGAGATTCACAAGGGCTTATAGGCATCACTTTGTCCTGCTCAACCACTTCCACCATGGTGATAAGGTTAGTTTGTCATACTATCTTGCATGCTCTATGGATCATACTATTTGTGAAATGCTGAAGGATTCTCAAAAAGATCATGCCCTGCACTAGGGTTTAATGGTTTTAGTTTATAAGATGTTGAAAGGGAAAATTATTGAGAAACCCATTAGTAAAGGAAAACAAATTAGGGATGATGAAACTGAAAGTGAGGATAGTGGGTTCAATCTTTATTCTGAAATTGAGGGTGAGTCTGAAGATTTTAGCTACAAGGGGAAGACCAAGGGAAAGAGCAAGGGGACTACTATTGAGTCTGACCTCTCGGACTCTGAGGAGGAGTCATTTGATGATAAAATCATAATAAGTAAGAAAACAAAGGGGATGGGGAAGCAAACCCAGAGGAGAAAGAAGACCAGTAAGGGGATAAATAAGGTGAAAAGGAAGATTATTGTATCTTCTCATGAGGACTCTGAGGTTGAAAAATGGACAAGAACAAGGGTAAGGGGGAAGATGAAATGCGGGAAGCTAACTATGGGGAGAACCTGAACACTCAGAGAATGCGGAATGAAGATCAAGAGAACAACAGGGGCAATCAAAATGTCAGCCAAGGTACCATAGGAAATGATAGTATCAAGGGCTTTTGTGAGGTCATAAGCAAAATCGCTAAAGAAATTGGCAAATTGAAGGCTGATCTGAATATGATCAAAAGAGCAACCATAGGTGAGAAGCCTCTTTCTAAAAATGTCAAAGAATTAATGGTGGCCATTAATAAGGCTGAAGCTATTGAGGCAATGGTCAATAAAATTTTAGAAATGGAAAAGAAGGTGAAGGAGCTTGAAGGAATCAAAGATGATAGAGGTCTAGGAATTAACTTGAACGACCTTGTCAACAAGGTGGATAAGATGGAATTAACTATGAAGAAGATTGCTGAGCAAAATTTCCAAATCCTTAAGGCCACTATTAATCATGTTAACATGTTGATAAACAAATTTGAATAGATCAAAGGTAAGGAAGATGAGAAGGAATAGACAGAGAAGATGGGTCATGAAAATAGAACAAGGGCCAACACTTGGAAATGGGTGGGCATCAAGTAAAAAGAGCTCGATGATATGAAGAACTATGCGGTCAATATGAAGCAGATGGTGGTACATGCGAAAGAACTCATAAGAAATATCTAGCTGTCTCGGTGTTATCTTTGTGTTATCTCGGTGTTGTCTTTGTGTTGTCCTTTGGTTGTCTTGTGTTGTTCTCTTTGTTTGTCATCCCTTTTTGTTTTTCTAAGAATTTATCTTTGTTTGGGTGTCCAGGCACTGTTATTTCTAGTCACTTTAATGTTTTTTCTTTATCTCGCTATGTAATCAAGGTTCCAGGTTCCTCCCAAAAACCTATTTTAAATTAATTAAAATGAATTGAACAAATATCACTACTTACCTCATGTATTTTCCAAGATCATATATGACTTGCTTGACATTATTGTCAAAGTGGTCTAGGAGAGATAGAGGTAGAATGTACTACAATTATAAAATCATCTTTTCATTTTTTTCTAACATAATACAATGAAAAGTACATGCGCAGTATACAAATATATAGTAAATACACAAGAATGTGAATTACCTTAATGAAGGTATGCCAATCATGCATTTTTGCATTTTCATCCCTGGCTCAAATTCACTATTTTTTGATATGAGATTGTTTATGTTCGCAGCAAATCCTGTGGGAAATCGAATTTTTTCGTATGACTTCTTTTATAGCATTGCTTTACTGGTCCATTAATAACCAAGGAAGGTCACTTATATTAATCTAGTATCCATGGCTATTTGATTGAATGACATTTTTCATTGCATGATTGGATTCCTGAATGTCACTACAAATTTTGACATTTTTTCTTTGTCACGCCTTCCATCCAATATTTTTCATAATGTCTTTGTTATATTCTTTCCAATATGCATAGTATCAAACAAATGCACAATTTGTAACTGCTCATAGTAGGGAAACCTACTAAATTATCGGGGATAACTTTTTAGTCCCTTAGGAAGGTTCTCATTAATGTCTTGACGACCTTCACGATCATCAATCACATCATCAGTAAACAAAACACGATAGAAAATATGTTTTATGACATAAACCATTAGATGGAATGGAATTACCTTGATGATTAATTCTATTATATTCCAACTTCCACAGGTGAGGTGTCATTCTTCGTGGCTTTGATGTATTCTCTTATTTCCCATTGAAAAGATGTTTTTCAGTATTTCGATACTTATGATTTTTGTGGAGAAAGTGCCTATACTCATCAAACACCTGCTTTCCTAAACTTTTTGAATAATGAGATTTCATCTTTGGACCACAAACTGGACATGCAAATTTTCCCTTTGTTTGAAGACCTACAAGATAATGTATAATTGGATTAAATATGTTAATTTTTTTAATTATAATTATCATGCGCAACTTGAACACTAACATACCACAAAAATGTGTTAGCCCTGGGGCAGCATGTATTGTCCATACAAGCATTACAGGGAATTGAAATTGTGTTTGTCTTATTGGTCTAGAGATGTCATACATAGTGACACCATTCCATAACTCTAGCAACTTGTCGATAAGAGGCTCAATATATACATTCATATCTTTAACTTGGTACTTACCTAGTCGAATGAACAAAAACATTACATAATTATTATGACCATTTTACTGCAATATTTATAATTAAATGTAGACGACTATTAAATGATAAAATACCTGGAACTATCATTGCCAACATTATGTTCTCCCTCTTTATTGACATCCATGGATGAATGTTATTGTTGATAACAAAAATAGTCCACACCGAGTAAACAAATCTCAACTCTCCAAATGGATTGACATTGTTCGCTACCAATGAAAGCCTGAGATTATGAGGTTCTTCTTTAATGTGTGGCCACTTTTTCTCTATGTCCATAAATATTGAACTATCTACAGGCATTCGAATAATGTCATCTCGACTTCTATTGCATGCATGGTAATCCATAAATTATGCCAAGCTAGTGCACTTTAATAATTGTTGCATACGTGGAATAATGGGAATATAACAAAGAACCTTGCGAGGCACCTTTTTTGTTATTTGATCTGTTTGATATCTACTGATATGATATGATCATTGGGACAAGCATCTATTGCTTGATACTCCATTCCAATATCTTTCATAATGGCAGATAATTCTCGATGTGAGCGAGGTAGAATATTTGATGGTGGTAACAAAAACTCACCTATCAATCTACAACAAAAAAATATAATTTGTTAATATAAAGAATATTAATGGTACATGATTCACCATTTATTAACTATAATGACATATATGGCATACCTTAACATACATGAGATTGTTATGCTGGATAAACCATTCATAACCTTCAAGTTCACCAACAATAATACAGCAGAGAGAAGAGTTGTTTGGGAGCCTTCGTAAAGGGCCTCATATGCCTTCTCAAGTAGAGGTAAATCATGAACAACATCAAGGTCATCTTGATCATCATGATCAGTTGAGCCAGTACTAAATGTGTCATGGATCAATGTATTTGTACCATCATCTTCAATTGTGTTGTGTGGCTCATGATCGTCATCAACCATGGCATCATTATCTTCAGCTTCGATATTCACACCTCCATGTTCCTCCACTTTGAAAACCATATTCTTTGGGTTGTGTTGATCCATATCATGTGCTCTGGGGTGCTCAACCTATATAAAAATGATCAAAATATATAAACCATGATCATGATCTCATCATCAAGTGATTTCTTATGTTTATAAATTGTTAAAATGATATAATAAAAAACTTACCAATGGATGGTAACCATGTCCCCCTTCAATGTGACCATGCAGACTACAATGTTTCTTAGTTGTTTTGATTAGAAGTCTTCTAGTCTTTAACCCCTTACAAATTTTGCAAGGACAATAACATTTTCCATCACCTTTTCTTTTCAAGTTAGACCACTATCTAGCAATTGTCTCCTTATTTTGTTGCTCATTGATATTATCTGACATGGTCTTTCTTCACAGGCAAAAAAATCAGGCTATAGAACTAGTTATATAGATCTTGAAATGTTAGTTATGAAATGACCTTTCAATATAATATACCAAATTAAATTACTTGAACATAGAAATAATGCAAATTGAACCAAAATGATTTAACTCTTCTTTTTCATCTCAAAACATATCTAATGGCTTTGTGGTGATTTAGAGCGGGTGATATGCTAATGGCTTTGTGGTATGCAATCCTTGTATCGTATCTTAAGTTGACTAATGTCTAATTGGGGTAATCCATGAGTTTCTAATGTGAATTCATTATCAATGTTGTGAAGTCATCAATAGTATGGTGATAATCATCCTGATAGGATCCACTCAATATTGTCCAAATCAGTGACAAGTAAGACAAAATTCTCAGTCACACCTTGGGTGCAAGTGACTGATATTACATATACTTTTGGGATGAACACCATTGAGAGTCATAGACCCAAGTTAGTCTAAAAGGAAAGTAACTAGCCATTACCATGTTACCCTTGTGTATCCTAAACATTGGAGAGACCTTATTTGACTTGCCTAATCAATATGGTTGCTATCCTAATATGAAATACTGAGTTCTACCCTTGCCTCTACATCAAACTTTTCACATCATGTTTCTTCACCAAAACACACTAATCCCAATCTTCCTCAATACCCACAAAGGGGCAAGCATGTATAATGGTTTCAACATACAAAGTTAATGATCATACACCCCATTCTTCTAGACACCCTTGGATACAATACTTAGCTTCTAGGCTTGGGAAAACTAATATGAATTGAGCCAACATCATAAGGATAAGGTCAATTATCATGGAAACTGATCATATTTGTGAACACAAGGTTCACACCTAAGTGTTGCCTCTCAACAATGCCACACTTCCAAAACTGTCAGTCTCAAGACTTCTCCTATTGGGTCAACACTCAATGATGGCCACAAGGCCAAATCAATGTATCTAGGCTTCAAACTCCTTACTCTGGGCTTGGAGGACCCTACACAAGGTCTATGAACACTCACTTGGTATTACAATAGAAAGATCCTTTCTCTAGAACTTTGTTTGCAATACACACATCATTGGCAATCATTGTTATGATGGATGGTCTATTAGGATAGTAAATAAAATGCTTATTCTTTTTCCACCCTTTGAAACTACAACAAGGTATTTGACTTGGCAGGGTCTCCACACATCACTTCAACACAAAATATTAGGCAATTCAACCTTTTGCCTTCTCAATGAATTTTTTTTGTCTTTCATTGGTTTTCTCAATCTAATACATAGGGATATCAGACCTTTCATGGCATCATCACATGCGCAAACTTCCCCATATGTCCCTATAAGTCTAAGATATTAAATACATTTAACCTAGCACTATCTGGTACAGATTCTTGTTTCCTATCCATATAGTATATTTTCACATCGCACTATCATCCTTGACTCATGTGTATGATGCAAAGGTAGGGGCATGTATAGTGGTTTCAACATACAAAGTTAATGATCATACACTCCATTCTTCTAGACACCCTTGGATACATTACTTGTCTTCTACGCTTGGGAAAACTAATATGAATTGAGCCAACACCATGAGGATAGGGTCAAGTATCATAGAAAGTGATCATAATTTGTGAAGATGAGGTTCACACCCAAGTGTTGGCTCTCAACAATGCCACACTTCCAAAATTGTCAGTCTCAAGACTTCTCCTATTGGTTCAACACTCATTGATGGCCACAAGGCCAAATCAATGTATCTAGGCTTCAAACTCCTTACTCTAGGCTTGGAGGGCCCTACACAAGGTCTATGAACACTCACTTGGTATTACAATAGAAAGATCCTTCCTCTAGAACTTTGTTTGCAGCACACACATCGTTGGTAATCATTGTGGATGGTCTATTAGGACAGAAAATAAAATGCTTATTCTTTTTCCACCCTTTGAAACTACAACAAGGTATTTGACTTGGCAGGGTCTCCACACATCACTTCAACACCAAACATTAGGCAATTCAACCTTTTGCCTTCTCAATACATTTTTTTTTGCCTTTCATTAGTTTTCTCAGTCTGATACATAGGGATATCAGACCTTTCATGGCATCATCACACGTGCAAACTTCCCCACATGTCCCTATAAGTCTAAGATATTAAATATATTTCACCTAGCACTATCTGGTACAAATTCTTGTGTCCTATCCATATAAGATGTTCTCACATCATACTATCATCCTTGCCTCATGTGTATGATGCAAAGATAGGGGCATGTCATCAAACCACAATCCCCATTCGATTTAGAAGTAATACAGAGAATGATCTAGTATTTATTCTTGATACTACTATATACTCTAGATAATGCTAGCCTCTATCTTGCTAGTATAGATAGTAGCAGCCCTTTTCAATTTGCTAGAGCTTCTAGAGTAGATACCATTCTTCTGCAGAGGATCCCAACCTCCCCCGAGAGAGGGTAGCAGGGGATAGGATAGTCAGCCAATGAAACACATCGAAGTTTCTCACTCGGAAGCTTAGAGGAATTGATAAGTGCATTCCTGAGTACAAATGGCTAGTAATAGTTGTCCAATGCTCATCAGTAAGTTGCTAGACCCCTCCTTTATGTGCTCACCCGCTATCTTGAATCCATAATAAATCAAACCCCTACTATTCTATGGCCCTACTATTCTAATGGCATTTGTTCTTCATTATGAGATGAAAGGGTCTTGTGTGAGCAATATGATATGTGCTTCTCAATCCTAGATGCGAGATTGGACAAGAGAAGTGTGAGGACCACCATCTAAGTGTGTGTCGATGTGCAATTTGTAGGTGGCATTTAGGGATAAAGTTTCCTTGCTTAATTATCCTACCTTTTTCAATCTGTGTATGTGCAACACATCTAGAATTCATATACAAAATTCATATGCGAAATGAAATCGATAATGTGCAACCCCAAAATTAAATTTCATATGCAAAATTCATATGAAGTAGAGCCTAAACTTTTAGTTGTTTTGCGCAAAATACCTAACTCGACACAGGAGATCACACATAGGGTTGCTTTGGGTTGATCAGGGCCAGAGGTCGACGCCAAGCTTGCGCAGGATTGCTTTGGGTTAAAATGAATTGCGGTGTTTTTTTTTTTTAACTAATGCCTATGTTCGTCAGAATTTCGACGAATGTGTTGGGTCTCAAATCAATAGATTGGATAGGTTCTAAGGAAATGCCAACTCCTATGCTCAAACCTTCCAATTGACTTGGCCAACTTATAGAGTGAACCTATTTGGTTACTAACTCTCTCACTTTAGGCTCTGCAAAACCTAGGCGGGTATACCTACTCACTAGTTGTTTTTAATGACTAATGCTTTTTATAGCAGATTAAGTATCTTGATCTGATTTCCTCCTATCTCAGAATGGCATAAATTCCTAAGATGGAGATATAGCATATGAGTTCAAGATTGTTGTTGTAGAAGCTATTCGATCTTTGTGCTTGAAATTTATATGTATATACTATTGCTAGTCTACTATATATTTATTACTCAGCTACTCCTATTACTTTTAAAGTGAAAATTTGAATTGATGGGTTGTGTTTTGTAACTGGACAGTGCCTTTCTTTGTTGTTTGGGCTACAGAGTCTTTATATTTCTCTAGGACTTATGTGTAAACTTATGAGACATTTTTTAAACCCACCCCCTCTTGATGAGTTTGTCAATTACTATTTCTTATGAGCTCTACTTCAATGTCTTTGTTGTAAATCGCTTGAATGAATTTAACTCTAACCTTAAGAGACCATCCAAGGAAGAAATACGAGGAACAATTACAATTCGCAAGTAAATCTTTTATTCAAATCTACAATATAAAACATAGAGTTTTACTGGAAGAACACAAGTAACCTTATCTCCTTTTAGATAATATCACAAGCAACTGCCTACAGAAAGATGCAGTAATCCACAACATATACACAAAGGAAAAATGACTGGTTGTTTTTATATATATTCACAAAAAATAGTACAATAGTATGCCTGAGGCTATCTTCTACTTCTTGTTCTCCTCATTCCTATCCAAATTACAAAAGCTCCCTCCTTTACATGAGAGTATACATTATCACCAAGTGTTGTGGCTTTTCAACGTATAACCGTTAACTAACACTTTTGTTTTGAACATTAATTCGACTAGGTATTTTCTCCCTTCATCAAAATTCTACATTCGGTCATTATTGTCATTCCCTCACTAATACCTATATGATATCCATTGGGTTTTTATGTCGAAGAAACCTTGGGCCTTGGTGACCTACTTTATCTTTCCACCGAAATACCTCTTCCATCGATATCACTATGCCCCATCGATGAATGGATCTATTGTCTCATCGAAGCCTTTCTTTATCCTCTTTTGTCGTCTTCCACCAATAAAGTTGTATCGGTGAAACAATGCATATCAGAGACATGCCTTTTAGCCTCCTCGAAATCTATTTCCTCATTGATATCTTTTATCGATGTAACTTCTTTTTGTCTGATCGACCTTATTCTTTCAATGAGAACATTTCTTTCAGTGATTCTCTTTGCATCGATGGTATTATCTCCTTGAAGACCTTTTCCTGTTGATGAAAACCATCTCCACTTTCCTCGATATCTTTTGTCGATGGAATTACTATCTTCGATGAGTCCTTTCTGAAGTTCATCGGTGTTTCCTTTCTTCGATGGCCCTTCTATATTGATGAGACATCATTGGGTCTCATTGATAATATTTGAATCCGGATATCTTTATAGGACGTTATTATACCGGCTTGATGACTTGGGGGCTATCATGGTATTAATGAAAATGATGATTTCTTCTAACAATAGGGGGATTTTATGATTTAATTCCACAGATAAACATTCAAATTTGGTTCTCAATAGTGGCTCTAACTGGGGATGGAGGTATGCTATGGATATTTCCAAGAATCTAGACTCTTTGGTTTATATAAGGGAAAGGAGATTTGAAGAAAATGTGGCTTTTTTACAATGGCAATGAGACCTAAACTATTGTACATGAGGATGGTCCCCCCTTTTCCCTTTAGGAAAAGAATTTTTTTAAGAATTATCCGTGCATTGACAATTCTTGGACTTCTTTTGTAACATTTTGGAGAAAATAGGAATTCTCTCCTACTCTATCCATAATCTCCTAAGGTCCAAGCCATAAAGCTTCAAACTTACCATGTTTACCTTTATCTTGACTCCTGGCATTCCACATCAAAACCAAATCACCAATTTGAAATTTCCTATCTGTTGTTCATTTGTCATACAACCTTTTCATCTGATTCTGGATTTTAATGTTTTGTCCCTGAGCTTCTGCCCCGACTTCATCGAGCTCTATCAAATACATCAGCCTTTCTTGTAAAGGGTCATCAATCTCTATCCCTCCTTGTGTTGTGAATTTATATACCGGTAAGAGGTTATCCAAAGGGAGTCTAGCCCTTTTACCATAGATGAGTTCATACGGAGATTTCCCTGTAGATTTTTTTACTATCACTCTATCTGCCCATAATGCTAAATTCAATTTTGAATCCCATGCCTTCTTATTTTGTCCTAACATCTTTTTGATGATTTTTAGAATGCTTTTTTTACTTGACTCGACCTCCCCATTATCTTGAGGGTGATATGAGGATGAATGAGATATTATAATGCCATAATCCCTGCATAAAGCATTGTATTCTTCAGACCTAAAGGCCATGACGTTATCAGATATGATCCTTGTAGGAACACCGAATCTAGTGATGATATTTTCCAGTATGAATCTTATCACCACCTTACTGGCAGCCTATTTAGTAGGTGTTTCTTCCACCCATTTGGTAAAGTAATTTGTGGCGACCAAGATCCATCTATGTCCCCCACTCTATTTCTCTGATATTTCTCCTATAAAGTCTATTCCCCACTGTTGAAATGGTTCTTCAACTTGCATTGGTCTTAGTGGGAGTGATCCTTGATATTTCATTTTGCCCAAAAATTTCTGACAGGCCTCACACTTCCTAACATAAGTATAGGAATCATTGAAGACTCGTGGCCAAAAATAGCCAGCTCTCAATATCTTGTGTGCGGTAGTTTTGGCTGAGAAATGACCACCACAAACCCCTTCATGCATCTCTTGTAGGATTTTCTTTGCTTGGTGTTCATCTAGGCATAACAATAATATCCCATCCCTATTCTTCCAATACAAATCTCCATTGATGATCACATATCTTGCAGATTTTAATTTCAGTGTTCTCTTTTGATTATCAGTCATATCATCTAGACATTTTATGTGTTTGAGATAGTACATGATGTATGTATACTAGGCTGTATTTTCAATACTGAAGCTAGCTTCATCCATGCCAACCTCATTTACCTTAAATTCTTCAACCTCTACTCCTACCATAAGTTTAGCTAGTCCCTGACATTTGATAACTTGGGAAATTTTGAGCTCAATATTGAATTCTTGAATCTGATTGATCCATTTGCACATTTTCCCTGTGACCTCAGTTTGCCTGAATATGTCTTTTACCGTTGCATTAGGAACATGTGCTATGACTTCTACACCTACCAGATATGGTCTGAATTGTTTTACTGCTTTTATCAGGGCATAAGCTTGCTTTTCATTTAGGTTGTATTTAATTTCAGATGAATTTAGTGACTTACTGAAATATGCAATAGGTTGTTCATAATTATCCTAGTTCTTTTGTAGCAAGATTGCCGCTACTGTATGGCATGATGCAAATGAAAAAACCAAGAAGGGTTTATTAAAATCTGGGGATATCAATATCGGTGCCTTAGATATTGCCCTCTTTATGTTTATAAATGGATCTAATGCCTCTGCATCCCAATCAATTCTAGATTCCTTTTTCAACATCCTCACTATAGGTTTTATGATATCTACAAAATTAAGGATGAACCTCCTGACAAAATTGATTTTTCCCAGAAATGATTGAATAGCTTTGACAGTCTTTGGGATAGGCACTTCATTTATTGCAGCTACTCTTTTGGGGTCAATTTTCACCCCTTCCTTGGATACTATGTATCCCAGGAGCTTCCCTTTTTTAACTGCAAAGTGACATTTCTTTGGATTGAGGGAAATTCCATATTCCAGGGCTTTCTTGAATATCTTCTCAAGGTGACCGCAATGGTCTTCAGCCCTTTTTGAATAGGATGCTAAATCATCTTGATACACTACCATTATTACATCAATCAGTTCTGCAAATGCTACATCCATTGCCCTCTAAAATGTTTCTCCTGCATTTGCAAATCCAAATGGCATTCTTGCATACACATATGTGCCCCATGGTGTTGTGAAAGTTGTCTTATATTGTTCAGCTTCTTTAACTTTCACCTGATTATACCTCGAGAATCCATCCATCATGGACAATAAATCACATCCAGTTACTTTCTGCAGCATATTATCCATGTTTGACAAAGGATTATTATCTTTTAATGATGATATGTTCAGATTTCTGAAGTCCACACATAGTCTTATGTCCCCATTTTTCTTTCTGACAGGCACCAGGTTTGAAACCCAGGTAGAATATCTACAAGGTTTGATTATCCCTATCTCTTTCATCTTTATTATTTCCTCTTTCATTTTAGGTAGTAAAGTTGGATTTATAGGTCTTTGTTTTTGTCTGAATGGTTTAGCATCAGGTTTGAGAGGTATCTCATGTTGAAAAAGATCTTCATTATATGCTTTGAGGTCATCATAAGACCATGCAAATACATGCTTATATTTTCTGAGTAACCTTACTAACTGTTGCTTCATTTCAGGGGTCAATTTATTACCAATAAAAACATGCCTTGGTGATTCTTTGCTTCCCAAATCAATCTGCTCAACATCAGTCTCTTTGACTGAGGCTCCTTTGATCTCGACTTTGTCCTATATGTTGAAAGCTCTTTCTAATGCGACTAATCCTCTAGGTATCTTATTAGATTTTAACTGTATGATTTCTTGTCCCAACAAAGTCTCCTTCCCATTTGTCATCTCTACAAAGTTATTAAAATTGATAGCTTGTGCTTGGTAGTGATCCACACAGTGCAAAAACTTTAACAAATCGTTGTCATCATGAAAAACTTGCCAGTTGTACAAATTATCCGGAACAAAAGGCCTGACTTTTATTTCCATTTCTGAGACTCCATTTAGTGTTATATCATTCTCCTTCAAAACAACATTGGCCAAGAAGTCAGCCATGATGTTCTTTGATCTGTCAATCCATTTTATTTGGAAAGCATCAAATAGTTCTATGGTATCCCATACAACATCCCTGTATTGTTTCAACCTGAGATGTTTGGAGGCATATTTTTGTTTGATTTGAGATATTACTAGTTTTGAATCTCCAAAGACACTGAGCAATTTGATTCTATGCTTGGTAGCCACATTTAGTCCAGTGAGTAAAGCTTCGTATTCTGCAATATTATTTGTACACTCAAACATCAGTTTAAAAGAATATTTGAACGTCTCTCCATCTGGTGAAATAAATACGATCCCAGCCCCACTTCCTTCCTTGTTGCATGATCCATCAAAGTACATCTTCCATACTTGATCTTTACTCTCCTTGACTGTAGACTCTATCGGGGTCAATCCTCTCAATTTTGTTTTCGTCAACTCTACTTTGAAGTTGTCCATATCTGACGGGATGAAACATACCGAATCAACAGGTTCCGCCTCCTCGATGATGTATTCAGAGCGAGGTTCTCTCTCAAGCCTTACCTCATATCCATTTACTGGTATAGTAGCATATGGTAAATCTAGCTGGACATGGCCTCCTATTAGATTCGACCATTGTCTTGACAATAACATACCATAGCTAGGGGGGACATCAACCACAATGATGTCCATTTTATACGATGCTTCTGGACATGCTGCCAATTTGAACTCAACATCCTTCATGACACCAACTACTGGGATAGAATGGTTATCCATGGCATAGCATTTACCAAAATTTGTGTCCACTGACATTCCAAGTTCCCTCATGACTCCTACTGGCATAACATTTATAGCAGCTCCTGAGTCAATCATGCAATTTTTTATCATCTTGTTATTGATCATCAGGGTTACATAAAATGGGTCTACTTGAGAGGGATTTTTTGTTATTGTTGACCCCAAATATATGGTTGGAACAAGGTTATCATTATTTTGGCTATTTTGTTTATGTTCTTTGGTCTCTTCCTTAGATACACCATTGATCACCTTCAAGGTTTTTTCTTGATACTTTGGGAACTTCATCATCTCAAGTAGTGGGACAGAGACCTTCATCTGTGTCAAGGTGTTGGCAATATCAAATGATGTTGTAGTAGGCAGTGCTGAAGTGTCCATTGTCCTATCCTTATCACCCTTTTGCATCTTAGAAACTTGCAACTCCTTTTCCTTAATTAACTTTGTGTTTTCACCCTGGGTTCTACTCGGCTTAGTTATCATTTTAGATGTTTTATTAATCTCCTTTATGAACATGCCTGATGGTTTTCCTTGTTCAGGGTTTATCATTATGTTTCTTAGCATATAAGTCCTTTTGGCTTGTTCAACAGTAGCTGTAGTAATCCTCTCTAATTCTTCTTTAGTAGGGATCCTCAGCCTGACTTCATCTTCCTCATCTGAGAATACTTGTTGCATACAGCACTGCTGATTAATCTGCCTAGAATTTACATCACTTTCTGCACTCCCCTTAGATGAGTCACAATCCTCAAAGGATAGTAAGTTTATCGCATGATCATCTGCATATTCTTCACACTCTTCCTCCCTTCCCTGCAACTTCATTGCCACCGCACATTGGTAAGGAGAATGAGGCATATCACATGCTAAGCACCATATATCTTCATCAACCACCTGGTTCACCACTTTTCTCAAAGGATCTGGTATTTGGTTACCTTCTTTCGGGTTCTTGTCCACTGGTTTTTCATCTTTCCATGCGGTATTATAAGGCATATCATGCAATCTAGGCCTATCATGGTGATAAAATTGTTGTTTCTCTATTTTATTCACTCTGACAGATAAATCCTTGAGAACATTCAACACCTTGTCCAACTTGTCATCGTCCTTTGTTTGTTTAGGGGCCTTTGGATTGAACAACCTTGCATCCTCCCTTCTTCCTATAGTTCCAACTACTTTTCTATTATTCTCTATAGTTATGGCCGCTTTCATGACTCCTTGAAGGGTTGTAGGATTCTTTGTCTTGAGCTCATAGTTTGTTTTACTGTCAAAAGAATTCATGTAGTACAAAATGCTAACTTCAGGAACTGGTTTTATTCTATTAGGGATTTTATTCATAACTCTATTAAATCTCTTATCAAAATTGGCCAATGCTTCATTTGTATCCTTCTTGATGCTTATGATCTCATGTAAGGAAAACTCTAGGCTATTATGGTCTTCGTATTGTTCAAGAAAAAGTCTTTTGAATTCTGTAAGGTTGTTTACTGAAAAATCTGGTAGTGCTCTGAACCAATCTTGGGCATCCTCTATCAATGACTGCATGAACAACTTCATCTTGACATCCTCATATGGGAGACAAAAATCCTCCATAACTATGTCAAAAGCTTTGCAATGTGCTTCCCCTGAGATGGCATTACTCCTAGTGAACTCTGGTATTGCAGTCCTAATTTCATTAGGGATAGGATAAGGATACACCATCATCCCTTAAAAGTCAAACTGCCTGATGCATTTTGTATTCATCAGCCTGTATCCACCTTGGAAAAAGTTTCCATAGTTTGGTCTCACATTGTTATTACTAGGAGGAAATTGGTTTTGTGGTTGAAAGTGGTTTTGATATGTAAAGGCATTGAACTGGTTATGCTGATACTCTGGAGGTAAATTGGGGTATGGGAAGTTGTTGGGGTGGTTGTGTTGGTGCTCAAGAGGTATATTATTATATCAGAAATTATTCGGCCTAACATCATATAAAGGGTATTTAGATACTCTGTAGGTGTTGATTTTTGCACCAGTCTTATCTGTGTTGCTTCTTCCTCTATTTGGTCCTTGGGCCGCACATTCACTTCTCGTTGTATATCTCTCCAAGTCATGATTAATATCATCTTCATTGATATTTATACCCAATTTAGCACATAATTCCACACACTCCTGTACTCTTCCATTATCTCTCATCTCAATGGCTCCTTCAATCATTTGTTTCATCAAGTCTGCCATATGGTCTAATGCATCCACCTTGCTTGAGCCTGAGGAGCTCGAAGCCCCTGCCCTTGAATTTGGATGGTGATTCTCAAAGCCAGGAGGGTATTTCCCTTTCAGCACTCTATCCACAGCTGCCAAATCCTCATCCCTGGGGTATGTGGGAACTGTATAATTCTGTTTACTCAAGGCCGGATGTGAATGGTTTTCAGAATAGTGCTAATTATACTTCCCATTCATAAAGCCATTTTTAGGTTCCATCAGACTATCTATTGATTTCTCCTTTGGATTTCTTTTACTTCTCTTCTGATCAAATTTTGATTGGACTATGGGGTGGCCTTGTGTTATTGACCTCCTTCCGTACATAAAATTTCTTATTTTAGAGTCTCACCTTTCTTCTCGAAAGGAATTTGTATTTTGTATATGAGTTCTTTCGCACAGCAGAGTACTTTTTTAAATGAATGTCCCCAACAGAGTCACCAATCTGTTGGGTCTCAAATCAACAGATTGGATAGGTTCTAAGGAAATGCCAACTCCTGTGCTCAAACCTTCCAATTGACTTGGCCAACTTATAGAGTGAACCTATTTGGTTACTAACTCTCTCACTTAAGGCTCTGCAGAACCTAGGTGGGTATACCTACTCACTAGTTGTTTTTAATGACTAATGCTTTTTATAGAAGATTAAGTATCTTGATCTGATTTCCTCCTATCTCAGAATGGCATAAATTCCTAGGATGGAGATATAGCAGATGAGTTCAAGATTGTTGTTGTAGAAGCTATTCGATCTTTGTGCTTGAAATTTATATGTATACACTATTCCTAGTCTACTCTATATTTCTTACTCAGCTACTCTTATTACTTTTAAAGTGAAAATTTGAATTGATGGGTTGTGTTTTGTAACTGACCAGTGCCTTTCTTTGTTGTTTGGGCTACAGAGTCTTTATATTTCTTTAGGACTTATTGTGTAAACTTATGAGACATTTTTTAAACCCACCCCCTCTCAATGAGTCTGTCAATTATTGTTTCTTATGAGCTCTACTTCAATGTCTTTGTCGTAAATCGCTTGAATGAATTTAACTCTAACCTTAAGAGACCATCCAAGGAAGAAATACAAGGAACAATTACAATTTGCAAGTAAATCTTTTATTCAAATCTACAATATAAAGCACAGAGTTTTACTGGAAGAACACAAGTAACCTTATCTCCTTTTAGATAATATCACAAGCAACTGCCTACAGAAAGATGCAGTAATCCACAACATATACACAAAGGAAAAACGACTAGTTGTTTTTATATATATTCACAAAAAATAGTACAATAGTATGCCTGAGGCTATCTTCTACTTCTTGTTCTCATTCTTATCCATATTACAAAAGCTCCCTCCTTTATATGAGAGTATACATTATCACCGAGTGTTGTGGCTTTTCAACATATAACCGTTAACTAACACTTTTGTTTTGACCATTAATTCGACTAGGTATTTTCTCCCTTCATCGAAATGCTGCATTCGGTCATTATTTTCGTTTCCTCACCGATACCTATCTGATATCCATTGGGTTTTTATGTTGAAGAAACCTTGGGCTTCGATGACCTCCTTTATTTTTCCACCGAAATACCTCTTCCATCGATATCACTATGCCCCGTCGATGAATGGATCTATTGTCTCACCGAAGCCTTTCATTATCCTCTCTTGTCGTCTTCCACCAATAAAGTTGTATCGGTGAAACAACGCATATCAGAGACATGCCTTTTAGCCTCCTCGAAACCTATTTCCTCATCAATATCTTTTATCGATGTAACTTCTTTTTGTCTGATCGACCTTATTCTTTCAATGAGAACGTTTCTTTCGGTGAGTCCCTTTGTATCGATGGTATTATCTCCTTGAAGACCTTTTCTCGTCGATGAAAACCATCTCCACTTTCCTCGATATCTTTTGTCGATGGAATTACTATCTTCGATGAGTCCTTTTTGAAGTTCATCGGTGTTTCCTTTCTTCGATGGCCCTTCTATATCGATGAGACATCGTTGGGTCTCATCGATAATATTTGAATCCGGATATCTTTATAGGACACTATTATACCTGCTTGATGACTTGTGGGCTATCATGGTATTAATGAAAATGATGATTTCTTCTAACAATAGGGAGCTTTTATGATTTAATTCCACGAATAAACATTCAAATTTGGTGCTCAACAGAACGCAGGCACTTTTTTTCAAAAAAAACAAATTTCATTAGTACTGCCTTCCCCGTCGAAACCAAATGTGAAATTATTGTCGGAATTCCGACGAATTCGGGCATTTTTCAAAAAAAATCAAATTTGGTCACAATATGCCTTCTCCGTCGGAATTTTAGGCCAAATGTATTAGTGAGACTTGGAATTGAAATGCTTGAATGTAGATGATTATATCTAAATAATAGGTGATGCAATGTTCTTAAGATAAGTCCTCCATGTTTTAAAGCAATAACATGATAAATCGCATAAAATCTATTATGAAATCATAATTGAAACATAATATGAAGATGCCTTGATGTAGTTTGTTTCTCCTTGAATCAGATCTTCTCTTGAGGAAGAAGAATTGCTCTTGAATTGATGATGATGCTAGCATAAGATAAGATTATGAAAATGAATTGAGAGGGATGCCTTATATAGGGAATTCATAATTTAAATCACCTTTAGACCGACTTAGAGTTGATATATTTTGACATGGAGAAAGATTTGAATTAAAAAAGACTGCAAAATTATCCTCCCAAAATTTGGGGGAAAAAGTGTAGGACTAGGTAGTAGAGATTCGCCTTGGTCCTATCAACTTTTTTTTGAATTTCTAGGGATGTGAGGTAGCAGGAATCTAATGCCAAATCTAGCTCAATGGCTCAAACCATAATGTATAGGTATGTGAAATATTCTTTGAGAGTTGAAATTAGGGTAAGATTAAGGATAAATCAGGATAAAATGATAAAGGGAACACCTAGAATTAAGGGCCCAAAAAAGAGTGTGATGATCTAATAAAGTAGAATAAGACCCATAATATTAATTTAAATCAATATAGGTCCCATAATGCATAGAGGTATGGGAAATACTAAAATAGGTCCTAGGAGAGTGTGAAATTGAACATACTAATAAAGGTGTACAATTTACGACACTACATTAGCCCCCACTTTATGGAGTATGATCTTGTGATCATACTCTTGGTAAAGTAAACATAAAGAAATAGAGCATCTGAGAGCAAGAAAAACTAGGGATAGGACAATATTGAGGGATGACCAAGCCTCCAAGCATAGGATCATATCAATACATTCAAGTAACCTTCAAATATAAACAAAAGAAAACAACGTTAGTACCAAAACACAAAGCTCAAAGTCACTAGTTGAAGAGACCTCGATAATCAAAATTTCTCAACCACTAATATCATTCTAAGCATGTTATTGCAAGAGTACAAGTGGACTTATAGAAAGAACAAGGACATACACCAATTGAAAGTACAAGAAACCATGATCCAAGTACACTAGCAAAGTGTGTTATGCTATTAATTCATGGGAGAGCTATAAGGAACATGGATTCCATGGGCTAGCAAGTTGTCTTATGCTAGGTGATCCATGTAGGAAGAGTTAGAATAGTCTAGCAAGTTTTATTATGCTAGGTCCACTCATCTTGCTAAAGTATCGTTTGGTTTCAGGAGTTAAGCATCTCGTCTACGACTTTAGTCTGGTTTCGAACATGCATTAACCTATATAAGACATGTAATTGAAAAATGATGTGTTTGGTTTCAAGAATGTAACATGAAGATGTAACAATCCATCTGTGAAAAATGTTGTCCAAAATGAGGATGAAGCAAGAGGATGCAACAATCCCATGTTGATAATTGATAGTTGAAATTGCAACTAGGAGGTTGCATATATGCCCTCCCCCCCGCTCCCCCCCCTTCAAGATATCAACATAGTCCTATGTTGATGTATTAAGGTAGATATAAACAATGATACCCACCTTCAACACCAAGGAGATATTTGTTTAGCAATAATGCATGCATTCTAAGCTAGGAAGAAATATGAATGTATAGGCTTTGTTTCTTTAAGCAAGGGAGAGATAATTGTAAAAGAGATATCTTGCAATAAATCTAAAGGGATCCTTTTTATGGATGCATGATTGACAAACAAAGATGGCATCTTGGAAAGGAGAAGGGGACTAAGAATACACACCTTTTCCAATGTTTAGAAAAAAGTGGATTCTTAGTTAAGGATTGCACACTTTCACTAAGGAGAGTTTATTCATAAGAGATGCACTATTTCAAACAAATAATAAGTCATAAACAAGGAACACACATGTAAATGCATAAAGGATAATTCTATGCAAGAAATGGCATTAAATGGAAGATGCAACTCAACAAAGGAAAATGAATGTTAGGAATTAGTGTTCACATGCATTAAAATGATAATGTGGTGTGGTAAAGTGAGTTGTAATAACAACTCATGTAATTATGGGTGGTTGAATATTCCATTATTTGTTAGGTTTGTTAGTATTTGTTAGGTTTGTTAGTATGATTATTTGGTTGAATTATGAGCTATTAAAAATAGCTCATCCATATTAAAAAGTTGTAATAGGATCACTCCTACAAAATAAGAGATTCAAATCCTATAAATATGTAATATGCATTGAACAAAAAAGAGATGAGAGAAAGTATTATTTGAGTGAAAAATCTGCTCATCAAATCTCTAGCCATATTTCTATTTTGGTAGATCAGAGCCAGGCACGATTAAAGGGTTAAAGAGAATTCTATGCCTATAACTCAATGATCGGTCTCAGTTTGGTTTTGATCGGTATCAGATAATTTTACGCAAGCCATTTAATGGGATGCCAATGATGGGATTTACTTTGGAGAACGTGGAGCCTATGCTCTTAATCTTTTTTTTTGGTCATCCTAGTTAAAAACATAGAGCAAATTGAGCATAATTTGGAATTCTATACCCCAGGTGTTCGACCATGCTCAATTTGGAATTCTATACCCCAGGTGTTCGACCATTCGTATCTATATTGTTAGTCCCACATCATTCCTGGAGGATGGAGATTTGATCTGATCGAATGGACATCTAATCTACTACTCCTTGTGGATTGTAGAGGCTCGAAGTCATCTTTTATGCAAAGTGATCTGGCTGCATTTCCTTGCTCAATTTGTATTGCAACCTCACTTTGTATTGGGGGGTGATTTCTTTGAATATCGACACTTTGTTCTCAAGATACTGGGATTGTGTGATCAAGTTATTTTTACCAATGTTCAGGTCATTACTCCAATCAACCCGATAATACTCTTGTTTATTAGCATTCTTTATTGGCATAGTATTGAGTTCTTTCTCTAACTTTTCAGAAGTCTCTTGTCCTTGAAAGGACACAAATCTCTCGTCTTTCATTCAAATTAATTATTAGAGTGGTTGGGAAATCGTAAGTAGAGTTTTTTCATTGGCATTTTTGTTGTACACATACCCAGTGTTCTCCAAGTGCAATTCATCACCTGCGAGTTGAAAGCTTCGTTAGGAGGTATATTATTTTGTTTCCATCTTGTGCATCAATCAAATTCCTCGTTGCTTGGCCTATAATCCCTTGGCAAGACCATCACATACATCGACATCTTCATTTGTAGCGTGGAGTTTTTGTTCCTTGTGTGGTGGACTTCATTGTCTTTGAGGTTCTAACAACATTGGTTTTTCTCCTTATCGACGTTTTCATCTAGGGTGAGCGAGATTAGACCTGTGTGGTGAACGTGAAACATGGGAAACATCTATTTAATAGTGGATGCATTATGTTTTGGCTAGTTCCATCGATTGAAGTGTTTTTCACATGGTTTAAGTTTTATTTGTGCAGTTTCATTCCTAGCCATTTATCATTATTCAGGGTCCATATGGATAGGCCTTCTATTGAGAAACAATTTGATTGGCCTTGGGAAAAAATTTCTTCCAATTCCTTTATAAAAGGTAGGGTCAAATTAGGTAATTCAAAGAGTGTTTTAGTTGTCTTGTTTTATATCAAAGTCTAGTTGTATCATTTTGTCTAGATTAGGGTCCATTTTTTATGAGTCAATAATTGTTGTCTCATCAACAATATGTCAATAAAAAAAGAGTCGTCATTTATAATTGCCTCAATTATCATTGGACACATTATCACGTGTACACGACGTTCATATTAGGGATGCATTAGAAAATTGAGCCTCAAAGAAAATTTTCTACTTAAGTAGCAAACTCATTGGAGGATGGAGGTACAGGAGGCTGGAGGGCATTTAGCGACCTCCTATCAGTCACCAATGATGCAGCCACTCATCAGATTTGGTGGCATTTTATTTTCTACTATGTAGCATGATATGATTCATTTTTTAGTGTTCCTGGTTATGTGAATAAGTGAAATTTCACATTGTGGAGGGGGGGGAATATAACCAGTGTTCCATTCCCATTTGCAATATGTATGTTGATTTCTATATAATTTCCCTGATGTACAAGCATAGTGGTGAACAAAAGCACCATAAATCATGGATCTTGAAAGGGTTTATTGGAGGATCTAAAAAACCACACGAGGTGAACAATTGATGGGTTCTTGTTCATGTCAAGGTTTGTGGTAAGCCTATTTAAAACCATTCAAGGAGAGAGACTTTTATTTGAATCAAGATCATGAGCCACAAGAGTTGGCATACTACAATTGGAAGTGCTGAAGTGAAGAATATGGATATCATCAATATTAAAAATAGTTGTATAGGAGGACCACTGACTATAGAGATCCCGTGACCATCAGAATTCTTGGAAGTATAGTCAGACATTGATGATTTCATTGCAAATGAAAGTGAGATAAGTTATTGTAAGTAGGTGATCATGTGCAGCAAGATCCAGATAGTAGTATGTAAACCTAAAAGTATGCATAGGCATACAATTTTGTTTTCAACTTGTGTGATATTCTTTCTCCACATGTTCACACTAAGGGGAGGTGTTAGGAATTAGTGTTCACATGCATTAAAATGATAATGTGGTATGGCAAGGTGAGTTGTATTAACAACTCACGTAATTATGGGTGGTTGAATATTCTATTATTTGCTAGGTTTGTTAGTATGATTATTTGGTTGTATTATGAGCTATTAAAAATAGCTCATCTATATTAGAGAGTTGTTATAGGATCACTCCTACCAAATAAGAGATTCAAATCCTATAAATATGTATATTCATTGAATGAAAATGAGACGAGAGTAACTATTTTTGAGTGAAAAATCTGCTCATCAAATCTCTACTCATATTTCTATTTAGGAAATATTTGTAAAAGGAGAGATAATCAAAATATTATCCCTCCCCCCAAGCATGGAGACAAGGAAACCAAAGAGAGATCATTTATAAAAGACACAATCTTCTAGAATAAGGAAAATATCCTCATTAGATCTATATGCATGTCCAAAATATAGAAGGGTTCATTATAAAAGATACCACTTAATAAATGGAAAGTGGGTCCTTAAGAAAGAGAAGGATTGAAGGGCTATTCTTGCCCCCAAAGTATGGAGATAAGAATAAAAATTCTATTATATTGCTACCTAAGGATGATTGCACATGAAATTGTACCACCATGAATGACAATGAACCCCCAATAGGTAAGCTACTAATGTCACATAGTGAGGAGCAATATAATAGGAACTTAAATGTTATGTAAAAGGAATATGATGAGAGTTCAACTTATTATCATTGAGTATTTGAATGATACCAATTACAATAATTTGATGAATTTTATCAGCTAAATCATGACATTTATCTATGAAATGGCTATAGATTTGATGATACAGTTGCAAAAAGAAGGATTGTGTTGATTTTTCTTATGATTCTTTCTTTGATTTTTTAGCGGGAGAGTAATAAAGTTGGCTTTAAGAAACTCATACAAAATACTCTCTTGTTATGATGAGAAGTTGTAAGAAGACATAGATGTATTAGACAATGGGGGAGGGGATGCTAACAAAGGAGGACTTTGGAAACCTAGACCTTCTTTGGAAAAGTGTGGTGTAAATTTCTCATAACTGTCAAAACTCTGTTGTACACATCCTAATCCATGTCCATTGTATCCATGTCTAGAATCAAATATATGTGTTGAAATGTCTAGAGGAGAGGGTCCATTCTTAGTGTCAAAGTCTAAATATCCCCCCATCATCATTGAGACATGTGTTGGAAGGAGAGGTAGAAATGGATTTGGAAGAAGTTTGGATAAATGACACACAAGTCTCCTTCAAGGCTTCATTCTTAGATTGAGGAATCTCATACCCCTTGAAGGAAGGTGCAAAGTATAATGCACCCCAATTATTTGCTAAGGAAGTATCATTGATAGGAGATTATGTTGTTGAATTAATCATAGTATTAAAGGGATAAATGTATCCTACTTCATCACGAATAAAATCATAAGGGTTAGGATCAACCCTGATTGTGTGAAGTTCATTGTTATATATTAATTTGATTGTGTGATAAAGAATAGAAGGGAATGCTTTCATAGCATGAATCCATAGTCTACCTAGAAGAATATTATAATTAATATGGTTGGGCATGACATGAATAGGAGTAGGTAAAGTCACGGGTCCTACTTTGATAGGTAAAATGACTATACCAAGTGACTCTCTAGGAAAATTATCAAAGACACGAACATAGAGGATCGGGTTGAATATAAGAGTAATCCCAATTTAACTTATCTAATAAGTTAACACAAAAAATGTTAAGGGCTCTTCCATTATCATTTAAGGTGCCTCTTATGTTTTTTTCATAAATGCATAGAGTAATCATAAGGGGGTCATCTCTATTTTTAACCTCTATAGAAGGAAATTCATCTTGTGAGAATTTAATATCATTTGGTTTAAAAGAAGGATGATGAACCACCTTTTGTAAAGCTTTGTGGATAATCTTATGGTATGAAGGTGAAGTTTGAATCAAATCCCAAAGGGAGATCTTAGCTGAGATGGCATGGAGTTTCTCAACAAGATTGGGTTCCTTATCAACATGTTTCTTAGGATGAGGGGGAGAATGAAGAGAAGTGAGAAGAATATTGGGATCTTCCTTTTTGACACAAGCATTAAATGTTTGATGTATTTTAGAACCATATTTTTATTCTAGTTGTCTTTCCATATCACCTCTTTCACATATGTATTTTTCAACTTTGAGTATATTAGGAGGTTTCTTGGGCTTAGGCTTCTCGTAAATAGAAACATCAATGGTATTGACTTGTTTAAACTCTTTGTTCTCCAAGGAATCATCTTTAGAAAGGAGAGCATCAAGGAAATTTCTAATGATTTTATCCTCTTTCTCCAAGGTATCTTTATGGTAAAGACAAGCTTTAGGATAAGGAAAAACAAAACTCATTAAAGCTTCATCTCTAGGGGGAATTTCATTGAAATGAAAAGAGGGTGTGGTATCACTAGGAAATTTAGCTACAATAAAATCCACTTGTAAAAAATGTGGGGAGGTACATTTTAGGATAAACATCATTCTTGAGAGATTCATCCTTAGGAAGGAGATCTTTGAAATAAGTGCTTCTTAACCTCTTCTTGCACCAATGTGTCCTCATTAGTAGGAACAAATTTGGGAGAGGGTAAATCATAGCTATGGAGGAAATAAATAGCTAAATTGTCATCATATACATAAAAGGGAACATCATGAACATCTCTATGGGTAGGACAAACTTGGGGAGAAAGATTAGCAATGTCCATCAACACTTCTTCTCTAGGAAAGGTACCATGTATGGAAGGTAAAGTAACATTAAGGGAGGTGTTTTTGATATTATCCTCTTCCCCTAGGATATCCTTACGGGAGAGACATATTGTAGGAGAAAGATCAACATCAATTTTCAAAACTTCATCTCTAAGAAGAAGATTTGTAAAAGAAGTGTTAATAATCTCTTCTTGCACCAAATTATCATCATGAACAAGAGAAGATTTAGAAGAGGATTTATCATGGTTCATTAGGGCCTCATCTCTAGAAGGTAAAGCGTGATAAAGAGGATTGTCAACCACATCAAATTCTTTTATCACAAAAGCTTCTTCATAAATAGGATTGATAGAAGTTAAAGATTCATAAAGTGAATTGTCATGCATGATAATATCCTTATGATTTTTGGGATATTAAGAGGTAATGGTGAAGTCATCAAGAGTTTCATCCAACATCTCAAGGTCATCACTACTAAATGACATACACATTATGTTAATTAACCTTTGGCAAAAGGATTGTTTAGAGGATTTAGGATAAAGGAAACCATCATGAGCCTCATTTACTCTATACTTCTTTGAAAGGATAGTCATCATAAGCAAATGGATTGTCAAAGGAACAAAATTATTGTGAAGAGTAATCTAACATTTTTGAAAATAAATGCTAACTATTGCAATGAAATGATCTAATGTAATAAAACATATAAACACACAAAATGAATGTATCTAAAACTATGAAATGAATGTATCTAAAACTGAAAACTAGATCTAAACTCAAAATAAAAAATATGCAAGTGTACGAAGAGTCAAGTTCAACAAAATGTATTGGATGCAGATGGAATCTGATATAATTAGGACCTAAAACCACTTTCACACAAACATTGAAATACAAAATCACCTAGAGGAGTGATTGTCCTTGACTAACTCTTGTGAAAAAGAGTCAAGGGATATTTCTAGGGTTCATATTCCTTTGCTGCTATGGAAATGGATATGCAAAGTATAGGAGAATGTAAAATTATGATGAAAGTACAAAGAAAAGTGAATGTAAAGGTATTGTAATAGACTAACAAATAACAACAATAAGACAAAAGGTACATAAATGAAAGGAGAATCTGAGTGTACACATGATCAAAATCTAGAGAAAAAATGATAGGACTAGGGCATTGGATGCCCTGGTCTGCTAAGTTGTGATATGGGGTCTAGGCTTTGATGCAGATTGAGATGAAACCCTAAAATATGAGACTAAACTGGGAGGACCAGGCCATTGGGCACATTGGTCCCTAAAAGCCAAGCTGATTTTCATAACAATAAACTTGCACCTATTTCTTGAGATTTCCCAAAATCTTCCCACTTTTCCAGATACCTATGACTGCACGCAAGAATGAAAGAAAGTGGGTTGTGTATAGGGGTTTTCCTTTCAATTCCATTTCTACATTCAAGCATTTTAATTCCAAGTCTTGCCTCTTCCCTCAAAAGGAACACTTTCAATTCCATTTATATTTCCTGTGTTGAAGCAATAAGATGATAAATCACATAAAATCCATCATGAAATCATTATTGAAACATAATATAAAGATTCCTTGATGTAGTTTGCTACTCCTTGAATCGGATTTGCTCTTGAATTGATGATAATGTTAGCATAAGATAAGATTATGAAAATGAATTGAGAGGGATGCCTTATATAGATATTTCATAATTGAAATAACCTTTAGGCCGACTTAGAATTGATATATTTGGACAGAGAGAAGGATTTGAATTAGAAAAGACTGCCAAATTATCCTCCTGAAATTTGGGGAAAAAAGTGCGCGACTAGGTAGTAGAGATTCACCTGGTCCTATCAACTTTTTGTTGAATTTATAGGGATGTGAGGTAACAAGGATCTAATGCCAAATCCATCTCAGTGACTCAAATCATAATGCATAGGTATGCAAAATATGCTTCGAGAGTTGAAATTGGGGTCAGATTTAGGATAAATTGAGATAAAATGATAAAGGGCACACCTAGAATTAAGGACTCAAATAAGAGTGTGACTGTAATGGCACTTTTCTCCAAGACTTAATTAATTATTTTCAATGGAAGTGATAGATTAAATGTTAATGTTAAGTTCATTTATTAAAGGTAATTGTCATTAAATTAGATGTAAATAACTAACATAATCATAACATGTAATAATTTGATAATAATTACAAAGTAAATTAATAACACAATCAATGGAATAACATAACCACTTAATTCAACCATATTAGCATCAAATCATATATAAAGCATTCTCAATATCTTATAGCATCAAGGTTTTCCAATACTTATCGTAATTGTGAGCACTTGGAATAGTCATTCTCACTCCAAGAAGATTCTAGTGGCCTTGGGACCTTTATGGCTATAGCACTCCATGGAGGAAATAGGTTCTTACACAAAACCTCACATATTATCTAGAATTTAAAGGAATAGTCACATGTCTAGGATCTTTTACGGCAAGTAAGCACTCCAGGAGGACAGGTTCTTACACAGGAACCTCGCATGCCTTCACAACACGAAATAAACACAGCCCTACCCAAGACACTCCCAAGTGTACACCATACCCTGAGTTGGACACACTTTGTGTGCCCCTTCTCCAATTCCAATGCCAACCATTGACCTTAACCTTCACTCCTTTGTGCTCTCTGAATTCCTATATTTCCTCCCATAACCATAACCCACCAAGCCACCTTCTTCTTCTTCCTTGAGTGATCTCCATTCCCCCTTCCAAGTCTCACATAAATGGTTATATAACCTTTCAAGGGGTAGTTTCCAAACCATCACACCCTTTCGAAAAGGTCACCTTCAATTAACTTTTAATAAATATAATTATTCCACTTTTAAGAGAGTTTTCTCATAAACATTCTTTATTAATCTTTCCTAAAATCAAAGGATTATAATATCCTTTACTTTTATCTCCCTTTTAATTCAAAAGGGATATTTCATAACTTTATTATCTCTTTTGGGGAGAAAGTCCCATAACATTTGTCCCCCCTGTAATTTATTTGTTGTCCTTAGTAGCAAGAGATGCATCTACATCACAACTCAAAAACACATGATTAATAATTGAAGAAACTTATATTGAACACATTTGTTCATAATGTTTATATTTTAATTTTACTTCATATATATCTTTTCCTTTCTTTAAATTCATAGATATGTCTTTATTAAAAAGTAATTTCAAGTGAATCATTTTGCCAATGAAAATTGTGACAAGAACACATATATTTCTTATAATATATATCATAAATTTGTAAAAATTAGCGATGCTTTCTCTCATATATTTTAATTGCATCATTTTGTCTTATTATGCAATCTATTTTCTTTAGTATAGATATTACATGTAACTTCAACATTAAATTTAAAGGTATCATCCTATGTTGACATAACATTTACCTAGTCATTCATCATTATATATTTAACATATATTCGAAGATGATAAGCATGCATTTCGGACTACATGAGTATCCTCCTTTCTAGTATAAAATAAAGCACACGTACAAAATTATTGGGTTGATCAAGTCCAATAACAAATTACAATAGATAAAGATAGTAATAATAATAATAAAATGTAACCAAAATCTTAAAAGAAAGCAATAATGCATTATAACAACCCACAAAGCACTTCATAGAAAATGGTTCTAACCTTTCTTATGTTTAAGTAACCAGGGTATTTGAACTTAAATTTTGGTCTAAAAATAAATAAAATTTTAAAGGTCATCTCTCCCCCTGTAAAGTTCAACATGTCCACATGTTTACTCCTAAAATATTTTAACTCATTTAGATATCTTGTTAGTTATGAAATTGATCTTCGGACTTGTGGGTTATGGGTTCACAATATGTCTTATGTTAGACAAATATCAATGTTGGTTTGAAATAAATATAATAAGCATAGTAAAACCACCTAAAATGGACATGAAACCAATTGAAGATTAGTATGGATGTATAAATTTCATCATAAATGTACTAATAGACTAAATCTTATCTCATGACAACTTCTATGTAAGAGGGTAGCATCAAAATAGAAATACTAACTTAATACCACAAAAGTTTTCATCTCTTATTCGAACATATTGTCATAGCTAAATTTATCTTCTAAGAGTTATGTGAGTTATCCAAGCATATATGTAAATTTGATTTTTGGGATTCTATTATTCAAAATTAGATTTTATTTATTTAATTTTATTTTTATGACATTTTAAATGGTGTAATAAATTAGTTAGTAATGTATGTAATTACCTTTTAGGATTCTATCTATATCTTTTAATCCACACTTCTAGATGGGAAGTCAAAATGGCTAGTGAACAACTATCTATGGAACAAATAAAATAACTTTTAAACCATTCCCCTTTTTGTGTGGTTGATTTGATATGAAAATAAACCTCCTTAAATTCATTAGTTGATCCTATGATAATTCCTAGAACCATCAACTAGAGTTGTTAGTTTTCTTCTTTGGTTGGATTTAAGCACAACTATCATTCTCATTTATAACACTATTTTTTTTTTGACAAATTGATTATTACTATTATTGTTTTTCTAAAGAGAGAGACTTACACTTCACAATCTCTAACATCCTTTCATCTATCTTTTTTCTTGATTAAACCTATTAGAACACCATCTAATTTGTCATATTAAGGCTTAATTAAACAAATAAGAACACGTCTTCTATTTAACTCGAGTATATTAAGTTTACACCAAAATATTCTTCATACAAATATGTGAATCCTAAAGAACTTAAAATGGTCCATTAAATATATACTCAATGTCTTATAAATGAATAAAATAATTATTTTACTCATATTCTTGAATAGAAACTTTGTGAATATTCACCATGCTACAACGAAATATGGAATACATGTTTAGATAAAATTGAAGAATTTGGTCCTTGCTAGTACTATCAAACTTAGATAAGAAAATCACTAAGCTCGTGACATATAACGCCATTGAATTTGAAAATTATAAGAAAAAAAGATTTCTACACCTCTCTTAACCTAGACAAATATGAATCATTCAAATTAAACTACAACCAAATAATTCTAAATGTTTTTTTTTTTGTTTAGAATAATCCTTTTTTATTTCAAGCTTTTTGAGAGATTTATAAATATTGACCTATATTGACTCAATGTTGAAAATTTTATAAATATTTGCATCTCAAGCAAATCAAGGAATTCAAGGCATCTTACTAGATTTATTTCAAATTCCAAAAATATTTTAAAGTGCTATAAAATATTATTTTTATAAATCTTAAGCACATACTTTTATGAACAATTTGGAATTTCATATCTTAAACCATGGTTTATATTTATTTTATTCAAAGTGAACATGTTGACTTCTACCTTTTGTCATTTATTTCTTGAGGTGGTAGTCTCCCTATATCTATAAATGCATCTTTTTTAGTTCTTTAAAATTGAGCATTGATTAGAAAGTCACATCATTTGTATAGGTCTTTAACAATAGAAGGAATGACACCATTATTGTCTTTGTCGAGTGGGATATATGTGTAGTTTTTGTATAGTTTCATTGGATTTTGTTCAAGGGATAGCCATGAGAATTGTCCAAGTTCAATTTCCTTCATTTCAATAAGAACACAACTGGGACTGTGGTGTCATCATAATAGGTTAATCTAGATAGTGGTATGGGAATTACTGAAATTTAGAACTCAATCACCATGATAAGATGGAAATAAATGAGAAAGGACATAGGGTGTGGTTTTGTTGTAACAATAATGGATAATTGTTCTAAGTTCAAATCCCCTCACTAACTAAATTGTCGATAACTCCAGATACATGAGAATGTTATGAAGGAGCTTGATGTTATAAGGTCTTATTTGCACAATAGTGACACCTAATATACAATGGTGACTTCTTTTGAATGCAGGGTTACATTGTTGTTCATACAGATGCTATAAAAAAAAAAAAACAGTGGTGCAGATGGTGCAAGGTTTCCTTTTAGTTTTACAATACCAATATTTATTAAAAATCTAAGAAACACATAGAAGATAAGTATATACATGTTTTCTAAAACATTGATTGTGCACAATGGATCACAGTGAATGTGCAGTACAATAGCTACATGCACGTGGGTGGTTCTGCAGTGGACCAAACTACTTTTGGCAATCCCTCCAAGCCTTAAATGCGAGATTGGAATTATTTGTTGTAGCACTACACCTTATCATGGTTATATAATTCCTTTGAGAGTGGGTACTTCCTCCATTACTCCATTACTTTGAGTTGGAATCATTTTTTAAGGGGTTCGTGCATTAATAACTAATGTAATCATAACATGTAATAATTTGATAATAATTACAAAGTAAATTAATAAAACAATAAATTGAATAACATAACCACTTAATTCAACCATATTAGCAGCAAGTCATATATAAAGCATTCTCAATATCTTATAGCATCAAGGTTTTCCAATACTTATCTTAATCACGAGCACTTGGAATAGTCATTCTCACTTCAAGAAGATTCTAGTGGCCTTGGGACCTTTATGGCTATAGCACTCCATGGAGGAAACAAGTTCTTACACAAAACCTCACATATTATCTAGAATCCAAAGGAATAGTCACAGGTCTAGGATCTTTTATGGCAAGTAAGCACTCTAGGAGGACAGGTTCTTACACAGGAACCTCGCATGCCTTCACAACACGAAATAAACATAGCCCTACCTAGGACACTCCCGAGTGTACACCGTACCCCAAGTTGGACACACGATGTGTGCCCCTTCTCCAATGCCCATGCCAGCCAATGACCTTAACCTTCATTCCTTTGTTCTCTTTGAATTCCTATATTTCCTCCCATGACCATAACCTACCAAGCCACCTTATTCTTCTTCCTTGAGTGATCTTCATGCCCCCTTCCAAGTCTCACATAAATGATTATATAACCTTTCAAGGGGTAGTTTCCAAACCATCACACCCTTTCGAAAAGGTCACCTTTAATTATCTTTTAATAAATATAATTATTCATCTTTTAAGAGAGTTTTCTCATAAACATTCTTTATTAATCTTTCCTAAAATCAAAGGATTATAATATCTTTTACTTTTTGTAGTACCCCTCCTTCGATCAGACTTTTTAGATACTTATTTTGACTATAGTTGACTTTTTCAGTGGATATTAGTGGATACATTATATGGTGATATTTTACTCAGATATTATGCTATGATGTGTTATACTTTGATTTGAGTTTCAATGTATGTTGCTTATGCATTATTCCTCGTTGATGGTTAGATGTTATTTTATTGGATTACTGATCGTGGACTAACACAATTACTTTTGTGTGAGATGCGTTATGTATATGTTATCATGTTTGTAAGTGTATGTGGTGTGAGGAGATGATTTTCCTTCACTCACTTCGGTGAGACATGGAACGTCATGATTCTCCTTCATCGGTGTGTCTACTGTGTTTGAATATATGTATGTATGGGAGAATTGGTGATGCAGGATTTGTAGGTACAAGGTACTAACTTCACCTGGTCCCACAGGTCTTAGCGTACCTAAATAATTCAATGGAAGTGGAGGAGATAGTCTTAAGGCCCTGAGTTTTACCCTCAGCCTTGCTTGTCACTGAGCAGTGTCAGTCATCGGTCAACCGTCCCTTTTGTTGGTATGCAGATCATGTTTCTGTTTTGCTTTGTTGTTGCATGTTATGCGTTTTTAAAATTAATTTTAAAATAAATGATTAAGTGTATTTTAATGTTTTAATAGATTTATCTATTATTCTATTTGAATAGTTAAAATTGAATTGTTAAGTTAAATAATGAAATGTTATAAAGCAATTAAATTAATTTCCCTAGCTAGCTAATTAAATTAGTTGTCAAAACAATAAATTTATTTTTTGAAAAGGAAATATATACTCATGTGGACTTTTGCTTTATAAAATATTTGAATTCAATTTAAAAGTTAAAATTTTAAAAAAGTATTTCATTTTGGGGAAAAATATTTTCATTTTTCATTTGTAAAGTTTTGCTTGGACGAAAAATGAAAATTTAACCTAAAAGATATTTTTGGGGGGAGAAAATTCTTTATATGTGAAATATTTTTCAAAAACATTTCATTATGCATTCTGGGAAAAACATTTGCAAACCTCTATGTATGGTTTTGGACTGGAAATTACTGGTTGAAGAATCTAGTTGGTGTTTTGAGGCTTTCTCTTCTTCAACTCTGTCTTCTTAAAAAGCTTACCAAGTTGGTGTATTGTTTCTTTTTATTTGGGTAATTACAATTTTGGTTTTAATCTGCTCTCTATTGAGTTGTAAGTTATCTTTGCAAGAAATTTAAATTGGTGTATTTTAAATTCCCTATTAGTTGTTATTTTTAAATTTCCCATTATTGATTTATAGGGGGTTATGCTGCCAAAAATTTTAATTTTGGGCAAACCGAGGAAAATTGGGGAAATAGGAAATTATTGTTTGTGAAAAGAAATTGAAAACAAAAATAACCATATGCCCTATTTAGTGTTTTAAAACCCCTGTTGTTTAAAAAAAAATGGATTTGAACTTGTGTTGGGGTTGTTTTAAATTACTGGTTAAAAATGAATATCTACTGAGTTTTATTTGTGGCTGAAAAAATATTTCCATTTGGGTCTTTTGGTGTGACTGGTAAAAAAATTAAAGTTACCTGTGCATATGTCTTATTAAACTGGGTTTTTTTATATAAAAAAATTATTATTAAAAAAAAATAAATAAATAAAATAAAATATATTTTATTGGGGTGTCGTGGTGGGCCATGGGCCACCACGTACCCATGGGTGGGGAGTTGTGGCTTCCCCAACCCATGGGGGGGGGGGGGGTGGGGGGGGGGGAGGCGCGCCATGGTTGTCAGCCACAATGTGGCCACCCACCACAACCTTGGTTGTGGGTGGGGGACCACGTCGTGGCCCCCAAGCCACTGCCTCCCTTAAAGGGGGTTGTGTGGCAGCACCTATAAAAGGTTTGTTATGTTTTTAAAAGAATTTTTTTTAAATTGTTTTATTTATTTATTATTTAATTTGTGTGTGTGTGTGTGTGTGTGTGTGTGTGTTTTATACGATTAAAAAAAAATGTGTTTTGGAAAATGCGGAAAATAAAAAATAGGGGGTTATTTTATTTTGGGAAATAAAAGAATGAATATTTTATTTTGGAAAAGAAAGAAAATATTAGATTAGTAAATAAATGAATGAATATATATGTGTGTATGTACATATACATGTGTGTGTGTGTACACACACATATATGTATGTGTGTGTGTGTATATATATATATATACACACACACATATACACACACACACATATATGTGTGTGTGTGTATATGTATATATGTATATATGTATATATAGATTTATATATATACATACACATATATACATATACATATATACATACATGTATATGTATATATGCATACACATATATATACATATGTATGTGTATATGTATACATATATGTATATATGTATACATGTATACATATATACATATATACATACATATGTATATATCTGTATACATATATGTGTATATATATATATATACATGTGTGTGTGAGAGAAATGTGGTGCAAGGAAATGGAAAATTCAGTTTCAAAAGGGTCCACACACCAATGGGACTCTTGGTGCAAGTTATGGAGCTATATTGAATAGCTCAACTTTCCAAGGGATGTTCCATTATTCTCTATCTCACAGGATCCTTCAATTCAATGCCTTTACACTCAAATCACTGAGAAAAGTGACTTAGGAATCACAACTCCAAGAATGAAGGATGTTTGATTAATTTATCATGAATGCATTCCTAGATGTGTATGGTATTGAAACTAGAAAGATTTAAACTATCATGAATATGATGTTATGATAAAGATGTCTAGTCCTGTCCTAACAATATATACTAGTCTAACATGGCTGTGCTATGATATTTAAATTTGCTTCTAAAATGCTTATTTAAAATGATTTTATCAAGAGAGGCTAAATGCTTAGTAAAATAACTATAGATTAGATACATGAAACTTGGATATTTTTAGAACTAGGTTGTCTCTTCTTCAACTCAGTTTTGTGATGAAGACTTGTTCTTCTCAAAATATGAGGAGTGGTCATACACAAATGATCAATGATTTCCTTTGATGTTGGATTGTGATACTTTGTTTGAAAAAAATCAAGCTTACTTTATCAAATAGAGGTTTAGATTCACCCCCATGACAAAGTGTGTCAAATGATATGGATAAGAGTCTCCCGATATGGAAACTCGATTTGATAGCTTTAAGGATTAAACTCGGTATTTTGTTTGTGATAGGATCCGTTAGATGGTGAAACTTTGATCAATGTGATGATATTGCCTGATTTTTGTTGGATGAAGTCTTATCTCGAGCTAGTTTAAGATTCGACAAATTCATTCTAAGGATGCTTGCTTGATTTTGGATTTGTTTTCTCTGATGATCTGGTTCGGATTTTGACTGGTGAGTTTGACAAAAGGTCCAAAAGGGTATTTAGGACTGGTGATAATTTTTTTCCAAAATGCCTAGTTTACTCTCTGATTTTTTGTGTTTTTACCCTGCGCTAAAACAAAGACTGGATGCGCTAATTAATGATCTAGATGCACCACAGGAAATTCCCTATGCACTAAGTTGCCTATGTTACGCGCTACTCAGTTTTGAAAACAGTTTCTGACTAGAAAGGTTATGCGCTAATATGATCTGATTACGCGTTGTAGTTTAGACTAAAGGTGCTAAGTTATGCCTCCAATGCGCTATTCTGATGCTCAAAAGTGCTAGTATGGTCTCACAAAGTGCTACTGAAATTCTAACTTTTATGATATCGGTTATGCACTAGTTTAACTGATGAAAGTGTTATAGGCTGGTTTGAATGCGCTATAAAATGGTTGAGACGTGCTAGGAGGTTGCTCCTACACGCTAAACTGCATCAATTGCTTTGTTTTTGGCTATTTTTAGAAATCTTAACACTTGTTTGTTTTGATGGATGATTTTCTGAAAATAACTTGAAAACAAGACATAAAAGAGATAATCAATTTTGTCTATGTTAAACAAATAGTGTATGTTCTGTGAGGATGTGTTCAAATCCCCAATGTTTTCATAGGTTTGGATAACAAATAATACGAATCAGATGGACTCTTTCTTCAAGGGTCATCATCAATATCATAGCCCACTAGTCTCGATACTCCGTCAGCTCAAACAACCTTGTCACCCCCTAGGGGGCACTCATTTTTTTGCCTTTTGCTAGAAATTAACTCAAAGTGAATTGTTTCACAATTGAGTAGTTATGTTGGGAGATATATGGTGAGTGATCTTGGGGGCGGATTCTTCCCCACCCTTGCACTATGATATTGAAGATGTTTGGATACTAACTCAGCTCAAAGTTTCTATTTCTAAAGTTCTTAATCAAGCTTTCGCTCAGTCTTCAGTGATAAACTCCCTCAGGAGGATTCCCAACCTTTAGAACAAAGGCTTTACGTATCTTAAAGATACTGGGGGAAGGCTAATCGTTGAGCAAAACCGTTGAAGGGACTTTCGTCAACCTCCACTTTTGATTATAGTGGGTTGGAACACTTGGCGATAAAGTCGTTTCCCACTTAGGTCGTTCCCCTCTCACTGACCATTTAAATGGCGCTCTAAGAGCAACTCGAGAGGGCAGGCCTTCTAAAGGTTTTAAGTACTTGAAATGAAGAAAGCATGAAAGAATGGTGTGGCTTTTTTGTCACCTAGTTAAGGGGAGAGCATATACCTTTCACTTTCGAGACAAAGCAAACAATCTTATTTTTAACCTTTAAAGCAATGATTTGATAACTTCTATTTGGAGATGTTGCTCCAACAAGCATGATGTTATTTTTAACCTTTCATAGCAAAGTGTGTATTTCCAAAACTTTTGTAAAACAAGCCTGGTCAACAAAATAAATCATGATGTTTGGTCAACAAAATTAAAGTCGATAAGCGAAAACTTTCCTTATTTGCCTTGCACAAAATAAAGATGGGGTTCTTTTAATTTTGCAATGAATTGAAATTGATCATTTTAGGCACCAAAGGAAGGCAAAGTTTGTTTTGACCTTGCTAAAAGTAAATTTGCTTATTCTTTTTAGAGCCCCAAATGAAATGTTTTTCCTAACTTGCAGGAATGAAAGGTTTGTTTAGTTGTTCTTTTTACCATGTAATGAGGAAAAGATGAAGTTTTGTTTTAAACACCAAAAGGAAGTATGAATTTTGTTTTAAGCATTCAAACAAAATTATGAGGTTTATTTTAAGCTTTTGCAAAAAAAAAAAAGAGCGAGTTCTTTTTAACCAACTTTTGAAAGAAAGCAAAAAAAACAAAAAACTAACTCATGTCACTCCTGCACAAAAGGGTTAGAACGTGCATAAAATCAGTTAGCAAAAACAATCAAATTTTTAGTGTAGGCTTATACAAGCCTAAAGTGATCTTCCTTCGTTTACAAATTTTGCCTTTGTGTTACATTAATGCGCTAAACTGTTACACCTATAAGCTACAGAAACACACAGAAGCGCTACAAAATGATCTATATGCGCTAAATTGATTACTGGATACACTAGTCTATTTTCTTAATGCGCTATAATTTTATAGTTGACAATCAGAATATTATGTGCTAACTAAAATGCCAAATGCGCTAATGAAAGAGTCTTATGCGCTAACATTAAACCAGATGCGCGAGCCAAGGGTTTCTATGCGCTAACAAAATGTTCCAATGCGCTAACTCAGCTTTTCTACATACCTGCAATGTTACTCCTGCTTGAAAAACAATATGTTTTATGGGGTTATTCCCCACGGTGGGCACCAGAAATGTGTGTGGGAAATGTGGTGCAAGGAAACAAAAAATTTGGTTTCAAAAGGGTCCACACACCAATGGAACTCTTGGTGCAAGTTATGGAGCTATATTGAATAGCTCAACTTCCCAAGGGATGTTCCATTGTTCTCTATCTCACCGGATCCTTCAAGTCAATTCCTTTGCTCTCATATCACTGAGAAAAGTGACTTAGGAATGACAACTCCAAGAATGAGGGATGTTTGATTTATTTATCATAAATGCATTCCTAGATGTGTATGATATTAAAACTGTTGGCATTATGTGAACCGGTATGAGGACATGATGACATTGTATGTTGTCATTGATGTCAATATGTTGAAGAAGAGAGAACCGGTATGTTACCAAAAATCGGTATATGTTAGAACCGGTATATGTGCCAAAGTGAAGCAGTGTGTTTGTTTAAGGTGAATAGACATGTGGTTATGGGAATCGGTACATGGAAGCTTTGTATGACTACCGGTTGGTAGTCTCAACTTCAGGGTTTCTGGTTGAAGTGCTTCAAGCCTGTGTGACTCAACTAGTGACTTTGTGTGATGAGTTAGCATTATAACGAAGAACAGATCATGTTGTCACGTTATCCTTGTGCGCATGAAGGATCTTGCATGAAGGAGATTGTTCCTGTCTACCTCAAGAATGTGTGAAGTTTGTAAACGGTGAAAATGCGTGATGGGTTATCAGCCGCCATGAAAGCGATGGAAAACAAACAATGGAGAACATCTTGAGATCGGTTCAAGACTGTTGCATTTAATGCAATGTACTCAATGGTCAGGATTGAACCGTTTGAATTGCTTAACCTAACAAGTTTAGGGTTTAGGGTTTATGCTACCGACCTATTTGTTTCCTATAAGGTTGATGTTGTGTTTCTTTCTGAGGTTGTTGAAAAAAGTTGTGTGTGTGTATCCAAGTGAAGAGATACATGATTCTTGCCAGACCAGAGAAGAGAAGTGATACCTGCAGAGTGTAAGTGCAGAAGGTGAAGAGGAGTTAAAGCAGATCTGCATTGGCATTGAGTGTTGTTACCAAATCATTCTAATACCTGTTGATCTCTAACCACTTCAACAGTTGGGAAATCCCTTAACAGGGTAGCTTTAACCAGCTTACTGTAAATCCTTTAACAGGGTGACTCAAAACCATTGAGTTCTTGAAATCCTCTAACAAGGTAACCTTTAACAGGGTTTAACCCTTAACCGGGTATTCTAGCCATCCCTTAACTGGGTGATCCCTAACAGGATCGGTTCCTAACATAATCTATTGTATCAATCTTTAACCGGATAAGGCTCCTAACAGAGCGGACTTCTAAAGAGTTCAAAAACAATTTGTGGATATTCATCCCCACCGTGGTTTTTCCCAGTTGGGTTTCCACATGAAAAATTTGTGTGTCATGTGTGGTGTTATTCATGTGATGGTTTAAGTGATTTGTGTCTGAAGGTAAATCATGTTGATCTAGTTGTTTATACATTTTGATGATAGATTACATGTTCATGCAATAGGATGAAATGGAAATGAAGTATTAGATTGTATGAAAAGATAAGTGTCAACCGGTTTATGCTTGTCTTAGTTACTCTGGGTTTTTGCCGGTTGTACTCTGTTTAAGACCGGTGTTACTATTTGTCTACCAAAGCACAGTGTCTGTTGATAAACCGATTTTAGGAATGTGTTTTTGTCTTTACTGATTCACCCCCCCCCCTCTCAGTACCGGTTTAGTACTATCCGTTCATCATTGATTCATCAATTGGTATCAGAGCGTCCTCCAGGTCCTCTGTGTTATAAGCTTAACCGCTTGAGGAAAAGATCCCAGTGTAATGATGAAGAGGGAAGGTCCAAAGTTCAATAGAGATAATTTCAATATATGGAAAGACAGAATGAAGATATACATTAGAAGCATGGGTGCTCAACACTGGAGCTATGTTGAGAATGCTTATGTTGCCCCTACCGGTACTCTCACCGATGACCAAAAGAGAGAGATGCAGGAGAATGGGCAAGTCATGGAAGCCCTAATTAGTAGTTTATCTGATATTGAGTTTATTGATGTCCAAGATAAAGTAAATCCCAAAGAAGTATGGGATACTCTTGAAAATATCTATGGTGGTGATGAGCATGTAAAACAAGCTAAGGAAGAAAGGCTTAGAGGGACGTTTGAAGACATACGGATGGTTGAAGGTGAAACCATTGAATAGTATGGAATAAGAATCAAAACTATTGTCGGAGATATCAAGAGTGTAGGTGGTAAAATGGAAGATTTCACTGTGGTAAGCAAAGTTCTGAGATCCTTATTACCGGTCTATGCAATAAGGGTTGATGCTATTCAGGAGTTGAGATCAATAGACAAGACTAAGGTGCAATTTAGGAGTTGAGATCAATAAACAAGACTAAGGTATCCCTAGACTCCATCATTGCAAAGTTGACAGCCTATGAGCTAAATAGTTTTGATGGCAGTGTTCAAAAGACTGAATCAGCTTTTAAAGCTTCTGTTGTACCATCCAGAAAAGGAAAAGAAGCAAGCACTAGTGGTGAACCAAGATAGACCAGAGAAATGGATGATGAGGAGATTCTGATGGAATTTGAAACTCTTCTTGCCAGGAAACTTCCTAAAGGAACTAGTAAATGCAGAGGTAAGCTCCCTTTGAAAGGCTTTTCTTGTAACCGGATATGAGATATTGCTATAAACTGTCCTAATGGTGACAACAAGGACAAACCATAAAGGTTCAAGAAATTCAAAGGAGGAAACCGGAGAAACTATTTTGTGGCAGTTGATGAAGGTGTCATAGATGAGGAATCAAAAGATGAAGAAAATGAAGATATTGTGTTTGTTGCCGTCAAGGAAGATGTGTCAGACAAGAAGGCTCTTGTCTCCTGCTTTGATAATTCCAATGAGTGGATTATTAATAGTAGCTGTTCTCACCATATGACTAGTGACCAGAGCAAGTTTCTATCCTTGGAAGAGTATGATGGTGGTGTGGTTCGCTTTGGTAATGATGCACCATGTATGGTCAAAGGTAGAGGGTCCATCTCTCTGAATGGAAAGAGTAGTGCTGACAATGTGTATTGGGTTGATGGTCTCAGACACAACCTTCTAAGTGTTGCCCAGTTGAAAGATAGTGGTCTCACTCTGGAATTCAAGAATGGAGTGTGCAGAATCAAAGGAAAGAATGGTGAATTGGTGGCAACTGGCATGCAGACCAAAGGTAATTTATTTCAGCTGAATGCAAATATCAATACATGTCTTATGGCCAAGTTCGATGACAACTAGATATGGCATAGGAGACTCTGCCATGTAAATTTTGATAACATTATGAAGACCAGTAAGATCAAGGCAGTTAGAGGGTTGCCGGTGCTGAGCAAACCAGAAAATACCTTGTGCAGAGAGTGTCAACTGGGGAAAATATCTTCCTCAACCTTTAAAGGTAAACCTTTCACTGCTGACAATTTACTTGATCTTGTGCATACTGATTTGTGTGGTCCTATGAAAACTAGGAGTGTGCAGGGTGATAGGTACTTCATGATTCTCACTGATGACTGCTCAAGAATGATGTGGGTCACATTCTTGAAAGATAAGCCTGAAGATTTTGGAAAGTTCAAAGCTTTCAGAGCATTAGTGGAGAAGGAAAGCGGTAAAATCATCAAGTGTCTTAGAACTGATCAAGGAGGGGAATTCACTTCCGGTGAATTCAACAAGTACTGTGAAGAACATGGCATCAAGAGGCAATTGTCTACCACCCGGACTCCACAGCAGAATGGCCTAGTAGAGAGGAATAACTGGACTGTGTTTGAAGCAACAAGAATAATGCTAATTCAAGGAAAGGTTGCACACCTTTTGGAGAGAAGCGGTGAGCACTGCAATCTACACAATGAACCGGGTACTCATCAAGAAAGGTAAGGATAAAACTCCTTATGAGTATTGGACCGGTAAGACACCTGTGATTAGCTATTTTAGAGTGTTTGGTAGCAAATGTTACATCAAGAGGAGCGAACACCAAAGCAAATTTGATGCGAAATGTGATGAGGGAATATTCCTAGGGTATTCCACCAAGAGCAAAGCTCTCAAGTGTTTCAATAATAGGACTCAGAGAATTATGGAAAGCATTAATGTGAGAGTTGATGAAACCTCTGAGAAAAATGAAGAAACCGGCAGTAAGAGAGCGGTAAATGAACCGGTTGTAACCTTCTGGGAACTAGTTGCCAGTCAACCAAGTACCAGTAATAGTGTTCCTACACCAGAAGATGTAGATGCTGATACTGATGGAGATGAGGATGAAGAAGAAAATCAAGAGGAACCTGTTAAGACCATTCCTTGGTATGTCAAGCTGAATCATGATCCTAAGTAGATCATAGGAGATAAGGATGTAGGAATCCTTACAAGAAGAAAGGTCAGAGAAAACTCATGTATGATCTCTGAATTTGAGCCTAAATCATTCAAAGAGGCACATAAAGATGAAGATTGGATCAAGGAAATGGAAGAGGAACTTGACCAGATAGAGAGAAATGGTACATGGTCTTTGGTACCCAGACCGGAGCATAAAAATGTCATAAGTACCAAATGGGTTTTCAGAAATAAGTTGAATGAGGATGGCATAGTGATTAGAAACAAAGCCAAGCCGGTGTGTAAAGGATATGCCCAAGAAGAAGGCTAAGATTATGGAGAAACCTTTGCTCCTGTAGCCAAATTGGAAGGAGTTCATATGCTTCTTGCATATGCAACTTTTAAAGGATTAAAAGTATATCAAATGGATGTAAAATATGCATTCCTAAATGGTGTACTTGAAGAGGAGGTGTATATAGAGCAACCAGATGGGTTTGCCCTATCTAAAGACAGTGACATGGTGTGTAGGCTACATAAAGCCTTATATGGTCTAAAGCAGGCACCTAGAGCATGGTATGAACGCCTGCACTCCCATCTTGTGAAGATTGGATTTGAGAGAACAAGCGAATATAGCAATATCTACTTCAAATCTGAAGGAGATCAGATCCTGATCTGTGAGGTATTTGTTGATGACATTATCTTTGGTGGAGATGACAAGATGAGTCATGAGTTTGCAAATGAGATGAAGAAAGAGTTTGAGATGTCACTCATAGGGGAGATTAAGTTCTTCATTGGACCACAGATTCAGCAAATGAAATATGGAATCTTTATCACTTGGTCCAAGTATGTCAAAGAGGTGTTGAAAACCTTTGGCATGGAAGATAGCAAATCGGTTGGTACACCGATGGTGACAGGTTGTAAACTATCCAAAAAGGATGACTCAGTATTGGTTAATGAGAAGGAATACCGGTCAATGATTGGTAAGTTGCATTATGTAGTGCATAGCAGACTAGATATTGCACATGCAGTTGGTATTACTGCAAGGTTCCAAAAAATTCCAAGAGAATCCCACTTGGTTGCAGTCAAGCGGATTCTTAGGTATCTGAAGGGAACTATTGATTATGGATTGCGATATCCATATAGCAAGGATTTCAACTTGAAAGTATTCACAGATGCTAATTGGGTAGGTAATGTGGACGACCGGAAGAGCACAACCGGTGGTGCATTCTTTCTCGGTGGTAGACTGGTCTCATGGATGAGTAAGAAGAAGAGTTGTATCTCTTAGTCTACAACGGAAGCAGAGTATGTTGCAGCTTTCATGAACTGCACTCAGACAATTTGGATGAAGCATGTATTAAATGGCTTCAGAGTTCCTATATTTGAACCGGTAAGTATATTTTGTGACAATACTAGTGCAATTAACATCTCCAAGAATCCGGTTTTACATTCTAGAACCAAGCACTTTGAGCTTAAGTATCATTTCTTGAGGGAAAAGGTTCAAGACAAAGAGATTGCACTGGAACATGTTTCTAGTAAGAAGCAATTAGCAGACATATTCACCAAGCCTCTCCCAAAAGCTACATTTATGTACTTAAGAGGTGAATTAGGGGTGCTGCCCCTTCAGGAGGTGAACTTAAGAGGATTGATGTGTTGAAGAATGCTACTCCTCAGGGGGAGTAGCATAATGGAATAGGGAATCTTGTGCCTCCACTTTGGCATTGTTGTCAAAGGGGGAGAAGAAGTGAAGTGGAGAAGATATCTGCAGAAATTGGGGGAGAAGATGTGAAGCAGAGAGATATCTTTGTATATTGCCATCAATGCCAAAGGGGGAGATTGTTGGCATTATATGAACCGGTATGAGGACATGATGACATTGTATGTTGTCATTGATGTCAATATGCTGAAGAAGAGAGAACCGGTATGTTACCAAGAACCAGTATATGTTAGAACCGGTATAACATTATGAGCCGGTATATGTGCCAAAGTGAAGCGGTGTGTTTGTTCAAGGTGAACCGACATGTGGTTATGGGAACTGGTACATGGAAGCTTTGTATGACTACCGGTTGGTAGTCTTAACTTCAGGGTTTCCGGTTGAAGTGCTTCAAGCCTGTGTGACTCAACTGGTGACTTTGTGTGATGAGTTAGAACTATAACGAAGAACAGATCATGTTGCCACGTCAGCTTTGTGCACGTGAAGGATCTTGCATGAAGGAGATTGTTCCTGTCTACCTCGGGAATGTGCGAAGTCTGTAAACAATGAAAATGCGTGATGGGTTATCAGCCACCATGAAAGCGGTGGAAAACAAATGATGGAGAACGTCTTGAGATTGGTCTAAGACTATTGCATTTAATGCAATGTACTCAACAGTCAGGATTGAACTATTTGAATTGCTTAACCTAACAAGTTTAGGGTTTAGGGTTTATGCTACCGACCTATCTGTTTCCTATAAGGTCGATGTTGTGTTTCTTTCTGAGGTTGTTGGCAAAAGTTGTGTGTGTGTATCCAAGTGAAGAGATACGTGATTCTTGCCAGACCAGAGGAGAGAAGTGATACCTACAGAGTGTAAGTGCAGAAGGTGAAGAGGAGCTAAAGCGGATCTGCATTGGCATTGAGTGTTGTTACTAGATCATTGTAATACCTATTGATCTTTAACCACTTCAACAGTTGGGAAATTCCTTAATAGGGTAGCTTTAACCGGCTTACTATAAATCCTTTGACAGGGTGACTCAAAACCATTGAGTTCTTGAAATCCTCTAACAAGGTAACCTTTAACAAGGTTTAACCCTTAACCGAGTACTCCAGCCATCCCTTAACCGGGTGATCCCTAACAGGATCGGTTCCTAATAGAATCTATTGTATCAGTCTTTAACCGGACAAGGCTCCTAACATTGCGGACTTCTAAAGAGTTCAAAAATAGCTTTTGGGTATTCATCCCCACCGTGGCTTTTCCCAGTTGGGTTTCCATGTGAAAAATATGTGTGTCATGTGTGGTGTTAAACATGTGATGGTTTAAGTGATTTGTGTCTAAAGGTAAATCATGTCGACCTAGTTGTTTATACATTTTGATGATAGATTACTTGTTCATGCACTAGGGTGAAATGGAAATGAAGTATTAGATTGTATGAAAAGATAAGTGTCAACCGGTTAATGCTTGTCTCAGTTACTCTGGGTTTTTGCCGATTGTACTCTATTTAAGACCGATGTTACTGTTTGTCTGCCAAAGCACATTGTCTGCTGATAAACCAGTTTTAGGAATGTGTTTTTGTCTGTACTGATTCACCCCCCCCCCCCCTCTCAGTTCCAGTTTGGTACTATCCGTTCATCATTGAGTCATCAAAAACTAGAAAGATTTAAACTAGCATGAATATGATGTTATGATAAAGATGTATAATCCTATCCTATCAATATATACTAGTCTAACATGGGTGTGCTATGATATTTAAATTCACTTCTAAAATGCTTATTTAAAATGATTTTATCAAAGAGAGGCTAAATCCTTAGTAAAATGACTATAGATTAGATGAATGAAACTTAGATATCCTTATTGAAAATGAGGAATGAGAGCTCTATTTATAGGAAAAATAGGGTGATGGATGGTCAAGATTGGATAATCTTAACAAGGGCCAAGATTGAAAGTTATCAATCCATATTTACAATTCTCACCAATGAAATGGTGACAATTGTCGGCAAAGATTGCTTGAGAGAAGATGTAAGAAGCATTAAATGCTTGAGAAGACATTAAGGTTACCCTAGGAGGTAAGGGTTAAGGTTAAGTTAGGGTTATCCATTGGGTAAAGATTTTACCCAAGAGGTAAACTCTTGTGCAAGGGTTAAAGGGATAACCAAGGCTAAAGCCATGAATGCTTGATGAGACCCTTGGGTTAGATGGGGGTTGAGTTAGAGAGAAAGTCTCTAATCATGCAAGAAGGTTGAGTTAACCATTAATGGTTATGAAGACTTTGGAGGTTAACTTGTTGAATACATAAAGCCTTTAATGGTTTTCAAAGACTTTGAGGGTTTGAGAAGTGACTTCCCTTTGGTTAGGGATGTGACAATATTTAAGAGATGGATTAGGGTAAATTAGAAGTGATTAGAAGAATCTAGAAGGGGGTTTAGAGAGGAAAGTGGGGGATGTAGGATTTTACAAGTGGATGGAGGGGAATTTTAATTAAAATAAATTACTTTATTTCAACAAAAATAGATGCAACTTGCATAAATACAAGTGGGGGATTTAAATAAATAAATTAGATTTATTTACTTGCAAGGATCAATTTAATTAAATGTAAATTTAATTAAAAAGGGAGAAAGGGGAATAAATTAAATAAAGTGATTTATTTAATTAAAGGCTATGAAAGGCTTAGGCGAACTTAATTAAATAAATTAAGTAATCTAATCAAATAGATGAGTGTGAATAATTTAATTAAATAGAGGAATGAGGTTTAAATGAATATTAAATATTCACTTAGGAAAGTGGTCATTTTATACACCTACAATATATATATATATATATATATATATATATATATATATATATATATAATTGTGGCTTTGGATTTGTAGTGAAATGGTTGTTATTAAATGGTTTATTTTGAAACTTAGAGGAGTAAGAAGACCTTGGTCAATTTTGTGTTTAAATGAAATAGAAAAGAATTGTTATTCTAGATTAGCGAAGGTGCTTGTTTTAATTTGACTATTTTTACATTTAATTTGGAAAATGCAAGTCCTTGGTTTAATGAAATTAGACGCTTCCATGTGGTCTTGTTCGTTGGTCAGTCGTGTGACTTGGCTGAGTTTTGTCAATTGGTTTAACCTTCGTGCAAGGGCTTGTATGGCCAAGTGTTTTCTATTGTCTTGAACTCCATTGTATAACTTCATTTTGGTACTTTGGTTTTGGAGTTCGTTGGGACATTTTTGTTTAGTTCCATAAGGGAGAGTGACTTTCGAGTGGGGGCCATTCCCAAAGAGGTTAGCAGGATAACCCCTCGAAAGTTGTATAAGTAAGTGATAACTTAATAATATATTAGGGGATTGGTTAGATGAAACATTAAGTAAGATAATTATACCTCGCTCACGGTTGAGTGATAGTACAGACTCAAGATGCAGTGAGAAGGCCTGGAATGGAAAACCAACAACCTTGTCCTCACGAAAGGATTGTTTGGGTTCACATGAGACTTGGATGGAGTTGGGGGTTCGTGAGAGGTTACCAGGATAACCCAAGATGGGGGCTGGGACCTATGGAGGATTTCCAGTATAACCATACCAAGCTATGTGATGACACTCTCCCCTTATGATCACTAGTGTGTAGCCTTGTTGGTATCACCTGAAATTTGTTATGAAGTCATGTTCTATGATTTTATACTTCATGTGAGTCTTTCTGATGTTGTGTTTCGACCATGTGTGTGCATACCTTGTAGGTTGCTAGTGGGTCTTATTTCTATCTCCTAGCACAGTGGGGTGGTTCTTTTTGAGCCACATGGTCGGGTGGTAGTGCCACTTTCCATCGAGTGTGTTTGTTCCTTCTTGCAGGAGTTGGCTTCATAGGTGTTCTAGTTGCACTTGGATTTGAGCGTCTTGTTATTCAGTTTTATCCTTTTTGTTATTTTGGATCATTCCTTGTATAACATGGACCTTATATGGTCAGTTGTAATTATATGATATTTATGCCTTCATGGCAAAATGTAAATTGTAAACATTATCTGATCTTTTGAGACTTAGTGATTCAAGGAAATGTAATGTTATTTTTATCTTATGATGCAAAACAAATGTATGAATGGAAACTAAATGGTTAAATGCATATGTTTTATTAGATTATCAGATGCAATGTAATGAGAAGAATCCTCATGAATGAAACCTAGACTTGTTAATAATATTGTATACTATTGGATAAATGTAATTAAGTTTTTATGTTTAATAATCTTAATTGGATTAATTAGTGCTAAGCAATGCTAGTTTAAATCATGTTAACCAAGTTGGGAAACCCTTTAGGTGTTAAGTTAAGTCTTTCGTTGTGTAATATAAATGTAATGTTAACTCAATGTATCATTACACTTGTTAAAGTTTAAAAAAATAAATTATTTACACTCTTTTCAAGTGTTTTAGTTTAATCCTTTCGAGGTTTCCTGGCATGGCATTACACTTTTATCTCCCTTTTAATTCAAAAGGGATATTTCATAACTTTATTATCTCTTTTGGGGAAAAAATCCCATAATAGTGACGATGTAATAAAGCAGAATAAGACCCATAATATTGATTTAAATATTAATTTAAATCAATAGAGGCTCCATAATAAATAGAGGAATGGGAAATACTAAAATAGGTTCTAGCAAAGTGAGAAATTGGACACACTAATAAAGGTGTACAATTTACAACACTATAGTATCTGTAGACACATAAATATGTCCACGAATTAAATGAACATTTAATATTTATTTAATACACTAATATTCCTCTATTAATTAAATTTATATTTAATTAATTTGCTATTAGCATCTTCTTCTATCCTAGTTAAATAAATTTATTTAATTACTAACTATAGTCCCATCTATTAAATAAATTAATAAATTTATTTAATTCCCCTTTCTTCTCATTTAATTAAATTAAATATTTATTTAAAAACCCTCATCAAACCCCTATTTAAGTAAATCAATATTTATTTAAAAATACCATCCACTTGCATTCTCCTACAAATGCAAGTTGCACTCCTTATTTTAATTAAATAAAACATTTAATTAAAAGGCCTATTTATCCTTACCCACTTGCCAAGCTCACTTGCTCACTAATCCCCTTCTAGATTCTTCCAAGCCTTTCTAAATTATCCTAATCCCTCTTCTAATCATTTGCACAATCCTAAACCAAAATTAACCCCCAACCCATCATCTCAACCATTTAAGACTCTTACAAAGTCATAAATGCTTCCCTTATTCAACACACTAATCCACATGGGTCTTGACCCTTTAGTCAAGGCTTAACCATGGGTAAAATTTGCATACGAGTTTACCCATTGGATAATAACCTTACCCTTGGATAATAGCTTTATCCAATAACCCAACCCATATGAGGTTACCCTCATGTCTTCTCACACATTAAATGCTCCTTCCCTGTCCTCTCAAGCCATCTCATGCTGACACTTGTCATCATGGGATTGGGTTGAAAAACATCACATGGATCATGAATCATCCAATCTTGGCCCTCCACAAACTAGATCAATCTTGACTATCCAATCTTCTATTTTGCCTATAAATAGAAACCTTCTCCTTAAGCAAAGGAGGAAACATTAGAGCATTGTTATTATAGTGAAATTTGTATAGATAATTAGATATTTCTCATAGCATCACTCTTTGCATTTGCATAGCATATGTTTTCATTTTCAACCATCTTGAATCTCCATTTGCCATCCATGGTTAGTGCTAAAAGTTGAGAGCTACACTCATTCGAAACTTGGAGAGGAGGGAAACAAGGGAGGAGAAACAAAGGCATCATGGAAGCATCTTAGGGAGACACTTCTCCTTTCTTTTGTTTTGTTCATGCTTCATTTATGCTTTTAAATCTCCTTTGATATGTTTTTGGAATGGTTTTTAGTTCTTTGTTTTGGTTTTATGGTAGAAACTAACATATTAACATTGAATTTTTGTTTTTGGCTCTTGTCCACATTTCCATGCATCAGTATCTAAAGCTTTGTTCATGCATTTGGAATATATCTTTGTTATGTTTGCATCATGTTATGTTCTATGATTCTTCATTCTAGCCAAGGGATGTCATTTACTACACAATAGTTTATTAATTTATTGGCCTCTATGAATTGTGATGCTCCATTTTAAACCTTAAAAATTATTGACCTACTATGCATATTGTCCTTTTGAATACACTTCCTCATAATTGCATTCTCATCAATGCTAGGGCCCCTATACATTCTAATCGAGTCTTTCCTCAACATGCCTGCAATACCATCCACTGTGTCATGCATTTACATGATATCTCACCTTTCTTTGACTGTCAATTATCATCTTTTACTTCTAATTATCCTTTCAACCTTTCCACGTGTTATGTCATCAACATACCTGAAGGTCCTTTATGCTTCATAGCAAATTTCATAACAATCATCTTGACTGTTGGCTCCCTTTTTCATGGGCATGCCATGTACTTCTCATGGTCTCATGTTTTCTTAGAATTGTAACCTCTAGTTGAAACTCATTTTCTTGTAGCTCTAGAGGTGCTACTGCTTTCCCTTGTACTTTGGGTCTATGCTTTAGGGTTATTGCCACGATTTTACTATGAAAACCATCCTCAAGTTCAATTCCATTTTGTAGTATAGGTGTTTTTCCTTCAAGCCAATATTGAATTCCACAAAATGAAAATTTCTCTGTCCTTACTTTCCCTCTAAGATTCCTTTGTTCATTTGGTTAGCTAGAATGATCCTATAGTAAACTAGTGAATTTTTCTTATGGAGAGAGCCATGCTTTTTAATGCCAATAGCCCTTGTGTTATATGCTTATGATTTTTCATTCTCTCGTGTAAAAAATTATCCTTGTCTTGCCCTTGTTTGGTCTATAACTTTGAGCTATCCCCTTTATGTGAAATTGATACTTCTTTTAATCTTTATCATGGATGATAATAATACTTGTGAGAGCTTGTTGTCACTTTCTTAGATCTGACATGAGGTACTTTGTGCATTGGGGTGATAGGCTTACCTTGACTGATACTTCTTCACATTCCATGATTGTCACTCTTCTTCACTGTCCACTAACTCATGGACTCTCATGCATTTCATGGTTTCTAAATATCACAAATTTATCCTTGTTGCCTATGGTTATTATTATGATCTCTATCATGACACTATTCACTATTTCAATGGTTCATAGAATCTTGCAAAATAACTCTCATGTCTACTAGGATTGTCCTCTTGTTCTCTATTACTATTATCTACATGTTTACAACCATATGTTAACTTCATTTTGTCTTCTTCTTGTTGCTATCAACAATCATAGGGCTATATCTTATCGTTTTTATTGGACCTATGATATTTAAAGTTTTGATTGTCATTTTCTTTTTTCACTATCTTTGACAACTACATGATCAATAAGGATGTAGCAAAGAAGGGATAACATACTATGTTTTGGACAATCTTAAGACTATTCACTGAACTTAACAATCTTTAACCTCTAAATGCTATCCAAAAATGATATACATCTCCTCGTGACATATCTTGGCAATTCATAAACATAATATTCATGAAGGTGACTAATTTAACAATGATTTCCTTGAGTTTGCAGCTACAAGTCCTTACCTTTATGTCTTCATGAGACACATCTTTTCCTTGTGACAATACTTGAGGACAGATTATGGTTTCACTATCATGCTTTTATTTCCTTTTATAATAGTGCTCTTTACTATCCCCTCTACTATCTTCATTCTCTCTTGTTTAGAATTGTCAACCTTTGTCACTATTATTCTTCTTAGCACTAGTGTTTTATGCTTGTCATGGTGAATGGAAACTATGTCATAAGGCTCTAAAATAACCTTGAATATTCAAATCCAAACAATTGCAATGTAGTACCCCTACCCTAATCAATTTCTAATCTCGGTTTGACCTGAGTTAGTTTAACATATTATAGTGTTATAGTCAGATGTTTTGATTTTAGTGCATACCTATTATTGTGGTTTTCGCACCAGTTTGTATGCAAGTTAATTAATTCTCTTATTTCATGTTATTATCTCGGGCTAACACTTTCATTAAGTTTATATATGTATGCATGTATGACTCTTGGTTGCAGGAGATTTCAGGTACAATACCACATGGGTGTGAGGTTCGTCTCCACCTGGATTCGCAAGTTTGAGTGTACCTCTTTAATCCTTAGAGTTGGATTAGGTGGTCGTGATATCCTCGTTTGACCATAGTCGTGCTCAAGTGAGCATCGTCAGTCATCATCGGTATTCCCTTTGGTTGGGTTTGCGGGTCGTCTGTCCGGTTGGCTTCTTGGGTTGCGTGTTTGGTGTGTATGGTTAAATTTAGCAATTAGTCCTTAGTATTTAATTCGATTAAATATGTGTTTGTGCATTAAAGATTAATGAACTAATTTAAACAGGGTTTCTTTATGCGATTATCATTAATTGAAGTGCTCGATTCAGTTTGGTAGCAAGTGCAATTAAATGGTTAAATTTATTATGTTTATGCTTATGAAAAGAAAGATTTAAATTTAATTGAAATAGAATTAATTTTATCTTCTTGGCATTTTGGAAATAGAAAGGTTAAATTCAGTTATTTGGAAAAATCAATTCTAAATTGAAAAGCAAATTTAATTTATTGATATAGTTGGAAAATAATGATTTTTGAGGAATTATTTTAAATAAAAATTTTAATTCCAAAATAAAATTTTTGGTCAAATATTTCCCATATAACCTAGATTTTTGGAAAATATGGGAGGTTGAATTTCTTTGGAAAATATTGTGGATGGAAAAATTTGGGGGTTTTGGGAGGAGAAGGAAATTCTTGAGCTGGAGAATTGGGCTCTTCTTCAATCTTGCTAGGATTGCTTAACCAGGTAGGCCTCTGGTTAATCTCATTGGTTTCTTTGTTTTAAAAAGACTGTTTTGGTGTTTTGTAGAAATCTGGTTGTGATTGTAAATAATCTCTTATTTTGTGGAAAATGGAAGAGTGCCTTGAAATCACAGACTCAAACTCTCCTTGCTCTCATATCAAACCTCCAGATGTCAGTTGTGTTTGTATAAACTGGTTCTCAAAAATTAAAACCAAGTATTGGGGTTTGGCTGTTCTTGAGGAAATTTGTTTAAAACTCCAATAAATCTTCTTTTAAATAAGTTTTAAATTGAATTTTAGTTTGAGGATTTGGCGGATTTAATGTTAAAATTTTGTAAATCAATCTTACCTTGCCATGATGGTGTTTGATTGAAAGAAATTTTTCCTCATTTGAGTATTAAAAAAGAAGAAGTGAAAAACCAGGTCTTTTGGGAATTTCTTTTTAAGTCTCTGTGAGACTGCTGTTTATTTTGCTGTGTATGGCATTTAATTAACAACAATTTAAAAAAAAAAAAATCTTAACCCCCCCCACCCACGTGGCAAGGTTTCCCCCACCACGTGGAGGGGAGAGGCGTGCTCCAAGGGTAGCAGCGCCTACTACCTTTGGGTAACAACATTGCCTAAGGACAATGCCTGCTACCTTTGGGTAGTAGCGTGAGCTACCAAGGGGGGGGGGGGGGGGGGCACGTGGGTACCCTCCCCCCATGGTTTTTTTTTATTATTTTGTTTAATAAAAATAAAAATGTTTTTTTTAATATTTTTTTTTTAATAATAATAAATATATATATAATAATAATTTAATATTATTAAATGTAAATTTAAATTAAGTTTTTAATTAAGTTTAAGTATGGCATTTAAATAATAAATTATGATTATTTGTAATTAATTAATTGTATAAGTAGCAATATACTTTAATTAATTTTTAAATTGTATTTTATTATTAATGCATATTTCTAATTAGATACTTAATTGGTTATTTTGTTATTATCAATTGTATATATTTTATTAATTGTGAATTAATAAATATATAGTCATTAATATTTAATTTTGGTAATTTTCTATATGTGTAAGGAAATAATTGTTAAGTTAGGAATGGACTATCTTTAATTGGATTCCTTATATGTTTATGTTTCCTTGATCCATATAGTTTAACTTGGTTCTGAAAAGATGAATTTGGAGGAATTATTTTTGAACCAGTATGACAATGATGTTTTAATTGAAGATTAAATATCATATTTAGTTGGTTAATGGTTGTTTAATTATATTCATGTGCAATTGGTTTAAGAACTCATAATGGCGTATTTATGTATGTTCGATGCAAATGAACCTTAGAGAATTAGAAAACCAAGAACAACCTGTACTTAGATGAGGTAGATAACTGCAATCTAACTTAGATCATTTAGAAAACTTGATCGACATTTAATATTTAAATCAATTCAGAAAAGATTGCATCCTCTGGTTATTGTCTATGCGAGTTTAATTTTTGTATTCGCTTTTGCTTAAGTAATGGCAAGCCTTGCTTTGTTTGATTGGACCTTGTCATATGGTTGACTTGGATACCTGTTTCTGTCCTCGGTCTCGAGTTGACTGTTATTTGTTGTGATGTTGTATTGATCATATCCTTTATGTGGGTGTCGAATGATGATTCGTGGTTGACCATAGTTGGTCAGGTCTCTGGTTAGAGTACCGTCAGTAAGTGTACCTCTTTTGAGTCATGTTTGACCAAATGGTTGTTCCCTCCTTTTTGAACTCTGTTTGCTTGACTATTTGTGTCCCTTGGTTTTTGAGTTCGTCTTAGTTTATTCTAGTGTCGTATGGGAAAGTGGCTTTCGATTGGGGGCCACGCCCAAAGTGGCTGCTGGGTAACCCATCGAAAGTGAGTCTAATAAGTGATAACCTAACAGTAGATTAGAATGTTAATCTCTAAGTAAGATAATTGTGCCTCACACATGGGACGAGTGCTAACATAGACTCGACATGCTGTGAGAAGGCCTGAAATGGCAAACCATCATCCTTGTCTTCACGAAAGGATGTCTGGGTCCACATGAGGCTTGGATGGGCCGGAGGTTCGGATTAGGTTGCCAGGGTAACCCAGTGCATGGGGCTGGAACCTATGAAGACCTACCATGGTAACCATACCAAGTCGTGTGATGACACTTGTCCCTACGTTCGCTAGTGTGTTGTTGTATTGTCTTGATAGGAGCATGTTTGTGGATTCGTCCTATTGTTTATGCCCTTGTGAGTACCAAGTTCCATGCTATACCTTGGGTTGCGATGACTTAGTTTGCGAATGCTCTAGTGGACCTTTGTATTTGCTTCGTTTATGTTTTAGATGGATCCTTTCCTTTTCAGGGATCATTTATGTATTTATTGACCGATGTGGTCGTTTGTATATTGGTTATGTTTCACCTTGATGGAAGGATTGTAAATAATGAGAACCTCATGTATTCTTAACTTTATTAATTATCAAAGGGGTCTTGCAGTTGAGCAGACCCAGAGATGTAGCCCTTTAGGGGTGAACTCCGAGATCATCTTGGTGTTATGTGATGCTTTTGTTCTTATGTTTCATGTTTAGTGTTAGCATGTATGAATGACATTTTGATAGAATGTATAAGTGGATAAGATGAAATTAATCTTAAATGCATGTATGCAGTCATCTTTTAAATGCTAAAATTGGATCATGAATGAATGTAGCTTAGTATAATGGAATATATTCAGTTGTTGTTAAGGAAATTAAGTATGCATGGAAAGATCTCATAAGTTTATGATGAAATTCTTGCGTGTTAGAATATTAGATGCATGACTTATATTTTAATGAAAAGCTTGAATGTAAGGTATGAATGAATCATAATGGATAAACATTAGCATGTGATTTATATTTTCATCTTTTGAAAGAAATTATTCTTATTTAAGAATTATCTCATTTTTAAGATAATTAGCTTATTGGATTAATTGTGCGAGTTAAGTTTAATGTGAAATTAAGTAATCACGTTGGGAAACTCTTTAGGTGTTAGTTGATGTCTTCCGCTATGTAATCTGAAACTTTGATATCTTGTTGTATCTTAATGTTGTGTTTATCTTTAAAAAAAAAAAAAATTATTGCACTCCATTGGTATGTTTTAGCTTTATCCCTTCGAGGTTTCCTAGTGGGGCATTACATGCAAGTAATGACATGAATAAAGATGGAATTCTCCAACGCACACTTCAGAGGAAGGTGAGATGTATGCCCTCATCTTAACAGTACATAAGGGTTTTAATACTTAAATTGCAACACCTTGAAATACAATTAGAAAACTTAGAAACCACACATTCTCTTTCCATTGCCCTTCATGACTACTCGCAAGGATAACATTAACACATCCTCCAATAGAAATATGTAAAAACCATCACCAACATGTGTACCATACTAGAAAAGGTGTCAAACATACTGATAATCTATGAAGAAGAAAATGCAGACCTACAATTGTTCCTTCTTCATAGGTGAAAATGATCGCCCTTTGGACACCTTCAAACATATCCACAAGTTTGTAAATGTCATAACTACCCCATAATAGTGTTGTCTGCCATTGTAGCCTCATTTCTAAATTGCAAGATAAAACTTCATGAAAACTAGGGTTCTAATGCATGGAAACCTCAACTCGTTCAATGAACTGATGGAAATTAGATAACCATTCAATAAAACTCAACCTCATAATCCTCATGATTAGTTATTAACAAATAAAATCTTGTTTGAATAATTCTTCCCCCCAAAGTCATGAAACGTGGGCTCTTTGCAATTTTGATTAAATCTAAATTCAAAACCATAAAAAAAATACTATTATTGCATTTCACATACACTATTTTGACTATATTTATTCCTTGTAGTTTTTTGTGCATTTTATTAATTAAAAAAAACCATAAAAAAGCAATGTGGGAATTCATTTTTGATTAATTACTTCCGCTTTCCCCTTTTCTATGCAAATAGTTATTCAAGAGAGACTATTCAAATCCACAACAAATAGCTTAGACACGTTTCAACAATTTGGACAAAAGGAAAAAATTAATGCTAACATTTATTTAAATTGCAATGGATAGAACTAAGGCTCATTAGCAGCATAACAAAGATGACATGATGAGACAAGGTATAAACCCATTTTAACATTAAATGAAAAAAAAAAAGTGTAACAAGTATATCCAAACTTTATTCTAGTTAATTAAATGTATTTTATGATGAGATTTCATGGAACTACTACCAAAATGTCAAGATACTTCTTAGCTTTCAAGTTATAGAAAATTTTTAACATTTGAAATGTATCAAGATATTTATTTTTATTTTCTTTTAATAATATCTTTATTTGTCTATCTAAATTTGAAAAAATATATAGGATTGTTCTATACTTCTATATACATTGAAAAAATCATATTTATTATTATTATTGTAGAAGTTATGTGATGTCCTCACTTAGTGATAATATTTTTAAGATACATTTTCTTTGAAAAATAAAAAAGAAAGATCAATGAATGATAAACTATACATCTTATAATGCTCTCTCTTAGTAATATGTATGCCAAATGATTTTGAAAATTACTTAATGTTACAAAAAATTGACGGCACACACTAGACATTGGCATATTTTAGTGATAAAAAAATGAACACTTATTATTGCATTAAATATTTGATTCTCTTAATCATAACCAATATAAAAAATATCATGTAGTTTAGAAACTAGATTTAAAGTACTATAATTATTATCTTTTTTGGATCTTCAAATTTTGAGTGTGAGAATCTTATCGTACTCATCAAAGTTTCAATTTAGTTGATTTAAGAAAAAAAGTGGCCATGCTTGATTCCTTTTTTGTCTCCCATTTTCTTACAGTTACTTACTTTGTGCCTCATGAGCGAAGCCAAATGCCTTGAGTTGAGAGACTATAATCATGTATTTGTAGATAGTTTGAGGTTATAAGTTGTCATTAGAAAATCGTATCAAATATCTCATTAGAAAGCATTTAAAGCATCTCACTACAAAACATTTGTGTTGACATTTCATTAAAATTGACATCCTAAACATTACATCACTTGCTTGGTGTCTCTTTAGTTTTTATCATCGATAATGGGTCTAAACTATCCATCAAGTCAACAATCTTCCCTTTGATTTACAATATGGCTTGTACTTTTCAACTTAACCTCTTGTTCCAATGAAGTTGCCAAACACAAGATCACACATAGGTCAATTAACACATGACATATTCACAATAAAAAGACCATTTGTCAATTAACACATGACATATTCACAATAACAAGACCATTTCATGTTGAGGAAACGTGTTTTAGAAAAATAGTATCATAAGGAAAACAGCAGACAACCTATTCATACAACAATCCTAATTTTGATCGATATTCATCATAAATCACTAATAGTATATTCAATAATTAAATTTCAATTCCAATTATCAATCACAATATATAACATAATCTTTCTATATTAAGGATACAAAATTGACAAGAACTAAACATCCCTTTCCATTGATCGTTACTTTTCTTTTTTAGGCTACAAGAATCGAATAACTACCCTTATAACAACCTATTCATACAACAATCCTAATTTTGATCGATATTCATCATAAATCACTAATAGTATATTCAATAATTAAATTTCAATTCCAATTATCAATCACAATATATAACATAATCTTTCTATATTAAGGATACAAAATTGACAAGAACTAAACATCCCTTTCCATTGATCGTTACTTTTCTTTTTTAGGCTACAAGAATCGAATAACTACCCTTATAAATGCAGTCTACTGAATAAACTTTTCAACATGTCCGATGATGCTGGTATGGCATGACCTTCGATACCATAAAAACTTGGAGAGGCTAAGAGAATTGATGGTTAATCATTTAATTAGAACCTAGATTTTATGGTAGTGTCTCTTTATTTTCTCTAAACAAACCCACTCCCTACCTATATCCCCGTATTAGAGATCTCGACAGACGTTGCCCGTCGGATTAACTCATTCAACCAAAGCTTTTTACATTTACGCTCTCTCAAAACCCTAGCCATCAGGGTTTTATGCATCCACTCAAACAATATTAATTCTGCAAGGCGAACGGGGTTGCGAAAGAAGTCGAATTAATGGCTATTTCGTCTGTCTAATGGACAGAAACGCCTTCAATATCGTATTGTGCTCATCGAGATAAGCTCGTTGGTACCACATTTGATGTTCTCTGTTACTCATTAGTCTTATTTCTCCAATGGCGTTTCAGGGTAGACTGAAAGAGCTGTTTGTCAAATACGGTAAAGTCGGTTTAGGAGTTCATTTATCTGTGTCTGCCATGTCTATAGCGGGCCTTTACGTTGCCATTAAAAACAATGTAGATGTGGAATCTATGATTGCCAAAATAGGGCTTCATAGTCATTCCAAGGAGGAGACAGCGAAAGAAAATGAAGTTGCAAATCGGTTGCCTGGGGATGAAGAAATATTGAGTGGAACTAGAGATGGGACAGAAGAGACGAGAAAGCGGGGTTCTGATGTGCTAGTATCGGGTGGGGGAGCACTGATGCTTGCACTTCTATGTAATAAGGCGCTTTTTCCTGTGCGCGTGCCCATAACCATTGCTCTCACGCCTTCTGTTGCCAAGTTCCTTGCCAGTCGGAGTCTTGTAAAGGGTGGTTTTAGATAGGGTTTTACTTTTTTAAATTAGGGTTTCAGGTGATTTCTGAATTGGAGTTTCAAGCCCTTTTTTATCTAGGGCTGACTGAAATTTTATTGGGGATTGTCGGGTTATTGACTCAAAGAAGGAAATTTTTTACAGTTTTAATAGAATGGACTTCATATTTTACCGCAGATATGGTGTCAACTGTGATGAATTGTGAGGAATAGTGTTTATTTAATGAATATCCTCTTTTCCGGCACGCATTTTGTTCATGGAGTGTTTGTAGATTTATTTTAAGGGGAAACTGCTTATAGCCTTTTTAGTATCCGGCCAGAAGTGTTTTATAAAATTGAATGTGCTTTCTATATTGGTACAAGATGGCTTCTGTGTTATGTTATATTTCTCAGTTTGTTACTAGGTGTTATTCTATGCTTCGGGAGCAAGAGTGTAATAAAAAGAATCCAGTTTACGGGGTTCATAAATAATCTGTGTCTCAGAAATGAATATTTCTTGCTCTGTTTATCCTTGATGTTATTTTTGCATATGTATTTTATGTTTTTTTATGGCACGATTTACTGTTTAGGAAACTTTAAAGACTCCTTACTTTTGATTTGTCTCTTGAATTTACAAGTAAATGCTTCAGAGATGTATGGCCAATTGCCTAAATAATAAATGAATTGTTATGTAATGCCAGTTTTTTCTCTATGCATATATATGTTGTCACCACTGACCTCTTCATCAAATAGTCATTTCTGATATGATTTGCATTTCTGGGCAGGCATCTCTATCATATTTACATTGTCACAACGGACCACTTCATCAAATAGTCATTTCTGGTATGATTTGTATGTCTGTTCAGGCTTCTCATTCATATTTACATTGTCACCACGGACCTCTTTATCAAGTAGTTATTTCTGATTTGATTTGTATGTCTGTTTAGGCATCTCATGCATGTTTGTATTGTTACTATGGACCTCTTCATCAAATGGTCTTTTCTGATATGATTTATTTATCTGTTTAGGCATCTCATACATATTTAAGTTGCCACCATAGACTTCTTTATTAAATAGCCAGTTCTGATATGATTTGTATATCTGTTTATGGATATCAAGCATGAGAGAATGTTGTTAAGGCGCCTCAGGCTTATGAGACTGTTTCTTAGGTATGTTATGCTGCTTGAGTCTGTGTTTTTCTGTCCTGCTTCAATTTTTTTAACTCATCCTATTTGTTAATGCTTCCTACGTATGTAATGTAATAAAAAGGGACCTATAGCCATTTTTAGTAAACATGGAAAAGCCATTTGCAGAAGGTTCAAAAGTAATAGAGCAAATGGTATCTGTAGTTCCTTAAACCAGAGATTAAATAAGGAAGAACATGCATACGATAACACACATTCACAAATATCAATTTCACTATACTAGATCATTAATGCAAATTGACATCGTAAGTTGTATTGCGCTCTTTTGAGAGGGTGTCTTAATCATAAAGTTTTGCTCCCATCTCTACATCTTTGCTTCATTATTAGCCATGATCTTTATATTCTCGATCACTTCCTTAAAATCCACATTCCCCTTTTGTCAACCATTTTTGTGCTGTGTGGGAGGGATCCTACATGATGTGGATTTGATTTGAAATTTAAATTTTTAACCATTTCCTTATAGCCATTAGGAGCTGATTTTGTACTTGTTTGTGGAAGGGATGTATTATGTCTTTCTTATTTAAAGATATTCATTCGAGTATTAACTATTTTAGTTATCATTTGAATTCCTAGAACATCAAGGATTATTTAATATCAACATTTTGATTTCGTGCACACAAAAAATAGAATAACTAGCATCAAAATTTTAAGTAGTAAACATTTGAGTGAATTGTGTTGTAGAAGGGAAAATCGTGCTAGGTTAGATTTGTCAATCAACACCACATCAATAATACATAACACCAATTTTTTTGACTTGGGAAGACTCATTGCCAGCATCTCCTCATGCTTGGTTATAGTTCCGGTTAAGCACACAATCTGATCTGCTCCGCCACACTTCTTCACACTTGTGAAGGATCAAAACATTTGTTCGCACACTTATCTGATCACACACATTTACTACGCAGATACTCTCACATGACTATCTTTCAAGGTTGGCTCAACACATTACAAATTACAAGAATATAACCACATGCTACAACATAACATGCGGACCAAAACAATGTCAGTTAAGACATAGTTAGGACCTAAATCACCACTTCGAAAACGAAACACTTCCAAGAACTATGCTTCGAACAGTCACAACACGCTACAATCATCCGGTTGGCCAAGAACACCACATAACATGAACTTACTGAGGAAATCATCAATAATGCTCATAACAATCAACGCGGACCATCAACACGGATAGGACACGATCTAGAAACATCCATAAGCATCATGAATTATCACAACAACAACCGCAACATCACCACTTACTAGAATCTTCATCATCATTATACCGAACCTCAAGAATATCAATTGAATTGACTGTCAAACTAAAAGATTCACTTGTGGACCTCCAAATCACAAATCATCTGAATCGAGGACACAGATGAACGTCCCAAACACTTTGCCAAACCGGCAAACCAAGATATTGCAACTCAGAGCAATGCAGAGTAAAATTCAGAACATTGATCAACACTGAGCAACAAAATAACCAACCACAATATCGGATCTCATAGCTCGATCAAATCTCCATGCGGACCATTGAAACTTTAGTTGAATCAACTAGAGATACTTAACTCAAAACTCTTTAATCCACAACAACTCATCTGCAACACACTAGCCAAACCATCTCATTTAAACTAACTGCAACACTAAGGAATATGTTGACATCAATGACAACACATTACTCAACAAACTTCTCAACAATATCCAACACATACACCTAGCAAGATTTGTGGGTTACAAAGTAGATCCATACAATGTCTCGTGTAATTCAACAACCTCACCAACATAGATCTAAATTATCTTGTAGTAGGATCTTGTAGTAGGAGGTATACAATGTCCCTTGTAATTCAACAACCTACCCAACATATATCTAAATATTTGTGTCCTTACATGTTAGGTAGGAGGTATAGACTTAGCAAATTGTTTTGTAAAAGTAACCATCTTTCTAGATAAGTCCTTGGGCTACAAACGAGATCCATTTGTGTGGGATTGATCCATTCTAGGACTAGGTCGCTACAAACAAGATCCATTTGTGTGGGATTGATCCATTCTAGGACCAGGTCTTCATAGAGTATTTTATCCATTGTTGTGGGTGTTAGATAGTTCAAATTACCAAAAAACAACTGAGAGGGGGGCGGGGGTGAATTAGTTGTCACAAATTATCAGAACCATTAGCAATTTAAACTTTAATACCGGAATCTAAAACATTAATACTGAAATAACAGGTAATTCAATTAAACATAAACAATAATAACAGAATACAAGCCATTCACATAACACCAAGATTTATACGTGGAAAACCCGGTAAAGGGAAAAACCACGGTAGGAAGCCTACCCACAGTCAGATAATACTCTTGCAGTATGTGAATTACAATTGAGGGCTCTGCACTTGCAGGAAGGCCAACAGCCTAGAGCGCACTGCTCATCACAAAAGGAGCCTCACTGACTACATATAAATCCTGACTACAATCCGGAGAAGTGTTGAATTGCAAAAGATAACATCTCTTATGCTTGAATACAGTTCCAGTTAAGCTCAATACTAGAGGACTAAATCCTCTTACATAAACCCAATTCGATCTCCAATGATCGACCAACTCCTCTACTTGAATGATACTACATTATTCGCACATTACATTCTCTAACTACGACCTCTAACAATAACCATGATGATCTACAATGAGATCTTACATCTATATAGACAAACCCTCGACCATAAACAATTAGGTCAGCCACCAGATAATAAACCAATTACATAATTACAAACCATGTCAGCTTTAGACTAAACAAATAATATCTAACACAAAACATCCCGAAAATACATCGATAGGTCCAATCCACACGTTACATTAAAGTTTGTCCATAACCTAGATCAATTGGGACCCAATATAGGTCCACATGCCTCAACAATGATCTCCATTCGCCAAGTCTTGAAGATGATCACCAACAACATCCTGAAACTCCACCAGAAGTTGCACCAACACCACTTATGCAATTCATCAAAGATCTTCACCAAAAGCTCTGTCGGTGAAACCCACGTCGGAACCAGAAACCAAGCTTCTAAGCAACCAGGATAACATCCAATTATCAAACCAAAACCAACTGATCAAATATGAGCATGAGTATCATGAACAAGCCAGTTCCATCACCAAACTATTCCGGAGCCTACCAGATCATGCCGGATCCAAGTCAACCAGAAACCATTCATCCTATCGAGACCAGAAGGGTGTCGGTAAAGCATCCAAACAACTAGTGTTGACATTAATGACAAAACATCAATGCAACACATAATCAATTCCACCAAACCACCAACATTCTCCTCCTTTGACATTGATGGCAACACTAGATGTGAAAAACATCAAGTACCAAAAAAATGTCAAACAAGTCTCCTCCAATGGAAGATAACCAACTTCCAACAATCTCTCGCATACAACTCTGAATATCAATATCACCCCCCCCTTTTTTTTTTTCACATCAATATCACTCCCCCTTTGACATCAATTCCAGAAATCTGACAAAAATATCAAAGCAAGAACATAAACCACTGGATCACAAAGCTAACTACTCCCCCTAAGCAGTAGCATCCCACATCAATGCCAAAATGAATAGTTTGATAATGCATGCCAAACTGATGTCAAACCGCATCAATCAAGTTTCTACTGGAAAGGCAGAAACTCCCAATTCCTTGGGCAAAGGTTTAGTGAAAATATTTGTATACTGCTCTTTAGTGTTCACATAAATGTTTAACTTCATTTGCTTCCACCTTCTCTTTCAAAAAGTTGTACTTGATAGATATGTGCTTTGTTTTGGAATGAAATACTAGATTCTTTGATATCAATAGCAGTAGAGTTATCACAGTGAATAACTACCAGTGCATCACAATCCACCTTTATATCCTTCAACATTTGCTTCATCCATAAAACTTGTGTACAGTTAATAGCAACAACAATATACTCAACTTCAACAGTAGATAAAGAAGTACATGACTATTTCTTGCTGATCCATGAAACCAATTTCTTTCCAAGAAAGAAAGCTCCACCGAAAATATTATTCCGATCATCAACATCTCCAACCCAATCAACATCTATATATGCACATAAAGTAAAGTTATCATCCTTAGGGTACCACAAGCCATATTCCGATGTACCTTGTAAGTATCTAAAAATTATTTTCACCGCAATCTCATGATTTTCTTTAGGATCACTCTGAAATCTTGAAACAATACAAACAACATTCATAATGTCAGGCTTAGTTTGAGTCAAATAAAGCAGACCTCCAATCATAGATTTGTATCTTGTAGGATTTACCGATATAGAAACATCTTTTCTTGTCAATTTATCACTTGTAACCATATGAGTACTTACCAGTTTAGAATCTCCCATACCAAATTTCTTCAACAATTCCTTAGCATATTTAGTTTGACAGATGAAAATACCTTTGTCAGTGTGAGTAATCTGCAAACCTAAGAAAAATTTCATCTCACCAATCATAGACATCTCAAATTCTTTCTCCACATTCTTAGAAAATTCTTTGCATAACTTATCTTCACCTCCAAAAATAACGTCGTCAACAAATACTTTAATAATCAGTATATCATCATCAGTGATCTTATAATATAAATTACTGTCAACACCACTCTTAGTAAAACCAAGCTTTAAAAGATATTTATACAACCTTGCATGCCAAGCTCTAGGTGTTTCTTTCAATCTATATAAAACTTTCCTTAACCTGCAAACCATATTTGTATCATCTGATAGTGAAAAACCACCAGTTTGCTCAATATAAACTTCATCATCAAGATTCTCATTCAAAAATGCACATTTAACATCCATCTGATAAACCTTGTAGTTTTTATAAGCAACATAGGCAATAAATAATCTTACAGTTTCAATTCTAGCTACATGTGCATTCCTTCCTTCTAAGGATATCCTTTACAAACCAATCTAGCCTTATTCCTTATAACTTGACCATCTACATTCAATTTATTCTTAAAAACCCATTTAGTTCCAATAACATTTTTATTTTTAGGCCGGGGAATCAAGGTCTATGTGTTATTTTTCTCAATCTGATCTAATTCTTCTTCCATAGCTTTCAACCAATATTCATCTTTACATGTCTCAATTATTGATAACTGTTCAACTTGTGAAATTAAACATACCTCATTAGTTGTCAGTCTTTTTTTTGTCATGATCACTCCATTTCTCTTATCCCCAATGATCTGATCTTCTGAATGATTTAATCTCACATACCTAGGAGTCTTCTGACTTTCTATTCATCTTCCTTGTTCTTCACTAACTGTAGAATTCTCTGATGTTGTCGGAGTAACTGGTTCAACACTATGTTCCAGTAAAGGTGCTACCGGTTCAGATATAATCATTTTCACTGTCGGTTCCTTCTCATAAACTCGTATTTGACTTATGTTCAGCTCATCTACTTCGACATTAGCACTCTCCACAATTCTCTGCAATCTCTTGTTATAACATCTATATGTTGTGCTTTCATTAGAATAACCAAGAAATATGCTTTCATCACATCTAGGATCAAATTTCTCAATAATATCATCTCTCTTGATATAACATTTAATACTAAAAATTCTGAAATACTTAACTGTAAGTGTATTGTCAAACCATAATTCATAAGGTGTCTTATCAGTTTCTCCTTTGATATGTACTCTGTTGAATGTATAAACCGCTGTGCTCATTGCTTCTTTCTAGTAGATATGAGGTAGACTAGCTTCCATCATCATTGTTCTAGCAACATCCAAGATAGTTCTGTTCTTCCTTTCCACAATTCCATTCTGCTGAGGTGTCTGAGGAGTAGAAAATTGTCTTCTTATACCATGTTTCTCACAAAAGTTAGTAAACTCACTGGATGTGAATTCTCCACCATGATCCGACCTCAAACATTTAATATTCAATCCTATCTTAGTTTCCACTTTAGCCTTAAAGATCTTAAACTTCTCAAATACTTCAATTTTTTTTATTCAGAAAAATAACCCACATCATTCTAAAATAATCATCAATGATTAGCATGAAATATCTATCACCTTGAAAACTCTTAACTCTAGCATGGCCACACAAATTAGTATGAATAAGATCAAGAACATCATTTGATTTATCCTATTTACCCATTTGACATTCTTTACATACCGTATTATAGGGCTTTATAGTCTTAGGTATATCTCTAACTGCCTTAGCTGAACTGATCTTCAAAATGCAATCAAAATTCACATTATTAGCCTTTTATGCCATAGCCAACTCTCATCAATCTGTGTAATCAAACATGTTTTCTCACTAGAGTTCAAATGAAATATATTACCTTTTGTCTATGTACCGGTTGCAATCTCCAATCCAGACCTGTTAACGATTTTGCATTTTCCATCTTTAAACTGTAATTGAAATCCTTTATCTACCAATTGTTCTACACTCAAAAGATTATGCCTCAAACTTTCAACATAATAAACATTGTCAGTATTGTTCTTACCATCCAATGATATAGTTGCCTTTCCTTTGATCATACATGCTTTGTCATTTCCAAATCTAACCAAACCGCTATCAAATTCTTGCAAAGACAAAAACTTCCCTTTATCTTCAGTCATATGATGTGAACAACCGCTGTCAATTATTCATTCATCCGTGTCTTCAATTTTAGTAGCAAGTGCCTTTTCTTCAGGTACATTCTCTTCCAGTGTCGGATCATCCTCTTTGATAGCCAGGAACGCCCATTCCTTCCCATTGCCGAAACCACTAGCAGAGTCTTCCACCGGTTCATCATCTGAATCAGTAATGCCTTCCTCATTCGCTATGTAGCATTATTTGTCTATGATTTTCTTGTACTTATACCTCTTCTGATATCCAAGGTTAGGCTTAAATGATCTTCTAACTCTTTCTTCAAATCTTGAATTCCTTTCAAGACATCTAGATGCAAAATGGCCAATCTTATTACATGCAAAACATTTAAAAGGTGTTTTTCCTTCATACTTACTTCCTACCGGTCCTTTAGGTACTCTTGTAGCAAATAGTGCTTCAAGTTGCTCAAACTCATCATCTTTTCTCTTCATATCTTCTAATTCCTTTGCATACAAAGCTTTCCAATCTTGCTTACTAGTTGTAGATGTAGATGCATGAAAAACAGGTTCAGTCTTCACAGCTCCAGAAGGTCCAAAATCTTCAAGCTCAAAAGTAGATAGTCTCCCAACCAAAGTATCTCTGTTGACAGATGTATTAGCCACTGTTCTTAATTCATTGATAGCAGTAGCCTTCATTTTGTAAGCCGGTGGTAGGGCTCTTAGGACTTTAGAAACAATTTCATCTTCGCTCAGAGTTCCACCACAACATTGAATTCCCATAACAATCTCATTTACTCTTTCCATGAATGCAAAAATCCTTTCACCTTCTTCCATCTTCAGGTTTTCATATCTCACCTGGTAACCATCAAGTTTAGCAATCTTCACTGTAGGGTCACCTTCATTAAGAGTCTCCAACTTATCCCATATAGCCTTTCTAGATGATTTGCCAGTTAATCTCATTATTTGCTGATCATAAAGTGCACACAAGAGGGCTTCTCTTGCTCTACAATCATTCTCAAGCTCCTTGTCCAGGTTTGCTGGAGGAGGATTGCCAGATCCCAAATTATAGGGTGTGACACCATTTTGTGTGACCTCCCAAATCTCCTTGCCAAGACATCTCGGATGAGTCTCCATCCGAATCTTTCATACTATATAATTTGTTCCATCAAGCCTCAGAATATCCCTCCAAAAGATAGCTCTAGAAGAACTGGATGAACTTGAACTGTTAGTCGCCATAGGATCTTCCTCAAGCGGTTAAGCTTTTTGCAGATAGGATCAAGGCTCTGATACCAATTGTTAGACAATTCAAATAACCAGAAGACAACTGAGAGGGGGTGGGGGTGAATCTGTTGTCACAGATTACTGGAACCATTAGCAATTTAAAATTTAATACCAGAATAACAGGTAATCCAATTAAGCATAAACAATAATCACAAAATAAAAGCCATCCACATAACACCAAGGTTTATACGTGGAAAATCCGGTAAAGGGAAAAACCACAGTGGGAAGCTTACCCACAGTCAGATAATACTTCTGCAGTAAGTATGTGAATTACAATTGAGGGGCCTGCACTTGTAGGAAGGCCAACAACCTAGAGCGCACTACTCATCACAAAAGGAGCCTCACTGCCTACATATAAATTCAGACTACAATCTGGAGAAGTGTTGAACTGTAAAAGATAGCATCTCCTATGTCTGAGTACAGTTTCGCTTAAGCTCCTCTTACATAAACCCAATTCGATCTCCAATGATCGACCAACTCCTCTGCCTGAATGATATTACATTATTCACACATTACATTCCTTGACCATGACCTCTAACAATAACCATGATGATCTACAATGAGATCTTACATCTATATATACAAACCCTTGACCATAAACAATCAGGTCGACCGCCAGACAGTAAACCAATTACATAATTACAAACCATGTCGACCTTAGACCAAACAGATAATATCTAACACATAAGACATCCCGAAAATACATCGATAGGTCCAATCCACACTACATTAAAGCCGGTCCATAACCTAGATCAACCGGGACCCAATATAGGTCCACACACTTTAGCAATTATCTCCATCCGCCAAGTCTCGAACATGATCACCAACAACATCCTGAAACTCCACCAGAAGTTGCACCAACACCACTTATGCAATTCATCGAAGATCTTCACCAAGAGCTATGCTGGTGAAACCCACGCCGGAACCAGAAACCAGGCTTCTAATCAAGCAGGGTAACATCCAATTATCAGACCAAAACCAACTGACCAAATATGAGCATGAGTATCATGAACAAGTCAATTCCATCACCAAACTATACTGGAGCCTACTGGATCATGCCGGATACAAGTCAACTAGAAACCATTCATCCTACCGGAACCAGAAGGGTGTCAATAAAGCATCCAAACAGCTAGTGTTGGCATCAATGACAAAACAGCAATGCAACACATAATCAATTCCACCAAATGGCCAACAATGGGTTTAATATTATACTTTACTAAAAATAGTTTATAGCATAATATTGTGCCTATTTTTAAGTTCACTTAGGTGTAAAGGAATAAACTCTCCTTGAGGGTAGTTTAGGTTAATCAACTAAAATACATACACATAAGTACAATTAGCTTACAACAATTAATGAATTAATGAATGGTAGACGTGATTGATAATTTGTAATAATTATTTTAGGAAAGTAATACAACATAAAATAGGCACTTTACTTTGTAGCAAAAGTGGGGAATGCTATATGAAATGACATATAATTTTGAAATGTCTTGGAATTTGAAATAGTAAACTATAATGAAGTATATGTCTTTGTCTTGGGATTAGAAATTGTTGTCATTTAGTTTGTGATAGTCGATATGTCCCATGCCTATAAATTTATATTGTGAGATAAGTAGACATTTATTCTTCATTTAGCTTATGCACCTCTATGTATTTTGCAACTTTTGATATCTAAGGGTTAGTGGTATTTGTAAATACCCTGCTAAGGTTGTTAATCTATCACTAGGGGACACATTCTCTTAGGTCAACTTGTAGATTTGTGTACTCATTGATGAAAAACAATATTCAGTAGTTATGATTATGCACTAGGATGAATATGCATATCTAAATTCAGAATTTAGACATTACAAATGTAAATGGTTGCGATTTATTACTTCTATCTAATCATTATTACAATAAAAAATGTTGCTTCTTCGGGGAATACTCTTTGGCTCCATAATTTCATAAACTCTTTATCTTCTAAGATCTTAATCATAAATTGCATCAATTTTTGGAGCGCCTATTTCTTTCCTCACATTACAAAAGATATTTAATTTTATGATTAATATCACTAATATCTTTTTAAAAAGATAACTATATAATAATTCCTTTCTCATCAGTAATGTATGTCACTTGGTGTAGGCCATCATCATAAGAGACTTTTACTTGATTAATATTTTTGATTGATATCATTAATCTCTTTTTGATAAAGATAACTATATAATAATTCCTTTCTCAATGACAATATTCCTTTCTCATTAGTAAAGTATGTCATTTGATGTAGGACATCATCATAAGAGACTTTTTTTTCAAAAAGATAACTATATAATAGTAATTCCTTTCTCATTAGTAATGTAATATATGTCACATTACTTTTTTTTTTTTTTAATTTGTTAATTAGCACTAGCTTTTCTTTCATCATCCCGTGTATGATACTCAACATCAAATTTCAGAAACTCTAAAATTTATGTTCAACTATGAATCTCTTTCTCTTAAAGGTTAATCCTCTATAATAATAGGGAATGGAGGGAATAAGGTGAAGGTATTCTTTTATTGACCAATAAAATACATTCGATTTATATCCTTCTATTTGTCTTAGATAATCTTAGTAAAAACCTCTTTATCACATGTTATGGAAGATTGTTGGGTTTTATTCCTAATCCATGAAGTTTTAAGACTATAATTCCATAAGTATCAATCAATCAAACTATTTTTAATTCTTAGTTGAATCATTTTTTTTTTCAAAACATAATTGTTTAGTAAACTTTTTTTTGGACTAATTAACAATTATATAATATGATTTTATAATAGGTTTGAATATAAAGCTTGTCATAGTCAACATATAATAAAAAAATTATACAAATAAATAGCAAGAGTATAATATAAATTTAAAAGTTTTTTAATCTACTTATTTAATCCATGTATGGATTTTGAAACACACTAAAAGTTATATGAAATAAGATTAGTACCTCATTGTAGTATAAACCAATTTAAGGAGGGAAAAGTTATCCATTAATTCATCACTATATAATCTATAACCAAATACAAGCATAGAAGATTAAATCCATGTATGGATTTTGAAACGCACTAAAAATTATATGAAATAAGATTAGTACTTCACTATATACTATAAACCAATTCAAGAGGAAAAAGTTACCCATTAATTCATCACTATATAAGCCAAAACTAAATACAAGCATAGAAGTGGATTCTTGAAACCATAGTTTAAATATTGCCCTTTATCTTTAGGTGCCATTTCATCTCCTATTATTTTATGCAACAAGCATCCTTTGTTTTAATTTTTGGGCCACCTTATAATCACTACCAGTTATGCAATAAGCATTCTTTGTTTAAATTGTTGAACCATCTTATAATCACTACCAACTTAATTCGTTATTGGAATTCCAAGGTGCCAATAGTTTCCTCAAATACATACATGATGACTTCTTGGATGCCTTGCTTAACAATTGCTCTTATATTCGAGTCATAATTTAGAAAATAAAGGTTGAAAATTTTAGAGCAAGGAAAAGCCTCATCTAAATCTACACTTCCATAACTACTCAAATAAGAATGAATTCCTCTACTTTGTGACTTAAATTAAGAGAAATTTAAGAATACCATTTTATTCATTAATATATCCATTGATATTATATAATCTTTCATATGAGAAATAGGTTTAGTATCACTCTTTTGACCTTAGTCCTTTACATATTTAACTTCCTTATAATTCAACTACTGCACATAATGGTAGAGATGCTTCTATCCAATAAAATTTAATTGTGAGAAATTTAAACTTCAGAGCTTGGATAAAGGACCCAATTTTTTTTTTTATCTGCAAAAAGAACATGCCCATATGTCCCACTAGTGATATACACCTTAGTGTTAGCTCAAAGTAGACGAATTATTTTTATTATATTAGCTTAAAGCATTGTCGCATTGTGTTCTTTCTTCTATAAGTTAAATAGTCTAGAAGTATTCATTAAAAAGAAAGAAAGGGCTAGCATGAACTCGTGATGGACTTGGAATTTTTTGTGTATATTAACACTTGTATTTAAATTGAAAATATTTGGAAGGATGTAATCATGACTAATTTCATTTCACCAATTTTTATATCGATTTCGATAAAAAAAGATACAAGATGGAAAATCATTATGACCTTCAAAATCAATTTTGTAATTTGTTCAATGTTCATTGTAAATTAAAAATATAATGATGCTTGTGTAAATTATATTCAAAATTGATTTTTACAAATTTTGATTGTTGATCTAATAATGTAATAATTAAATTTTTATTTCAAAATTTATTTCACCTATCAAATTTATGTTCCAAAATAGGAAATATAATAATCAAATAACGTTAATAATTATAATATTATATATAATTCAAAAATTAATAAAAGGAACATATAAAATAATAGAAAATTAATGAAACTAGTTTTCTAAATGGGAGTGATAATTAATGTGCATTGAATAAAATTTAGTCATCAATCTTTATCATTTTTTTTATTAGTAAAGGGTCGAGGCCGATATATATATATATATAACTGTCTCAAAGATTATACCCTAGACTATAGATAGTTACAAAAAACCCCTTATATTTAGAGGGCAATAACCTGATTTTCTCCAAAAACCAAAGTACGAAATTGAAAATGAAAAACTAATTCTAAAATTAACTGAGACAAAAGGAAACATAGCTTCCTAACCCGAGCAACGAAGATTTCTGTCAAGAAAGAGTTCATCAAGCCGAAGAGGAAGAGCCTAGAGAAAGGGGAGAGTCTATCCATTCAATAATAAGAGGAATCCGCTTACCTCAAACCAATTGCTTTGGTTTCGGAAAACATTCAATCACCTCTGAAGGTTCTTGGCCTTAGCAAACCATGATATCTTTTAGCTCGGCTTCCCATTTCAGTAGCTTATCTTTCAAGACAATTCCAGAAAATCCATGAAAATCAAAATAATTTTTGATCCAATCTTTATCATTGGGTGTTGAAACATAAATTCATAGGTGGAGAGATTGAATTTGATGCGTTTTTCCCTCCATATAATGTCCTACTACATGCACTTAATAAAAAAATACCTTCAAAATCAATTTCTCATATTATTTATTGCAAATGAAAAAAAGATATCCAAGTCAATCTTAATAGATTCAACCATTTACTTATCTAAACAAATCTAATAGATAATCATTTATTTTGTATTTTGTTTCACCAAAGGTTGCCTTATCATATTTATGTTTTATAACAAAATTCTATTTATCAATCTTCAATCAGCATATGAAAAATTATATCATAGAGAAAATATATCTAACCAAACAAAGTTAATTTTAATATTAAGCTTCATCTAATTTTCACTCTTCTACACAAGAAAATTAGGGATTCTTTTGGCTCCTTTCTGAAACGTGAGCTAGATTTTGTGTAATGCCCCGCCAACAAACTCCGAAGGGATTAAGCCATAACACAAGAATAGAGTGCAATAATTTTTTTTTTAAAGTTACACAACATTAAAATACAACAAGATATCAAAGATTCAGATTACATAGCGAAAGACATCAACTAACACCTAAAGAGTTTCCCAACAAGATTACTTAATTCCACATTTAACTTAACTCACACTAATAAATCCAATAAGCTGATTATCTTATAACGAGATAATTATTAAACAAGGATAATTTCTTTCTGAAGATGAAAATATAATTCACAAAATAAAGTTCATCTATTAAGATTTATCTTTACCCTTCGTTAAAACTTTTCATTAAAATATAAGCCATGCATCTAATATTCTAACACACAAGAATTTCATCATAAACTTATGAGATCTTTCCATGCATACTATATTTCCTTAACAACAACTGAATATATTCCATTACTCTAAGCTAAATTCTTTCGTGATACAATTTACTGCATTCAAGAGAGGACTGCATACATGCATTTTAAATTAATTTCATCTTATCCACTTATACATTCTATCAAAATGTCATCCATACATGCTAACACTAAACATGAAACATAAGAATAAAAGCATCACATAACACCAAGATGATCTCGGAGTTCACCCCTAAAGGGCTACATTTCCGGGTCTGCTCAACTGCAAGACCCCTCTAATAATTAATAAAGGTTAAGAATACATGAGGTTCTCATAATTTACAATCCTGCCATCAAGGCGAAACATAACCAATATACAAATGACCACATCAGTCAATAAATACATAAACGATCCCTGAAAAGGAAAGGATCCAGCTGAACATAATCGAAGCTAATACAAAGGTCCACTAGAGCATCCATAAAACTGAGTCATCGTAACCCCAGGTCTAGCATAAAATCAGGTACTCACAAGGGTATAAGCAACAGGACGACTCCACAAAAGGTGCTCCTATCAAGACCATACAACAACACACTAGCGAATGTAGGGACAAGTGTCATCACACAACCTGGTATGGTTACCATGGCAGGTCTTCATAGGTTCCGACCCCATACACTGGGTTACCCTGGCAACCTAATCCAAACTTCCAGCCCATCCAAGCCTCATGTGGACCCACACATCCTTTTACGAAGACAAGGATGATGGTTTGCCATTTCAGGCCTTCTCACAGCATGTTGAGTCTTTGTTAGCACTCGTCCCATGTGTGAGGCACAATTATCTTACTTAGAGATTAACATTCTAATCTACTGTTAGGTTATCACTTATTAGACTTACTTTCGATGGGTTACCCAACAGCCACTTTGGGCGCGGCCCCCAATTGAAAGCCACTTTCCCATATGACACTAGACTATACTCAAACGAACTCAAAAACCAAGGAACACACAGGGTCAAGCAAACAAAGTTCAAAAAGGAGGAAACAACCATTTGGTCAAACACGACTCAAAAGAGGTACACTTACTGACGGTACTCTAACCAGAGACCTGACCAACTATGGTCAACCACGAATCATCATTCGACACCCCCATAAAGGATATGACCAGTACAACACCACAACAAAATAACAATCAACTCAAGACCGAGGACAAAAACAGGTACCCAAATAAACCTTAAGACAGGGTCCAATCAAACAAAGCAAGGCTTGCCATTACTTAAGCAAAAGCGAATACAGAAATTAAACTCGCATAGGCAATAACCAACAAATACAATCTTTTTCGAAATGATTTAAACATTAAATGTCGATCAAGTTTTCTAAATGGTTTAAGTTAGATTACAGTTATTCACCTCATCTAGGTACAGGTTGCTCTTGGTTTTCTAACTCTCTAAGGTTCATTTGCATCGAACATACATAAATACGCCATTATGAGTTCTTAAACCAATTTCACATGAATATAATTAAGCAACCATTAACCAACTAAATATGATATTTAATCTTCAATTAAAACATCATTGTCATACTGGTTCAAAAATAATTCCTCCAAATTCGTCTTTTCAGAACCAAGTTAAACTATACGGATCAAGGAAACATAAACATATAAGGAATCCAATTAAAGATAGTCCATTCCTAACTTAACAATTATTTCCTTATGCATATAGAAAATTACCAGAATTAAATATTAATTACTATATATTTATTAATCCGCAATTAATAAAATATATACAATTGATAATAACAAAATAACAAATTAAGTTTCTAATTAGAAAATATGCATTAATAATAAATACAATTTGAAAATTAATTAAAGTATATTGCCACTATACAATTAATTAATTACAAATATCATAATTTATTATTTAAATACCATATTTAAACTTAATTAAAATTTACATTTAATAATATTAAATTATTATTATATATATATATTTTTATTATAAAAAAAAAATATTAAAAAAAACATTTACTTTTTTTAACGGAAAAAAAAGGGTAGGGGGGGGTGGGGAAGGGGATGGACCCCACGTAGGTCCCCCTTGGTATCTCCCCCCATACCCTTTTTTTTTTCGTTAAAAAAAAAAGGGTTTGGGTGGGGGGGGGGATACCAACGTGGACCCCACGTGGGTCCCCCATGGTAGCCCACGCCACCTTTGGCAGCACTGCTACCAAAAGGTAGTAGTTTGCTACCTTTTGGTAGCAGTCCGCTACCATTGGTAGCGTTGCTGCCAAAAGGTAGCAGCCGCTACCTTTGGTAGCAACTGCCTCCCGCGTGGTGGGGGTTTGTGCCCTGCCACATGGGTTTATATTATTATTTTTTTTAATTTTAATTTAATCAAAAAAAATTTTAAACATTGTTTACTGTGAAAAAACACAGTCAGTCTCCTAGAGACTTAAAATTTATTTCCAGCATGATAGAGGTTTTCAAAATTGGAAGAATTTGTGGAATAACCATCCAAATAAATAATCTTTTTGGGCATAAGGAAGCTCATTTTTCATACAAGAAACAAGCAATCAGCCAATCTTAACTAATTTCCACAATAGTTCTTAATCTTGGGCAATCAATGGATAATTTGAAACCAAGATTGCATGAAGAGCATTCAAGCCCTTTTTTTTAATAAAATTTAAACAATAAATAATTGATAACCAAAATTCCTACCTCAATAAGCATTCCTGAAAAGGATCTGATGAAGAGCCCCAACCTGCAGCTCAAGAAATCCTTCTCCTTCCAAAACCCCCAAATTTTCCATCCAAAAACATTTTCCGAAAAAAATCAATCCGCAATATTTTCCAAAAGTCTAGGTTAAATGGGAAAAGTTTGACCAAAAAATTTATTTTTGGAATTAAAAATATTTTATTTAAAATAAATCCCAAAAACAATTCTTTTCCAACTATATCAATAAATTAACTTTTCTTTTCAACTTAAAATTGATTTTTCCAAATAACTGAATTTAACCTTTCTATTTCCAAAATGCTAAGAAGATAAAATTAATTCTATTTCAATTAAATTTCGATCTTTCATTTCATAAGCATAAACATAATGCATTTAATATTTAAATTTAACCATTTAATTGCACTTGCTACCAAACTGAATTGGGCAATTCAATTAACGATTAATCACATAAAGAAACCCTGTTTAATTTAGTCCATTAATCTTTAATGCACAAACACATAAATAATCACATTAAATACTAAGGACTAATTACTCAATTTAACCATACACACCAAACACGCCACCCAAGAACACCAAACAAACAGACGACCCGCAACCCAACCAAAAGGGAAAACAGACGAACGATTGACGATGCTCACTTGAGCACGACAATGGTCAAATGAGGGTATCACGACCACCTAATCCAACTCTAAGGATTAAAGAGGTACACTCAAACCTGCGAATCCAGGTGGAGACGAACCTCGCACCCATGCGGTATTGTACCTGAAATCTCCTGCAACCAAGAGTCACACATGCATACATATATATACTTAATGAAAGTGTTAGCTCGAGACAATAACAATAATATGATAATTAATTAACTTGCATACAAACTGGTGCGAAAACCACAATAACAACTATGCACTAAAATCAAAACACCTGACTATAATCATTATATTATGATAAACTAACCAAGGTCAAACCGAGATTAGAAGTTGATTAGGGCAGGGGTACTACATTCTTCCCCCCTAGGTTCCGACTTACTCCTGGAAGTCGTAAGGCTAGATGGAGAACATGTCGCACGCATTAGCCCTGAAACTCATTCAACAAATATCAAATTGCACATAGGAATCTTTCCATAAATAATTGAAACATTATTGCTAAGTCCTTTACAAATGCCATTATCCATTGGCAAGATACATCTTAAAACCATACACTTCTTAAAATATTCCAGTAATCATCAATAATCATAGTAGAGGAACAAGAATTTTCTCTCTTTCATTACACCAAATTAATGTATTACAAAGAGGTAAACAACAATTACCATACTCATCTACCAAATATGACAAGAAAACATGCCATCAGGATTAATTTCTGTTACCATTACAAATTTTTCATAAAACTTTATCACAAAGAACTAGCTTCAAATATCAATTTATACAACCAAATTAACCTTCATGAATAAGAGCAACGTAAATAACTCAACTGTTTACACTTGCCAGGCATAAGAAAACCTTTCCAAAGACTATGTCCCATAACATAGTGACAAGTTAACACAATTTACTCCATGATACACATAATAACCATCCACAAACTGGAATGCATAACTCAAAAGGCCACATGTGAGCATGTCTAATGCTCAATCAAAGATAACATGCACGATCAACATCTCTATGCCTGATCTCAGAACAATCATATGATCATAAATATCCAATATCTCACTCAAGGCTCGATGGTGCTAGGCACACCATAGCAGTGCTACCTTCCATACAAGACCTTCGTGAACATCCCTTGTTGAGTAAGGTGGTTAGCCTCCAAGAGATAGTCACCACACATAGGTAGGTAGTGGATCCTAGCTGCATCACAACCTCACATACCCCCATCCTCAAGGTTCCTTACGTGTACTTCCTTGTACACACTCTGCCAAGACTGTCTCGTACGTCCTTGGAGAGGAATTTCACATTTCAACACAAGACCAGCATACGAAAACAATAAGGATAAACCAGTTTAGCCACCAAAGTACAGATGAATAAAGATAATAAGTCATCAATTCCAATAGTAAGACAAGAAAATAATTTGGAATTTGCAACACCAAATCAAGAATGCAAAAGATCACAAGATCATGGCTAAACCTTCAAAGTCAAAGTAAAATAAATTGCTGGTCCCCAAAGAAATATAAAGAATATCACAACTGCACATAAAATCACTATGTGAGCATCTAGCCACCAACGAGGAAGGAAGGAACAATCGTCTAGCTATTGCAGTAGCTCGTCATGTGGTGTGACATAGTCACACTACCCACATGGCATGGCGGTGTGCACCTCGACATCACCCCGCATCACGTCGTCACACGACATGGCAATACCCCAAGCGGAGAAGACACGCAATGGACATATCCCGCATGGTAGTGTACCTCGCGGAAACAAGCACACGCAGGTCACGTCCCGCACAACGACGTATGTATAAGGATACTCGCCGTAAGTCAGAGGTATACATGACTAAGGTCCACCCACATGCCCACCAACACATACTAACTGGAAGCTCATGTGGATAAACCTACCTTTCATGAAGACAAGGCAAAGGATCCTCCAAATTACACCATCACTATGCTCAAGAATCACCATCAAAATGCTCAAAAAAAGGAAGGAATAGGCTGCCACACATAAAACTATAAATAGATTCATCAAAGGGAAAGTATTGAGTACACCTTTGATACAGTTTTATTGTATAACTATATCATTCCTCAAAATAGAGAAGCTAAAGTCGCTTCGCACCGACATTACTCGTACGCCAATCCATACTATTCAAGGAATGATGACTTCTAATACTACCCCTTAACATACTGAATTACCCACAACTCGGGGTTTGGTACTTAGTAGGGAAACAAATAAGCAACATCACATAAACAATATGGTTTCCCATACTCATAAGCAACATATCCTCCATGGTTGATTACTTCACCAATCCATGGGCACATACAATAAGTACTGGTTTAGTCACATTTACGGGGAGTACTTTCCAGTACGCTATCATCTACACAAGGAAGATTTAAATAATGCTTCCCACCTGCATAACTGAATAAAGTTTACTCTAGATACAAGTACTGAAATTATTAACAATTCACAATTACATAAGGAAATAACATCATTCCTATATCTTTCTCGAATTTCACTAAGCATCCGTATTCACATGCTTAATAAACATTCTATTTAAATCAATGCATTCTTTAATACCATTTCTAAAAATCTTATAATATAGTCAATGAGAAGGGAAAGAGAGTTTGATAACCAAACTATTTCCTACATAGACACAATATTAACAAAATCACACTATATACTAAAATTTCTCACTATAAGCCTATCATTTTAAATGCACGGTTTTCATTTCGCTATCATTTTAGAAGGATGCCAAACAACCTAACATGACATTTCCAATTAGTATGGTTGCAATAGGAGGTTCTAGTTTTTCCAAACAACAAAGATCAAAACAGGCAATCTTTCGATAATACCAAACCTCTTGAGAACACTCACTTATTCTTAATACAATACAGACACATGTCATAATTTGCAACCTATCATTGAAAAGCAAGTTACGATCAAAAGGTAAGCGAGGAGCTATCACCAAAATAATACATACTAATGCATGCACATCAAACAAGCTTTTCATTTGCACTATCTAAACATAATAAGGCAATTACATATATTCAAAAGCAAGTTCAATGGAGCATTGCTAAAATAGATCCACAATCAAACTGGTTTAATGAAACACATAAAAGAATCTTTCGTGGAACACATTAATACACTCTTGAAGCTATTATAACATGTTCCCTTTAACACCTCTTTTACAAACAAAGTAGCTTCACATAACAACTATTCGCATACTAATGCACATTACTTAAAATAGAACTTAATTATGTTACTCCCACAATACACATGGATAATTCTTTAATGTAAACATACCGTTTCCTCCCAATTACCACTATTAACTTTCAAACCCCTAGCCCCTTTTATTATCTAAAACACATAAGCGTCATAGGGTTCACACAAGGGTTCAAGAAGTCACAACCTTTCTCTTGCAAAAAGAAACCTCATATAAGAGATAATTACACATATCCCAAACATTTTAATTTCTAGAGAGAGAGAAGAATGGTCATAATCATTCAATTTGCTACAAAATAAGAATTCAATATCTTCCATACAAGTCCTTTAAGCAAACAACACTAAGCTAGATCATAATCTTAAACAAGCACATTTCACACTTTCTGATTCAAGACAAGCACTGACCAACCCAATTGGATTAGTCTAAAGAATACAACAATCAATAAGGAAGGTACATAGGAATCTCTTTCAGAATATGAGTAATCGTAGACCAAAAAATCAATAAGCAAACAAAGCACAGATAATCACTTAAAAGCACCAGCATCAAGAAGGTGAGAGCAAGGTGTGAACACACACATTACACACAAGTTAAGGTCTGCTCAATCACTCACATACAAAAAGGAGGATAAGCATACACATAAGGTCGATACACCTCACACCAACTAAGGGAACATACAACACCAGAGATCCCAGTGTTTGCAACATGGGCTCTGATACCAAATGTAATGCCCCGCCAGGAAACCCCGAAGGGATTAAGCCATAACACTAGAATAGAGTGCAATAATTTTATTTATTTTTTTAGTTACACAACATTAAGATACAACAAGACATCAAAGATTCAGATTACATAGCGGAAGACATCAACTAAAACCTAAAGAGTTTCCCAACGAGATTACTTAATTCCACATTTAACTTAACTCACACTAATAAATCCAATAAGCTGATTATCTTATAACGAGATAATTCTTCAACAAGGATAATTTCTTTATGAAGATGAAAATATAATTCACAAAATAAAGTTCATCCATTAAGATTTATCTTTACTCTTCGTTCAAAATTTTCATTAAAATATAAGCCATGCATCTAATATTCTAACACACAAGAATTTCATCATAAACTTATGAGATCTTTCCATGCATACTTAATTTCCTTAACAACAATTGAATATATTCCATTACTCTAAGCTACATTCTTTCATGATACAATTTACTAAATTCAAGAGAGGACTACATACATGCATTTTAAATAATTTTCATCTTATCCACTTATACATTCTATCAAAATGTCATCCATACATGCTAACACTAAACATGAAACATAAGAATAAAAGCATAACATAACACCAAGATGATCTCGAAGTTCACCCCTAAAGGGCTACATCTCCGGGTCTACTCAACTGCAAGACCCCTCTGATAATTAATAAAGGTTAAGAATACATGAGGTTCTCATAATTTACAATCCTGCCATCAAGGCGAAACATAACCAATATACAAACGATCACACCGGTCAATAAATACATAAGCGATCCCTGAAAAGGAAAGGATCCAGCTGAACATAATCGAAGCTAATACAAAGGTCCACTAGAGCACCCACAAAACTGAGTCATCGCAACCCCAGGTCTAGCATAAAATCAGGTACTCATAAGGGCATAAGCAATAGGATGACTCCACAAAAGGTGCTCCTATCAAGACCATACATCAACACACTAGCGAACGTAGGGACAAGTGTCATCACACAACCTGGTATGGTTACCATGGCAGGTCTTCATAGGTTTCGGCCCCATACACTAGGTTACCCTGGCAACCTAATCCGAACCTCCAGCCCATCCAAGCCTCATGTGGACCCACACATCCTTTCGCGAAGACAAGGATGATGGTTTGCCATTTCAGGCCTTCTCACAACATGTCGAGTCTGTGTTAGCACTCGTCCCATGTGTGAGGCACAATTATCTTACTTAGAGATTAACATTCTAATCTACTATTAGGTTATCACTTATTAGACTCACTTTCGATGGGTTACCCAGCAACCACTTTGGGCACGACCCCCAATCGAAAGCCACTTACCCATACGACACTAGACTATAATCAGACGAACTCAAAAACCAAGGAACACACATGGTCAAGCAAACAGAGTTCAAAAAGGAGGAAACAACCATTTGGTCAAACACGACTCAAAAGAGGTACACTTACTGACGGTACTCTAACCAGAGACCTAACCAACTATGGTCAACCACGAATCATCATTCGACACCCACATAAAGGATATGACCAATACAACACCACAACAAAATAACAGTCAACTCGAGACCAAGGACAAAAATAGGTACCCAAATCAACCATACGACAGGGTCCAATCAAACAAAGCAAGGCTTGCCATTACTTAAGCAAAAGCGAATACAAAAATTAAACTCGCATAGGCAATAACCAACATATACAATCTTTTCCGAAATGATTTAAACATTAAATATCGATCAAGTTTTCTAAATGGTTTAAGTTAGATTACATTTATCCACCTCATCTAGGTACAGGTTGTTCTTGGTTTTCTAACTCTCTAAGGTTCATTTGCATCGAACATACATAAATACGCCATTATGAGTTCTTAAACCAATTTCACATGAATATAATTAAACAACCATTAACCAGCTAAATATGATATTTAATCTTCAATTAAAACATCATTGTCATACTGGTTCAAAAATAATTCCTCTAAATTCGTCTTTTCAGAACCAAGTTAAACTATATGGATCAAGGAAACATAAACATATAAGGAATCCAATTAAAGATAGTCCATTCCTAACTTAACAATTATTTCCTTATGCATATAGAAAATTACCAGAATTAAATATTAATTACCATATATTTATTAATCTGCAATTAATAAAATATATACAATTGATAATAACAAAATAACAAATTAAGTTTCTAATTAGAAAATATGCATTAATAATAAATACAATTTAAAAATTAATTAAAGTATATTGCCACTATACAATTAATTAATTACAAATATCATAATTTATTATTTAAATGCCATATTTAAACTTAATTAAAAACTTAATTAAAGTTTACATTTAATAATATTAAATTATTATTATATATATATTTTTTATTATAAAAATATATATATTAAAAAAACATTTATTTTTTTTAACAAAAAAAAAAAGGGTAGGGGGAGGGGGGGGGGGGGATACCCATGTGGGTCCCCCTTGGTAGCCCACGCTACCTTTGGCAGCGCTGTTACCAAAAGGTAGCAGTTCACTACCATTGGTAGCGCTACTGCCAAAAGGTAGCAGCCACTACCTTTGGTAGCAACTGCCTCCCACATTGTGGGGGTTTGTGCCCTGCCACGTGGGTTTATATTATTATTTTTTAATTTTAATTTAATCAAAAAAAATTTAAACATTGTTTACTGTGATAAAACACAGTCAGTCTCCCAGAGACTTAAAATTTATTTCCAGCATGATAGAGGTTTTCAAAATTGGAAGAATTTGTGGAATAACCATCCAAATAAATAATCTTTTTGGGCATAAGGAAACTCATTTTTCATACAAGAAACAAGCAATCAACCAATCTTAACTAATTTCCACAATAGTTCTTAATCTTGGGCAATCAATGGAGAATTTGAAACCAAGATTGCATGAAGAGCATTCAAGTCCATTTTTTATAAAAAATTTAAACAATAACTAATTGATAACCAGAATTCCTACCTCAATAAGCATTCCTGAAAAGGATCTAATGAAGAGCCCCAACCTGTAGCTCAAGAAATCCTTCTCCTTCCAAAACCCCCAAATTTTCCATCCAAAAATATTTTCCAAAAAATATTTTTTTTCCAAAAAAAATCAATCCCCAATATTTTTCAAAAGTCTAGGTTAAATGGGAGAAGTTTGACCAAAATTTTTATTTTTGGAATTAAAAATATTTTATTTAAAATAAATCCCAAAAATAATTCTTTTCCAACTATATCAATAAATTAACTTTGCTTTTCAACTTAAAATTGATTTTTCCAAATAATTGAATTTAACCTTTCTATTTCCAAAATGCCAAGAAGATAAAATTAATTCTATTTCAATTAAATTTCGATCTTTCATTTCATAAGCATAAACATAATGCATTTAATATTTAAATTTAACCATTTAATTGCACTTGCTACCAAACTGAATTGGGTCAATTCAATTAACGATTAATCACATAAAGAAACCCTGTTTAATTTAGTCCATTAATCTTTAATGCACAAACACATAAATAATCACATTAAATACTAAGGACTAATTACTCAATTTAACCATACACACCAAACACGCAACCCAAGAACACCAAACAAACAAACGACCTGGAACCCAACCAAATGGGAAAACTGATGGACGACTGATGACGCTCACTTGAGCACGACAATGGTCAAACGAGGGTATCATGACTACCTAATCCAACTCTAAGGATTAAAGAGGTACACTCAAACCTACGAATCCAGGTGGAGACGAACCTCGCACCCATGCGATACTGTACCTGAAATCTCCTGCAACCAAGAGTCACACATGCATACATATATATACTTAATGAAAGTGTTAGCCCGAGACAATAACACGAAATATGAGAATTAATTAATTTGAGAACAAACTAGTGTGAAAACCACAATAACAACTATGCACTAAAATCAAAACACCTGACTATAATCATTATATTATGATAAACTAACCAAGGTCAAACCGAGATTAGAAATTGATTAGGGTAGCGGTACTACATTTTGTGAATGGGGTGTTGTTGATAAATTAAAGTCTAAAGTTTGATTTTGTAATGTTTTGTAATGTCAAAATATAATAGTAATGAATCATTAGAAACATCTTATTATTGATCAAAAGTACCAAAGAATTGATCAAAAGAATAGGGCAATAGCTAATAAACATGGTTCAATATCTCAAAAGTGCATTTTTGTCAATCAAATGTGCAAAATGATAGATCAAAAGTGTCACTATGTTAGTGAGATCCATAGGAGGATAAATCAAAAGTGTCACTTTGTTAATTAGATGCATAGAAAGATAGGTCAAAAGTGCACCTCTATGTGTCAAAAGCACAATTTTGTAGGTTAAAAGTGTGACTCTGTGTGTCAAAATTACAATTCTATAAGTCAAAAGCATATCTCTATAATGGATAATTTTTAAAAATCTTGTTTTCCAGAAAGAGATCAAACAACAAAAGCAATGGCTAATGAATTTTCACGATGTGAAGCATGAATTGTCTTTTACTAGTCTCACATAAGAAGACACCAAGCACATTAACAACCTAAAATCATTCAAGTGGGTGTGTATCCCCAGTGCAAGCCCAATGACAAAATACCTTCAAAAGTCAATAGGTAGGTATCTAGTGGCATAAAGGCTCATCTTTTCCCTTTTTGGAGGCCTTAAAACCTTTTCCCCAAAAAGTCTCTCTCTACTTGGGAAGGTACATGTTGAGTAACTTCAAGCTTGATATTGAACCTTGCACCACACTAGAAAGATGACCAAAGGTCTTAGGCTGTCCAAATACAAGGTTTTTAGGGGAATATATGAACTAAGGGGCCTGTCTACATCAACGAGATTAGGAGGGTCTCTCCTTCTCTCTTTACCACCTAGTCTTGATAGATGGACGATCTTAGGACTCTACTAGACATGACAAATCCCTCTAAAAGTACAATTTTTTCTCTCCCCCCTTTACATACCCAACCAAAAAGTGTGGTTGAGTTTGTCCCTTGGGGTGATGAAATCCACAAATAGGCCTCTCAAAGGGAAAGATTGATACTAGTGTTTCTAATCCTTAGGCTCACATAAAGTGCAAGGAGAGATCATACACAAGATAGGTCAACCTTGGGTAAACACACCAAATAAGTTTGATCTCCAAGTACACATGAAGCACAAGGATAAATCATACGTGCACCACTAGCCTACACAAGCACAACAAGAGGTTCATTTACCCTTTAAAAATGAAATTTAATTCATGTGGATGAAGAGGATAAATTATTCAAATAACTAAATAATTCAAAACTATTTAATTAGTGTTGAGAGATGAATTTGATTAATTAAAAATTATTTAATTAATGGATGTAATGTTACTTGATTAAATAATTAAATTCAATAAATATTTGATAGAAGAATTGATGAAACACAATGAAGTATTTTGATTAGATAAGCATGGGAAAGGGCCCAGACTCATTATAATAAAAATAGCCTTTGAGGCAAGTAGGGCTAGTGTCACCAACAATGAGATTGGGAAAACCAGCCAAAGAAAAAAACATGCTTTTGACTGAAGCAAAGAATTGATGGGAAATAAGGGTCTTGACCCTATACTAAAGACTTCTCTTTCACAATAGAAGAAAGAGTTTTGGATGAGGTAGAAAGACCTTTCCTCCTACAAACTATATTCCAATAAATATCATTATATAAGATCCGACTACAAGGGGAAACGAGAGGTGACCCCTTGACCCACAAGGGACCAACAACTAAAGGGGGACACAAGATGATAAGGAGAAAGGCATTCATTGACCACATGAGAAGACAAAATATGAGAGGAATACGTCGATACAATAGGAGTAGAACACATAGTTGGAGGAACCTCAACAAGGATCTTAAGGCACGACAATACCACACCAAAAGAAAGATGCTCATTGAAATCTTGGGAGGAGCCATCCTTCAAAGAGACTAGATTCTAGAAAGTCGAGTAGTCCTTTGTGGCATTCTTCCACCAAGTAGCAATTCCTTTTCGACATAAAAGAGAGCAATTCAAAGCCAAGTGACTAATAGCAAAGCAATGGTGACATCTAAAGGGGACACCCTTATAATCCACCATTTGTGTCCAAGGTCTTATCCCCAACCATCAAAACCACATCTCCATGAATACACTTGGAGATGTTAATATCCATCAAAATGCGAGTATATGTGGAATGCCTCATATGAGAAGTGAAATCATCAACCTTCAAAAAATGACTAACAAAATTGTCTATCACCTCGTAACAAGAATCTCCACAAATTGAAGGGAAAGATTGAGAAGTCTAATCCACATAAAACACACATTGAGTGGTTTGGAAAGGGGGTTAAAGGAAGAAGATCAAGACTTGACTAAGAGAGAGTGCTCTCCCAAAACCCATAGCTAACCTAGCATGAAGTTTTTGTCCTTTGAAGATGAAAAATAAGAAATGAAAAACCCTTTAGTATAGGGGAAGGGCTCAATCTTACTAGCCACAATGGGCTTCGAAGAAGCCATAACCTAACTATGCAAGTTAGGAAGAGAAGCCTAGAGGTTGGAGAAATGACACACCAAACCTCTATGTTGGTAGAAATCCTCATTTTCAGCCACGTCTGTACTACAAACAACCACTTGGGATGGTATGACACAAGAGAGAGACTGAAACACAAACTATGGACAAGCATGGCTAGACCTAGCAGCTTGAACAAAAAGTCAAGCCCTCGCAATTCAGTTACAAACATTAGAGGAGGGGCAACACGACTGGCCTCAACACCAAAAGTAATCTTAACATCATCAACAATAGTAGAGACAACCTTAGGTGCCAAAGGTTGGCTAAAGGCAACAAAAATGCCTTGTAGAGGACCATGGCAAGCAGAGACAACCGCACATCCATGAATATGTGACAACTCATAAGAAAGAGAAATCAAATCCACTAGAGAGACTTGACAAGGAGAACAACCAAGAGGATGGGTGCCAACCAGAACATCCCTCACCCCAAATGAATATACAAAGAGCAAGGGAAGGGTTATGCCTATGACAAGTGCAAAGGCGAGCTATATGAGCTCTATTTGAATTTTTGTAAGAAATAAATTAAAAAATGATAAAGTGTTGACACAGAAATGTGTTAATCATTTATAGGTGTCTATAAAATCTTTATGATGTCTTATTCTTTGATATTGGAGTGACAATAGATGAAAAATATTTTCACATAAATCATTATTTAAAGAATTTTATTCAAAGCTATATATTCTAAGATAGATTTCCTCTTCCTAAAATTCATATTTTGTATTCAACAATAAGTATATATAAAAATAATTTTAGGCAATCATATATATATATATATATATATATTTATACAAAATTAGTTTATTTCTTCTACTAAGATGTAACCCTCTTTTTTTCTCAACCAACCACCACTTAACCATTTACTCAAATAGATTAACTCTTAATCATTTCTAATAACTAAGATTAAATGATTATTTTTTCGGTCCTATTTGAATATCAACTAAAGTAATTATTTAACTACCATACCCATATTTTAAAAAATCTATGTAAAATACATCGAGAGATATCAAATTTGAAAGTATATAATATTCATAAATAATAATAAAGATTTTCATTGTAATGAATTTGAAGCAAATTTTTTAACAATTTGAGATAATATCTTAATCTAAGAATATAGACATTTTGTTTGTTAAACAATATACACATAATAAGCAAATTTGAAAACCATTCTTCTTGTCTCTTGCAGGCATAACGCAACATTAAATGCGTCATCTTATAACTATGCCATCTAAATTACCCCAAAATTTGATGAAAAAATTCACCATTAGAATTTTATTTTGGAGAAAGCAAAGCTGATAAATGGCTTTTGAATTGTTCACCAGACAAAATCCCACAAGGCTCTTTTGCCTCCGCCTAAGTGTTACTATTGGTATTTTTAGCCATCCCTATTAATTTATTTATGTGGTCTTACAATATTTTTTGAACTTTAATTCAGAGATAAGCAGACATAAACATAAGGAAATCATGCCTCAAAAAAAATTCAAAATCACTCTATGAATTATGATCAAATAAAATGTTCCATCAAGCTTCTCGACTAATTCACAATCACCCAAATGAAGATCACATTAATAAAAAAAATTAAACCACCTAAATTACATGTTGAACCCATATCAAACCTAGATTAGATAATCATTGCAACTTCATTATCATTGAGGAAATAAAACTATAATGTAAGGGAAAAAATACAACTTTCCAACTGTCACAACCCTCCCTTATCACTTTTGGATTTAAAATACAAACTCTATTATATTTTTGGATAAGCTATTTAAATGATTGAATGAATATTATAAAAAGATAAAATAATAAAACACACACACACACACATGGAAAATATACATTTTTCTTATTTATTTATTTAGTTTTCCACATCCAATTATGGTACATGTTGTAGGAAGAATAGGAAGCTTCTAGAGGATTCTCCACCACCTTGCATGTAACTCCTCCACTAAGTCTAATCAATTTGCATGACTTCCAAAATTGGGAAAGAATCTTTTTTTTTTTAATTAAAATTCTAGATAGTGGAATAGAGGGATTTTTCTTATAAATGATATGCAAGTTTTCAAAAATGAAATTCTTCTCTCAAGTAATTTTTTTTTGGTAGTCATATTTCATTTTTGAAAATAGCTTAGATTGCTTTGGAGGATTTCTTTCAAGTTTGAAGGATCAAGGGAGGCTAATTGAAGGATTCATAGGGGATTCTACATCAATTGCAAGCATCCAGGTTCTTTTATTTAGTTTTATTTTATTTTGAATCATGCATCTTATTCTTGTTGTGAATTAGATTAGATATTTTTGTTTCAATTTCCTTGATGAGAATCAAATCAATTTGTTTCAGTTTCTTGCTGAGAACTAGATTAGATCAATCTTTATTCATCTCTCTGGTTTTTTGAATAGAAATCTAAATCTCTTCCTTTTAATAGATCTCGTTGTGAATAATCCTCTGTGATATTCTCATTTGATTTCATTATCTGGTTATATATATATATTCTCTGTGAAAATTAGTTGAAATGAAAGGATAGATTTCGCTATGAATAATCCTCTGTGATATTCTCATTTGATTTCATTATCTAGTTATATATATATTCTCTGTGAAAATTAGTTGAAATGAAAGGATAGATTTCATTGTGAATAATCCTCTGTGATATTCTCATTTGATTTCATTACCTGGTTATATATATATATATTCTATGTGAAAATTAGTTGAAATGAAAGGATAGATTTCGTTGTGAATAATCCTCTGTGATATTCTCATTTGATTTCATTATCTGGTTATATATTTTCTCTATGAAAATTAGTTGAAAAGAAAGGATAGGTTTCACTGCGATTATTTCCTCTGTGATTATTTTGAATCTCTCTGTGATTATTAATTAGATAAATCTCCCTATGAGTTGAACAAAGACCTCTCTATGAATATCAGTTGAATAAAATCCTCCTGTAAATACTGGAAACGAATCTTGGAAATAAACAATTTCCTTGTGAAATCTGGAATTAAACTCCCTCCCTGTGAATGCTGGATAAAGCTCTCTCTCCCTCTCTGTAAATGTTAAATTCCTGTTTACTGTGAAAATCATTCTTAAAAAAAATAAATATTTATTTGATCATCTATTTTTGTTCTTACTTTCATAAATAAATCTCTTTTGTTTTTTTTAAAGTAAGGGAATATGAAACTATATATATATAAAGTTATTTTGAATGTTAATGCATATTAACGTCACATTTTAATTATAATAAACTGCATTCAAATGTCAATATGCATTAATGACTACAACACACTCTTCAAAAAACGTTTGAAGGCATGATGGCAACGTGCAGGGTGGTGGGTATTGAAACCACCGAGGGTAGCAGTACCCCCCACTACCCTGCGGTCACTGTCAGTGGCCGCAAGGGAGTGGAGGGGACCACGAGGCTCCCTCAACCCTACGGGCCTGCATATGCAGGACCGCAGGGGGGTGATGGGACCCGTGGTCCTCACTTCCCCAATTGCAAATAAAACAAAAAATTCGTTATCACTTCCCCAATTGCAAATAAAACAAAAAATTCGTTATTCTTTTTTCATTTTGTAAATAGTTTTTTTTTATATAATCTTTTAATTTGTAAATTAGAAATTTTTAGTAATTACTTTGGGATTAAATTTAATTGCTTGAATTTTAATTTTAATTGTTAATAATTGCAATTTAGGGAATATTAAATTCCTTCCTTAGTATAAATTTTAAGTTGTGAATTTAACTTAGAAAAGTTTATAAATATTGGGGATTATTGTGCAGTGAATTCATGATTAAAGTATCCTTGGTAAATTTTATATTCGTAAATTATAATAGACCAATTCTTTTAACTAGAATCATTCGTTCCATATAAGATCCATTCGACACTTAGTTGGCCTTTAGCAACTAATTCACATTAATATAATTTGAATCGAATGCCTAAATTAATCACTATTTTTGGATTGCTTAATTATGCTATTCTTATATCATGCAAATTTCTTATAAATTAACTACATTTATTTGACGATATCATGCAAGTACACATGTAATTATTAATATACAAGTTTTTTGTATCCAAGTTATATTTCAAGTTATGGTTTTATTCTACGTAATTCATCAAGTAGTTATTTCAATCAATTAGAAATTATGCACGTTCAATTAGTAATTGTTTTCAAGCATGATGTTTTCACAACTTCTTAGTTAGAAAACTAAATAAAGGAAGATGGAAACCTAAACCTAGTAGCATTCAGTATATACGGTGCCTCTGGGTCACGCTTACGAGTAATGCCATCGTGTTGAGCTACTGCACTTAATGCCTAATAAAGCTACATCAATGACGTCTGTGGCATTGTCCCTATAAATCATCGAGGAGTAATAAGGGACACTTGGAAGTTAAAATCCAAGGGGCGAGTAATCCCCCTTGGATCGATAATCTAATAAGATAATTTTTAAATGATTTTTCATCCGTTGAGAGAAACCATAGTAAACCCCCTTTAGGGCTGGTTTAAGTAAAATGCTTTTATGAAATTGATTTTTAAATCTTGAAGGGATATTGGTGATTGACAATTTGGTCAAGGGTGATGCTCATGATAGGTGTTAGGATGTAGTTGTTAGGCCACAAACAATAGGCCATCTTGATCCTTTGTTTAAGTGCTACCGCCGTGGGTAGCAACCGCAGAGAAACTGTCTGGGACATTGACCCTAGAAAGGGTTGCGTACCCACTAATCAGTTTACATCAAACCATAGAGTAGAAAATAGAACTACATACTTTATGCCTTGATCCCGTGCCGAAGCGGTTATGTAGGTAGTCTTGGGATGGAGTTGTCCCTCGTACTTAGGTGTTCGTGGGTGGGGTCTAGGCTTGGTAAAGGAAGGATTGAGTAATAATCCTATTTTGAAAATATAAAGATAATTAAATTGGAAAAAGTAATTCAATGCATACTCGGAAGGAATCCCGTATGGATTCGCTTGATTTCTTGAGGCTTGAAGCCAAATTTTGAGGTGGAATTCAAGCTTTTATTATGTTATTTAATTACTCCTAAGGATGGCGACCTCGGTGCACTTCTGTTAGAAGAGTGTAGTACTTAGTGAGTGGCTCAGGACCCGAATGGTCTCGATGAGTCTAAGTCTTTGGGCAGAGCACCTCCTATCCCGATTGGATAGATGCCTACCCCGTATGGGTAGATGCCTACCCCGTATGGGTAGATGCCTATCCCGTATTGGATAGATGAAATCTTATGTCTCGTATGGACAAATGCCTAACCCATATGGTTAGATGCTCATCTTGGATGGATGAATGCCTAATCCAAATGGATGGATGCCCAGAGTATGCGATTGAATAAAACATAATGATTAAATTAAACACACACAAAAAAAAGAGTACTCAATTTTGTTGAGTTAATTATGGTGGGTTATTACATGTGGTATCAGAGCAAAGGTTCAAATCTAGGCCTTGTGCTCACTTCAATTTATTCAACTAAGGAAATGTTTTGCAATGGTAGAAATTGAATTTTAAAATCCTAAATCAAGAACTAACTACATAATTTAACTTTTAGGTAAAAACCTAGAATGGCTAGAGGAAGAGGAAGAGGAAGGGGTAATGGAAGACGTACTAGGAGTCAAAGGGAGGAAAACCATGAGGAAAACCATGAGGAAGACCATGAAGAGGATCGACACAACCCAGGAAATAACGAAGATGGGGTCCAAGCTATAATCGACCTTCTAACTGAACAAAGAGATAAAATAAACTTCCTAGAATAATGAATGCAGGACCTTAGGGAAAGGCATAATGCCTTTGAAAATAGAAGTGATACTGAAAATGGAAACCCTGGTAGCAATTAAGGGAATATGATGGGTAATAAAAAGGAAAATAACATATTGGAACTCTCCAAGGACTTAAAGAAAATCACCCCTCCTAAGTTCGATGGGAGGCAAATTGGTGAAGGAGTTGAGAATTGGCTATATGAAATGGAAAAGTATTTTGAGCTGAGAGATTTTAGCGAAACAACCAAGGCTTTATGGGGTTCCTATCAACTCACAGGGGAGGCAGCTAGTTGGTGGACCAACACCAAGGAACAAAATGGGTATAGCAGGGATACGGTCACATGGGATCAATTTGTTAACCACTTCCGAGATAGGTGGCTCCCTCAATTATTATTTGATGAGAAGGTGACAGAATTCCATAATCTACGTCAAGGGCCCCTATACGTTCAACAATATTGGGATAAGTTCGCCAAGTTGCTTAAATATGTACCTATGTACCAGAAAGATGAAGAAGGCCAAGCAAGGAAGTTCATTTTGGGGTTAAATACCAACATAGGGGCAGAAGTTGACATGCATGGACCCAAAAACATGAATGAAGTACTTGAAAAGTCCCTAAGGCAAGAGAGGAAGATTCAAACACTAGCAGGGCAGAACTATAATGGGAACCACTCATTTAAAAGGAAACAAGAATTCAATGGAAACACTAATTTCAACAAGGGTCAGAGGAATAATTCTTCCAAAAGAAGGCCACCTCCTAATCAATATCAAAGGAATGGAAATAATAATAATAATAGGGGCAATAATAACAGAGGCAACTATAACAGGAATGACCAGCAGAACATGATAACTTATCCACCCAGGGCTAATGAAACAAGGAATGATCCCCCTAGGAATCAAGGTAGGAGGGGTCCTCCAAGTGGATGCTTCATGTGTGGGGGAAACCATTTTGCTAGAGAATGTCCCAGAATGCAAGGATAGATTAGGGCCAATCAACCCCAACAAGGCCCCCAACAAAGGATTCATGCAGTAGTTAGGAACCAAAGAGGAAGATACCAGAATGTTCCCGTGGAAACCACAGGTACACTATTTGAGCAACCAATATCAATTCTAATTGACACTGGATCATCTGAATGTTTCATCTCACCTGAATTAGTAAGAAAATATGCATTAAAAGTTAATCAAATGGAGTCATCATGGATGGTTCAATATGGGGATAAGGCAACTAGGGAAGTAACTAAGTGTTTTCCAAGGGCAAGGGTACAATTTCCTGAGTTTGAAACAATGGTAGATCTCTATGTGGTACCCCTAGGATTATATGATGTAATTATTGGAATGAGTTGGTTAACAGACCATCAAGCTAATGTGGATTGCTATAACAAAGTTGTTGAATGTTTGGATGATGGGGGGAAAAGGGTCAAAATCCAAGGAAAGTTTAAACCCATTGATATAGAAACCATATCAACAATGCAATTAAAGAAGGAAAGAAGAAGAGGAGGCCAAATCTATATGGTTGAAATTGATGAAGGAAAAGAGGAAAATACACCAACCTTTGAAAATACCCCTTTCTTAAAAGAATTTAAGGATGTTTTTCTAGAAGAATTACCCGGCTTACCCCCTAAGAGGAAGTTTGACTTTTCTATCGAAGTACTACCAGGAGCTGAACCAGTATCAAGGGCACCTTACCGAATAAACACAACTGAATTACAAGAGCTCAAAATGCAATTAGAGGAACTCTTAGCTAAGGGATTAATAAGGCCAAGTGTGTCACCATGGGGAGCGCCAGTTTTGTTTGTTAAGAAGAAGGATGGAACCTTAAGGCTATGCATCGACTATAGGATGTTGAACAAGGTCACGATAAAGAATAGGTATCCCTTACCTCGCATAGAGAATCTTTTTGACCAAATGAAAGGAGTAGCAGTTTTCTCAAAGATAGACCTCCGGTCAAGGTACCATCAACTCAGAATTAAGGAGGAAGACATTCCAAAAACAACCTTCAGGACTAGATATGGACATTATGAATTCACCATAGTTCCTTTTGGTGTAACCAATGCCCCAGCTGCATTTATGAACCTAATGAATAGTGTACTCCATGACTACTTGGATAAATTTGTTTTGGTATTTCTGGATGACATATTGATTTACTCTAGAAATGAGGAGGAACATTTAGTACACCTACAAATTTTTTTTCCAAAGGTTGAGAGAACATAAGTTATATGGGAAATTGTCAAAATGTGCCTTCTTTGAGGAAAAGATTCACTACCTTGGGCATATAATATCAAAGGAAGGAATAGCAGTTGATCCAAATAAAATAAAGGCAATAATAGAATGGCCAATCCCTAAAAATGTTTCAGAGGTAAGAAGCTTTATGGGGCTAGCAGGTTACTATAGGAGGTTTGTGGAAGGATTATCTAAGATAGCAAACCCCATCACCTCATTACAAAGGAAGGGTAAAAGGTTTGTGTGGACAGAACAAAGTGATAAGGCATTCCAAATTTTGAAAGGGAAACTAACTTCAGCACCCATTCTAAAGGTACCAGATCCAAATGGACACTTCACAGTCGTAACTGATGCTTCTATTGAAGAGTTAGGAGGAGTACTTGTCCAAGATGAAGGGGTAATAGCTTACGAATCCAGGAAGCTAAAGACTCATGAAGTCAATTATGCACCCCATGACTTAGAGTTGGTAGCAATTATGCATGCCCTACAAAAATGGAGACACTTCTTGCTAGGGAATCCCTTTGAATTGAAGTCAGATAACCAAGGACTATAGTACATCTTTACCCAACCCCACTTAAATGCCAGACAAAGAAGGTGGTTAGAGTTTCTAAGTGAATATGATTTTGAAATTGAATATATTAAGGGGAAGGAAAATAGGGTGGCAGATGCCTTAAGTAGGAGGAGACACTTGATGACTATAGCAACTTTCAAAACTTCTTTCAAAAGACAAGTAATGGATGAACAAGGACATGACCCATGGTATGAGCAAGTCAAATTGACTTTAGAATACGATCCAACCAATCCTAAGATCGAAGGGTATACATTAGATGAAGATGGTTTCCTCAGATACAATAATAGAATCTATATTCCTAATTCAGGAAACTTAAGGGAAGTAGTCTTGTCAGAGGCTCACAATGCCCCTTATTCAAGGCACCCAGGAGTTAACAAACTTTATGCAGATCGAAAGAAGTTATACTTTTGGCAAGGGATGAAGAATGACATTGTCAAGTATGTGGCTAAATGTTTGGAGTGTCAAAGAGTAAAGGCAGAACATAGACATCCAGCTGGATTGTTGCAATTGCACGATGTACCTCAACACAAGTGGCAAGATATTAGCATGGATTTTGTACAAGGGTTGCCCATGTCACCTTCTAGGAATGATGCAATAATGGTGATAATTGACAAACTCACTAAGGTGGCACACTTTATACCAGGGAATCTGACAGATGATGCACCTACCTTGGCTAGGCACTTTGTTAAGGAAATATTTAGGTTGCATGGAATACCAGAGAAAATCATATCAGATAGAGATGCTAGATTCACTTCAAGGTTTTGGACCACTCTTCAATCAGCTCTAGGAACTCAACTAAATTTTAGCACCACATACCATCCTGAGACCGACAGTCAGACAGAAAGGACAAATCAGATTGTGGAAGACCTACTTAACATGTATTGCATGGACCAACAAAGGAAATGGGAAGAGTACCTACCTCTGGTAGAGTTTGCTTACAATAATACATATCAAACATCTTTGGGAATGACACCTTTCGAAGCTTTGTATGGTAGACCATGTCGAACACCTTTGAGTTGGGATAGTATTGAAGATAGAGTAATTGTTGGACCAAATATGTTGAAAGAGATGGAGAGGAAAACTAAGGAAATTAGGAAAAGATTGAAGGAAGCCTCAGATAGGCAAAAAAGTTATGCAGACAAAAATAGGACACCAAGGGAGTTTGAGGTGGGAGAGAAAGTCTTCCTAAGGGTTAGACCACACAAGAGTTCCATAAGGTTTGGGAAAAAGACTAAGCTTGCACCTCATTATGTTGGACCCTTTGAAATATTGGGAAGGATTAATCCAGTTGCATACCGGTTGGCCTTACCTCCCCAGTTGAGCCGAATCCATGATGTCTTACATGTATCTCTTCTTAAGAAGTATGTACCTGATGAGAAACACATTTTGAATTGGGATGCCTTATAGGTCCAGGAAATGGGAGGAATAATGATAGAGCCATTCAAAATCTTGGAGAGGTGCCAATGCCAGTTGCACAACAGAGAGGTTGATCAGTGCAAAGTACAATGGGACCAGTATGATGAAAAGAATGCAATGTGGGAAGCTACTAAGGAAATGCAGCAGTTGTTTCCATTTTTGTTTAAATCATGAACTACAGTGCATCGGAACGATGCACAAATTAAGGCGGGGAGGATGTCACAACCCTCCCTTATCACTTTTGGATTTAAAATACAAACTCTATTATATTTTTGGATAAGCTATTAAAATGATTGAATGAATATTATAAAAGGATAAAATAATAAAACACACACACACACACATGGAAAATATACATTTTTCTTATTTATTTATTTAGTTTTCCACATCCAATTATGGCACATGTTGTAGGAAGAATAAGAAGCTTCTAGAGGATTCTCCACCACCTTGCATGTAACTCCTCCACTAAGTCTAATCAATTTGCATGAAGTCCAAAATTGGGAAAGAATCTCTTTTTTTTTTAATTAAAATTCTAGATAGTGGAATAGAGGGATTTTTCTTATAAATGATATGCAAGTTTTCAAAAATGAAATTCTTCTCTAAAGTAAATTTTTTTTGGTAGTCATATTTCATTTTTGAAAATAGCTAAGATTGCTTTCGAGGATTTCTTTCAAGTTTGAAGGATCAACAGAGGCTAATTGAAGGATTCATAGGGGATTTTACATCAATTGCAAGCATCCAGGTTCTTTTATTTAGTTTTATTTTATTTTGAATCATGCATCTTATTCTTGTTACGAATTAGATTAGATCAATTTGTTTCAATTTCCTTGATGAGAATCAAATCAATTTGTTTTAGTTTCTTGCCGAGAACTAGACTAGATCAATCTTTATTCATCTCTCTGGTTTTTCGAATAGAAATCTGAATCTCATCCTTTTAATAGATCTCGTTGTGAATAATCCTCTATGATATTCTCATTTGATTTCATTATCTGGTTATATATATATTCTTTGTGAAAATTAGTTGAAATGAAAGGATAGATTTCGCTGTGAATAATCCTCTGTGATATTCTCATTTGATTTCATTATCTGGTTATATATATATTCTTTGTGAAAATTAGTTGAAATGAAAGGATAGATTTCGCTGTGAGTAATCCTCTATGATATTCTCATTTGATTTCATTATCTGGTTATATATATATATTCTCTGTGAAAATTAGTTGAAATGAAAGGATAGATTTCGCTGTGAATAATCCTCTGTGATATTCTCATTTGATTTCATTATCTGGTTATATATTTTCTCTGTGAAAATTAGTTGAAAAGAAAGGATAGGTTTCACTGCGATTATTTCCTCTGTGATTATTTTGAATCTCTCTGTGATTATTAATTAGATAAATCTCCCTGTGAGTTGAACAAAGACCTCTCTTTGAATATCAGTTGAATAAAATCCTCCTGTGAATACTGGAAATGAATCCTGGAAATAAACAATTTCCCTGTGAAATCTGGAATTAAACTCCCTCCCTGTGAATGCTGGATAAAGCTCTCTCTCCCTCTCTATAAATGTTAAATTCCTGTTTACTGTGAAAATCAATCTAAAAAAAATAAAAAATTATTTGATCATCTATTTTTGTTCTTACTTTCATAAATAAATCTCTTTTGTTTTTTTTAAAGTAAGGGAATATGAAACTATATATATATATATAAAGTTATTTCGAATGTTAATGCATATTAACGTCACATTTTAATTATAATAAATTGCATTCAAATGTCAAAATGCATTAATGACTACGACACGGTCTTCGAAAAACATTCGAAGGCATGATGGCAACGTGCAGGGCGGCGGGTATTGAAATGTCAATATATATATATATATATATATAAAGTTATTTCGAATGTTAATGCATATTAACGTCACATTTTAATTATAATAAACTGCATTCAAATGTCAAAATGCATTAATGACTACGACACGGTCTTCGAAAAACATTCGAAGGCATGATGGCAACGTGCAGGGCGGCGGGTATTGAAACCGCCGGGTGTAGCGGTACCCCCCACTACCCTGCAGTCACTGTCAGTGGCCGCAGGCGAGTGGAGGAGACCATGAGGTCCCCTCAACCCTACAGGACTGCAGGGGGGTGATGGGACCCGTGGTCCCCACTTCCCCAATTGCAAATAAAACAAAAAATTCGTTATTCTTTTTTCATTTTGTAAATAGTTTTTTTTTATATAATCTTTTAATTTGTAAATTAGAAATTTTTAGTAATTACTTTGGGATTGAAGTTAATTGCTTGAATTTTAATTTTAATTGTTAATAATTGCAATTTAGGGAATATTAAATTCCTTCCTTAGTATAAATTTTAAGTTGTGAATTTAACTTAGAAAAGTTTATAAATATTGGGGATTATTGTGCAGTGAATTCATGATTAAAGTATCCTTGGTAAATTTTATATTTGTAAATTATAATGGACCAATTCTTTTAACTAGAATCATTCATTCCATATAAGATCCATTCGGCACTTAGTTGGCCTTTAGCAACTAATTCACATTAATATAATTTGAATCGAATGCCTAAATTAATCACTATTTTTGGATTGCTTAATTATGCTATTCTTATATCATGCAAATTTCTTATAGATTAACTACATTTATTTGACGATATCATGCAAGTACACATGTAATTATTAATATGCAAGTTTTTCGTATCCAAGTTATATTTCAAGTTATGGTTTTATTCTACGTAATTCATCAAGTAGTTATTTCAATCAATTAGAAATTATGCACGTTCAATTAGTAATTGTTTTCAAGAATGATGTTTTCATAGCTTCTTAGTTAGAAGACTAAATAAAGGAAGATGGAAACCTAAACCTAGTAGCGTTCGGTACATACGGTGCCTCTGGGTCATGCTTACGAGTAATGTCGTCGTGTTGAACTATTGCACTTAACGCCTAATAAAGCTACATCAACGACGTCTGTGGTATCGCCCCTATAAATCATCGAGGAGTAATAAGGGACACTTGGAAGTTAAAATCCAAGGGGCGGGTAATCCCCCTTGGATCGATAATCTAATAAGATAATTTTTAAATGATTTTTCATCCATTGAGAGAAACCATAGTAAACCCCCTTTAGGGTTGGTTTAAGTAAAATGCTTTTATTAAATTGATTTTTAAATCTTGAAGGGATATTGGTGATTGACAATTTGGTCAAGGGTGATGCTCATGATAGGTGTTAGGATGTAGTTGTTAGGCCACAAACAATAGGCCATCTTGAGCCTTTGTTTAAGTGCTACTGCCGTGGGCAGCAACCACAGAGAAACTGTTTGGGACATTGACCGTAGAAAGGGTTACGTACCCACTAATCAGTTTACATCAAACCATAGAGTAGAAAATAGAACTACATACTTTACGCCTTGATCCTGTGCCGAAGCGAGTATGTAGGCAGTCTTGGGATGGAGTTGTCCCTCGTACTCAAGCGTTCGTGGGTGGGGTCTAGGCTTGGTAAAGGAAGGATTGAGTAAGAATCCTATTTTGAAAATATAAAGATAATTAAATTGGAAAAAGTAATTCAATGCATACTCTGAAGGAATCCCGTATGGATTCGCTTGACTTCCCAAGGCTTTAAGCCAAATTGTGAGGCAGAATTCAAGCTTGTATAATGTTTTTTAATTACTCCTAAGGACGGTGACCTCAATGCACTTATGTTAGAAGAGTGTAGTACTTAGTGAGTGGCTCAGGACCCGAATGGTCCCGATGAGTCTAAGTCTCTGGGCAGAGCACCTCCTATCCCGATTGGATAGATGCCTACCCCGTATGGGTAGATGCCTACCCCGTATGGGTAGATGCCTATCTGGTATTGGATAGATGAAATATTATGTCCCGTATGGACAAATGCCTAACCCGTATGGTTAGATGCTCATCCCAGATGGATGAATGCCTAATCCAAATAGATGGATGCCCAGAGTATGCGATTGAATAAAACATAATGATTAAATTAAACACACACAAAAAAAAGAATACTCAATTTTGTTGAGTTAATTATGGTGGGTTATTACACCAACCACCATAAGTGCATAGATGACAACCCATTGTGGTTAGAAGAAGATGAATAACCAAAAAAACTTATAGTATTCAATTTTCTAAGATTCTATTTATAACATACTTGATGAATTTCTTCAAATTGCTAATGCCTCCTTCTTCCACTGGTCAAACTCTTCTAGATCAGGAATGGATGATATTGTCATGGTTTCTTTTCTTGCTCATTTTAAATAGAATTTTACCTTTTGCATCTTTGATAGTATTTTTTTTTTTAAACAGTGGTTGTAGAAATATTTATTTTTAGAATAAAAAAGAACATTGGGTTGGTTGCACAATTGATAGATTTTCTATTTTTATTTTTAAAACAAAAAACATTGTTTTCATAAAATGTAATAGAATTTTTATTTTTTGTTTTCAAAATTTAAAAAAAAAACATTGCTTTTATCAAATTAATCACAAACATAACATCTATTTTGTTTAATTTTTCTTTTTGTTATTTAAAAATATTGTCTTCATAAAATGTAATATAAATCCTATTTTCCTATTTTTAAAATGAAAAATGTTGCTTTTATAAAATTAATAAAAAAAATAGAATCTATTTTGTTTTAGTTTTTGTTTTTGTTTTTGTTGACGAAAGTATTTTCGTCCATCTGTGACTATAATACACAGCCCAGTGTAATTAACCCAACCAATATATTATGTGTAATAATTTCTTACATGAATATGTATTTAGCTTCCATGACAAATGTAATGGCCTACCCAATACATAAGGTAAACTAGCAGTTGCAAGCTATGTGCGTGCAACAGGAAGTAGATAGGCAAAGTTGTTGCAAAATTGCAGTATAGAAGAGGCATATATGCACACAACAACATTAATTTAGAAAATAATGTATTCACATTAGCATTTGTATTGAATTAAAAAGGTCAGTGAATAAGTAGTGGCAAATGAAAATTTGAAATGGAAGCAAATCCCTTCATAGAAGAATGTGCCTGCAATGTCATGCAGTTCATGGAACCTGAAGAAATGAAATGACAATAGAAGTGAGGATTTAAATAGCGTATATTGTCGAAGAAGCAAATGAAGGAAATAAGAGGAGTGTAAAGGAGGGGAAAGAAATGTGTACCATAATAGAGTAATGTGCATAACTGCTAGTGTAGCAGACTTCAGGAAGGGAGCGACCATGAAGAAGAGCGTTGTTATGTAGAATTGTGTGCAACTTTAGCAGTAATTTTACATAGAATAAATGAATGGCAAATAACAATGTTGAAAAAAACCAGATGATTGAGGTATACAAACCTAAAACGGATGAATGGATGTTGAACCTTTGATCAGTTTCTTGTTAGTCTCACAAATTTGCAGTAGAAAAATGGAGAAAACAACTAGCATGTGCAGAAAGGTAAAGAGTATCCCTAACTCCTAGTTAGAATTATACATGCTACAGAGAAAAGGACAACATGTCATTAAACTTTGAACAACATGCTAATAAAATATTTTGATATAAACATGATTTGAAACAAAGAAGCAAGTTAATGCATGCAAAAATAGGGCATTGTAATTGTTCAATCTCAAATGAGAATGGTAAGACAAGTAAATATTTAATATTAGTGAAATACCTGATGGTAGCAACAGGAGCTTTAATGTTGCTCTATGTAACAATAGCAAGGATATGAACAATAGTTTTGCAGTCAAAAATGTGGAATGAAGAATGCATGTAGTACGAATGTGCAATGCTGTAAAATCTATGTATATTTTTAGAGCCAAAAAAATAAAAAGAAAGGATTTTTTTGTACTGTAAAGGATGCAACAATCAACTAGTGAAGAGCAAACAAAAAGTGCCAAGTAGAGTAACTTTTGGAATGAAACAAAATGTGCATTATTGAGAAAAAGAAGTATTTACCTAGGTAGGTTAAGATTGTTTGGAAGTGGCTTTGTGTTAAATGCTGATAATGAGAGAATGATCTAACAATTAGGTAGCAAAGGATGAGTAGGAAAATGTTAAGAACAACAAGGCTTGAAATAAAAGATAAATGTGGACAACTTAGTAAGAAGAGGATTTACCTGTAGAGGTAGTTGATATCGCAAGGATGAATTAAACCTACAAGATAAGAATGGACATCCTGTTTGAGATGCAGAACATATAAGTACAGAGACAAGAGAGTTAAAATAAAATGAAAAAAATGTAACTGAAAGGTTGGAGCAGCACCTTGCTGTTGTTAGTGAGCCAGTAAGCAAAAGTAGAAGAGAAAGATAAAGGCATAACTGTATACTATACATGCAAATAAACCTGTGCAAAGGGCGCATCAAGAGCGAGCTGGTTTTTTTCTTTTTTTCCTAAGAGGTATCCTACACAATGTAGCAAGTCAAGAAATGAGGAAATCATAGACATGGTGGAAGGAAAGTGGGATTTTAAGACAAAGTGTGAAGATGAAATGAGTAGAGTGGATTTTTGGAAGGGGAGGTGGAAGTTTGATCAGAGAGATCCAACAATCTATTTTCTTCTTTTTTCCTGATAGTGGTATAAGCATTGTTTTGTAATTTTGAGTACCTTTCAAAACTGAAAGGGGGATCAATTCTTAAACCTTGAAGTGATTTGACTCTTGAGATTGTAGTAAATGTGAGGCCTTGGTTTTCAGTCTTCCCAATTTCTTTTGTTGCTCTGTCCAAAGTGAGACCTTGGGATTTGTGAATGGTAATAGCCCAAGACATTGTAAGGGGGATTTGTGTGCAAATCCCTCAAGTTATAGGAGGTATAGAAACAAATTTTGGATTCACATTGTCCCAATGTGGCCCACTGTAATGTTGGAATTGAACAACCACATACTTTGGCAAGTTAGGAGGTTTAGAATTTGTATAGTAGACAATGGTTTTGATTTGTCCTAATGAGCCATTGACAAGACCAACTTCTATCCATAAATTAGTAATTAACATTACTTGTTCATTTGGACAAAGGAGTATCTTAGAAGGGATCTGTTCGTCATTATCGTAATAAATATTAGTTTGCCTTGCTATTTGAGCAACACATCACACAATTGGCAAGTGCAATTGCTTTAACATTTTAATATTGTGCTACTTGGCAGATGCATTTGTTGCGAATAAATGTATCGAAGTGTCAAAATCTTTGCTCTCTTTAGCAATCAATTTAGTGGATGATCGAGACACAAGAGTATCCCAATCTTCTTGAAGCACACAGGCATTTCTAATGTTGTGTAGGATTGCACGAAATCGTTGTTGCATTCAGATGCACCTTGCTATCAGAAAGTGGTATCCAATGTAACCACAATTGTGAAAGAGCCCCATAATGTAAGTGTTGTAGAGTGTGATGCATACAAAGGTTTGTCCATCACAGGAGGTAGCTGACCAAGATCACCTACAAATATTATTGAGATACATCCAAACGGTTCATGTTGTTTATGAGGAAATTCTTGGCATAATCTGCTGTCTATTTTCAAAAGCAATTTAGGACCCAAAAAGCTCATTTCGTCAATTAGAATATATTGTAACTCTCTATATTGCTCTTGGAATAGCATTAAATCTTGGCATGCCAAAGGTTGGATATCTTTAATAGGGACGCGAAGGGCAACGTGGATTGTTGTTGCTTGAATATTATATGTAGAAACGCCTATTGGGGAAAGTACAAGCAATGGATTATGCTTTTCATTAGGGAAAAGGTTTAGTTTTTTTCCTAATAAATTCTATCAAGTAGGATTTACCAGTGCCTACAGTCCCTTGTATAATCATTCGGAGAGGTGGAATGCTTTGACGAGCTACATAATGGGAAAGTATAATGTCAAGTGCAAGTTTTTGTTTGGCTGCCAATGGGAAAGTAGTATTGTCAGAAGAAGTTGTTTGGCGAACACCAGGGTAGAATTCTATTTTTTTGTGGATATGAAGTGAACAAAAATATTATCAAGTTGTTTGGCGAGGTTAGTGGCATTCCAATTGAAGTCAATATCATAATCATGTTTGCCCAACATTTGCAGGGCATTCATGTTGAAGTTGTTTGAAGCACCCATTTGTGAAAGGTACTCTAATTCATATTGGTATGCATTTTGTGAATGTAAGAAATTATTATCATCAGAGTTTGCATCATTTTCTGTTGTGCAATCTTCTTCGATTCCATTAATATGCCAACGTAAGTAACCATTCATGTGCACTAACCTCCAATTTGTAATGATCTGGTCTCTTGATGTTCCTATATTCCTATGAATATGATAAAATGGTTTGTATAGGAGCAACTCACTCCAACAATAGGCTTCAAAGTTGTCATCATCCTCATTTGGCTAGCATTTAAATTGTGGGTAAACATTGACAACTGCTCGTTTTTGTAGTTTTTGCCATTTTTGTTTCTTGTGTTGCCTATTGTATGAAAATTGTTGTATTGATTGTATCAATGACACATGTTCCAACTCAATAGGCCTTTCCATATAAGCAAAAATAGAAGATATACAAATTTTGGTATTGTCAATTGGACTAGCAACAAGCTGGAGAACTTTCCTACCAACATTGAGGGAGACAAATTAACGGCTACAACTGATAAATGGTAGCTTTTGCAACATATGGCAAGTTTTCTTGTGCACTAATGTCTCAATCAACAACTATCCCCATCATGAATTTTTGATATGTCAATAAAATGGTATCTTTAGTATTAGTTGCAATGACTATTTTTTTGAGCATGTCAACATATCTTTCTAATTTTCGTTCTATTTTTGAAGCATATTTGGAGATATATTGGAGAGCAACCTTTTTGGAACAAACAGGTTGGCAATCGACATTTGCTCACCAAATTACAAGCATAATTGGGTTGTGGATATTTAAACGTCTGTCATTGCTTGCTGGTTGATAACATGGCTTGTGGTCATTATCAATATTTAATGTTGATATTTCTTGTTCGAGCCATGGAGCTCTATATCGACAGTGCACTGTGGAACCATTTTTTTTCAAGCAAGTATGTTCAGTTGACTTTATATGTCGCTGCATAACATTTACTAGCTCCTCATAATTAGAAAAAGGGTCAGCAGATAAAATTTGGTTTGTATCAGCCATGCATGGATCAAACATTGAACCGGTATGGAGTCTATTGTCTCGATCAAGTTGGCTGCGAGGATTCCAAGTTGTAATATACCTATCAAAGAAGGAATTTTTTGATTGCACCTCATCGTAATTAGACCAATCTATGCCGTCTATATCAGGTGCACTAGGAAACCACAAAAAAACCGTGTATGTGTACTGAGCCGCGATGTTGCCATTCATACATGTACCAATGGTCTTTTGATTTCAAAAGTTTCTCTATAGCCTCTTCACAAAATATTGTAAATTTGAAACATAAGAACAATGCTATCATGTGAGGATTGTGTACAACATTTTCTATAAATTGCTTCTTTGTGGATTGCAAAGCTGTAGAGGAGTTTGTTGAGAAGAATTTATGCAGATCTACCCATTTTGTATCAGCTGAAATTAATGTGAAAAACAACGTGGGCATTCCCAATTGGTATATCATTGTAGTGAGGTCTCTACAAGATCTATTCCAATAAGCTTGAGTGCCTCGTAATGAAGCTGCAAATCGCATCAATTGGTATGGCAGTTGATCAAAAGGTGTATCTTGCAATCATTGGTGCAAATCTTGCAAAGTAGTTGGGAAAGAGTCTTGTAAATTGGTCCTTATGAAAACAACAACTGATTGTTGGGAACGATGTCTCATTATTAGATTATAAAGATAATATCTAAATCTAACATATCCAAATCTCTAGTCATGATATCTAATTAAGTGCAAAGCATATTGATGTAAATGAACATGTTTTGTTCTTGGTTGGAGTGGTAGTGCAGATCCATTTGGAAACAATGTTGGGAAATCCATTGAAAACAACCCTTCAGTGTTGTATTCATTTATGGATGAGCAAGCTATTTCAGGCCAAGCTATTACATTTTCATCATCCTTATCTAGCTACAATATTTTCTTAATGACATCTAGTTCACATGCTGAACATGGTAGCTTTGGAATAAATGATGATGTGCTCTTTGATTCAGCTCCATTATCAGATGGTGTCTCTTGAGTTGTCGAGATAGTTGGTTGATCAATGCAATCTTCAAAGCCATGCAACAAATCCGATATATCAGTAGATGTTTTTGGCAATAAATTTGTTGCAGCAAAATCAATTATAACATCATTGTAGTATTGGTCATGTTGGATTTTGTAATTTAATGCATCCATAACATGGAATCTGTTTACATAATAGTCATAATTTTTCCCTTCTAAATTTGTTCTTCCAACAATAAGTATTTCCAAATGTTCCAATTTGCGTGGCAAAGTAATTGCTATTTCTGAAATGTCTTGCGGGAAATTTATAATGTGTCCTGTATATTTGTATGGACCACCTCTGGCATGGCTAACTTGCAAAATAGGAGCAACCCTTTCTATAAGCATTTCCTCCACTTGTGAAAGTCATTTTGAAAAATATGGTTGTTCACCGAGATCCATATGGTTTGCAATCGAGAAGCGATGAATACCCTTTTCATTATAGCATCTTGAGTAAATGACCTCAGGTTGATTTGATCTCAGAAGCATACCAACATACTTTTCTTTACAAATTGCACACATGTGTAGCTGTGATAAGTTATCATTTCTTGTTCAGAAAGCAGCCAATGCTTGTGTAAATTCAACAAATTTAAAAGGGTTTGACATTGGTGCAGTTATAGAAATGGAAGGTGCGTTTATTTGTTGAATCATTGACAAAGGATGCTCATGGGGTTGATGTGTTGTGCAACTGAATGAGGGAGCACAATCCTATGGGGTTGGAGCGCATATAGAGGATGGGTTTCACGTTCGGCACATAAAGTTTGAGCAATCGCAATAAGTTCAGATTGGGTTGCAGCCGATTCTTGCAATGGTTGTAGTAAACTGGAGGCCATTTTTTGATTTCATCATTTGAATTGCCACTTTTTTTAAATATCTTCTTTATGTTCCGCATAATAAAGCCTATTCTGTTCTTTCTTTCTAGATTTTTTGAAATCAAATTGTTGCACAATGGTCTCATTGCAAATTTGAGAGATATTGGAGCATGAAGGTGAGTTAGAATGACAATTCATGAAGGCAAAAGGAATGCACATAGGACTATTTACTATGTGGCGCACACACACACACACACACACACACACACACACACACACACACACACACATGCACACACACACATAGATACATATACAGTATGTGCATCACAATTTGGTTTTGTCTACAATCAATGGACAGTTCAAATGAGTGACAAGAATCAATTGTGGGAATTTGTATTTTGGTAATCAACATTGCTTGGATCCATGAAAATTTTAAACAATGCATATAAATATAGGCAGATTTGGAAACCAAAAAACAATGTACATATAAGTGTAAGTATGAACTGTACTAACTATGCATATGAAGGTTCTGAACAATTGAATGAAAACAAATTTCCAATAGGAGGAAAAAAAAGTTATATGGACATACAATTCTGCAAGTGGAGTTTTTTTGTTTTTTTTGAAAGTATGCAAATGAATAGAGGTATTGTCCAAATAACAACAAGTAAAAATTGAAGAGGAGCCATCAAACTGTTGACAAAATTGTAGATTGAACAAAATACAAAAATCTTGGACATATACATGTGTGTAAAATGGTTCTGAAAACAATGTAGATAATTTTAGGCACTCTTTAAAATGCAATTTTGTATTTGAAAAGCCATTACAATTCATTGGAGTAAGAGGGCAACAAAGAACATCTATATAAAATAAATTTTTAAAAAGCACGATATGAAAATTTACATGGACATATACATATAGAATTTTTTTTCTTGCAAAAAAAAGGAACGTACATCAATACAGGTATGTTTGGAAATAAAATAATAAAATTTCAAATTTCAAATAGTTATTTTGACCTAAAGCATAGTAGACATAAAACTACAACATCTTTGTAATGGTTCTCATTCCAATTTTAAACAAGGCATATGAATGGAGTTACATCATAAATGGAGAAAACAATGTTGATTTAAATATAATAATGAATTGTACTACCTTTGTATATGAAGGCAATCAATAGTTAGTGAAATAAGATAATTAAACATTAGAAAGGATCTTCCCAATTTGAAACAAAATTGCAAATTGAGCAAATTTCAAGAACTATGCAGATCATTCAACTAAACCTAACTAGACATATTGTTTATATATGCACATATACACATGACTTTACAATCAGGCCTATTTGCACCTATACATATGCAGACATCAACGAAGGAGCAGGTAGAAGTAAGAATACAACTTGTTTCACATACAAACATCAACACATAGAAAGATAGTTAAGTATATATCTATGTGTTAATGGTAGTATGTCTAGGCATTTTTTATTTCTTCGATTTTGTACTTGCCTATGTCTACATATGAAAAGATGCACATAGTAGCAGAAATATTTAGAGCGCCATATAAAAGTCAAAATCTTGTTTTATTTATTTATTTAAAAAGAACAAAAATGAATACAAATATGCTGCTAAATAAAACAATGAAAATACAAATTCTCAAAATACTTATTTTGAACTAAACCTGATCAGACATAACATTTATATATGCACATATACCCACCACTTTACAATCAAGTCTATATGCACCTATACACATACAGACACAAATGAAGGAGTCGGTAGAAGTAATAATACTACTAGTTTCACATACAAACAACAACACATAGGAATATAGTTAAGTATATATATGTGTGTGTGTGTGTGTGTGTGTGTGTGTGTGTGTGTGTGTGTGTGTGTGTGTGTGTGTGTGTGTGTGTGTAGGCAAATTTCAATTTTTTCTTTTCATACCTGCCTATGTTTGCATATGCAAAGATGCACATATCAGCAAAGATTATGTGTATATATGTAGATAAAAAATGCAATGTTATTAACATTGACTCGAAGTGTTTGTTGAAATGTAAGATTGTTACAATAAAAGAAAGCGATAAAAAGAGGTATTTAACAAGATAGGGCATTGTAAGACCTAGCCGCAATTAGCCAAAACAATTATTAGTAAAAGTTCTGAGAAAACCCTCTTAAAATGCAAAACAACATAATATTGATTTGTCCTCATAGTTAAGAGTACACTGTTTGCAATAACTGAAAAAGAGTTTGTACGAACAAAATATTGTCCAATCGTTTGAAAATCCATAGAGAGCAGCTCAACATAGTGCATGAACCAAAATGGGAATCTAGCTTTTTTTTTGTGCAGTATGGAATCATGTGGTTGCAGCCATATGAGCAATCTCTGCAAGTAAATTGCTGCATTCAGCTTCAAAATCAATCTTTTGCACTTTGTTAATTGTAACTTTCAATCCACGCTCAGAGTTGTATGTTTCAGTAGACACCAAAACTATAAAGGTGTAGTGGGTGAACATAGCTTTATCAAGTATACTACGAGGTGTTTTATCTGTTGTCAAATCATATTGCAGCATGTATAGATCCTTGGTAGATATGCCCAACAATTGTGTCCCAACCTCATCAAATGCATTACCCCAAAGGGTGCCTATTCAATCTTGTAGTTTCATCCGCAAGAGGTATTTATAACTCCATTCAAGGACTTGTGTTTGACATCTAGGGACATTCATAAATTTTTGCCTGATTTAGTACATTTCTTTTTACATTATTTACCATTGATTTGTAATGGACAAGATGTATAATAAAATTGGTCATCTCTTATGAATTGCAAAACAACTATAATAGTAGTTTCAATAGTTTCTAGCACAACACTCATGCATTCAAGGATGGATGAAATTGTCATTCTACTATACTGGCTATTAATGTGATAGCCACTTGAAGAGTGTGGGTCAAGGCATGCTAGTATTGGGCCTCTCAATCTAAGGGGTTCTGCTTCAAGAATGCAAGGTTTAATATTGAAAGTTGTTGAAGCTGTCATATTGATAACTTTTCCATTGAAATAACCTACTCGAGCATTCTGAAAAACAAGGATGCCAAATGTTCCAGATGCATGCATATTTTTCAAGTCAACACCTAATTGTTCTGATGGTGGTCCCTATAGGTTAACATCAATTGTGAAAGTTGACATATCATTTATTTTGACTATTCTCTTCTTTATGTTAGTCCCATCCTTTCTACGAATTACCAAATTATCTCCAACTTTGACCACAACACCAATAACATCAACCAAAGCATTGTTGTTGCAGTCTATAACTTCATTAATAGGGGTGTATTAAGAATTTTTTTTCTGATTCAGCAACATCAGAGGCACAACGCTTCAAAACATAAGTTACAATAAAAAAAATCTCAAGGTGGCTGTTCAACTTATTGTATATTGTGTTTGCTTCTTTTACGAAACCTTTGGAAATGACATAGTATGCTCCTTTTTCAACTCGATGATAATGCAATTCTACTATTTCATCAAAGCAAGTAATTCTAACTTCACATACCTCTTCATATACAATATCAAAACTAAACACTTTCCCATTGCATTTTGTTGTATTATATTGGTGCATTTTCCTCTTATTTGTCACCCGACCCTTTATTGTCCATTTATTTTGATAAGGGTTCAAGCTTGTAATGGGGCTTATATTTCCAAAGGGATTGTTCTGTGCAGATGGCAGATCTATACCAAATCTAAGAGTACGTTTAGAGGGGGGCTTTTTTTTTTTAATCCCAAAGTTAGTTTTTGTTCTTTAAAGAGATACCCAGGTTTCCAACCAAGCCACAATTTGTAATTTTCATTCTACAGTGAATACAATTATGAACTTGTAAAAGGAACAAAGAGGATTGTTCAATTGTATAAAAGTTGTTTCAAATCAACATGTAATTAGTTAAAGATAAATGAAGAAAACATACTACACATGCTACCTTGTGTTCCAAACATATCTACAAGCATAGTTTGTGAACAGGAGAATGGAACCTATCTTGAAAGTCTTTGTATGTAACAAATTAGTATACTTGGGTGGTAAAATGGCCAATTACACATGCGTGCCATCAAATAAGACTATTTTGTATCTATCATCCTCATTTGGATCACCTGTCATTTTCTCAAATGACATAAGTTGGAGAAATGTTAAGGGACATCATCTCCAACATTGATAGATCAGATTGCATAGGGTAAGCTCAAACTGCTTGTCAAGTCCCTACAAGGACAAGACAACAAGGCTCGATATATACACCAAGAAAGTTTCATAGCAGTAATACAAATATCAATATCAATATATATATATATATATATATATATTTATCCAACCTTATGTTAATCTATATATCTATTTATGTAGTCACATTAAAATGAAAGTTGTACTTGAAGATGTTGGAGCACTTTTCAGTTTCAGAATGCTTTTCTGTATGTCAATGTGTTTGTACAGAAATGTATCTCCCTAATCTATGGATAGAATATATGTCCATACTATTAAATATAGGAATCTTGAAAGCCAATAAGAGGCAACCAAACATCCATATAACTATTCCTTTTTTTGTTGTCGAAACACCCAAAAGAATGCTTGAAACTTGAAATTTGCAACAGTACGTAATGTATTATCTTACCGAAGTTTTTGGGGGAGGTTGCTATGAGGGACCAATAGAGCTTGCTGGAGATGACATGGTGCTTAAGACTCTTTACAATTGGAGGAAGGGATTTTGTGTGACAATAAACAATGTCTATAGAACAATAAGGAGCATAAAAAGAGATTAAATATGAAATTCAAATGAATTTTCTATAAAAAAATGCAACATTAAAAATAAACATTTATATATATTCAAAGTGATATAGATGCAGACTCCATTGTGTAACAAAGACAAAGCATTTCTTGCAGCTAGTCAAATTTCTTCTCAAACATATTGTATGAGATTATATATATATATATATATATATATATATATATATATATATATATATATAAAGCCATATACAATATATTCAACAAAAAAATTGGATTCTTACATATACAACATGTTAAGTGAAACAGACCACAAAATTATAGCCTGCCATATAATCAAAACTTCCAGAGGTGGAGAATGACCTTTGTGTAAAACTCAATGATCACAAAAGTGTAAAGCATATTTGAAGCTATGATTTTTGCAACTATCACGATCACGATTGATGTTAATATTAATCAGGGCAACTAAGGCCATGGAGAATGACCTTTGTTTAAAAGTAAATGATCATAGAAGCATACAACGATATGTATATAACACAAGCTAATCATTAACAAAGAAAAACTCCGAGGATAGTCCCAAACATGGGTTACAACACCATGTGTCTTAGATTTTGTAAGTAAAGAAAAGAAGGACAATCTTTGCAACAAGGTTTTCTTATTAAATCTCATTGACTTGTTTGTAAAAGCATATAATGTCAAATGGTTCCATTTTGAACATCAACATTTTAATCCATTTTAGAGATTTTCATTGCATGTAATATATTGGTATTTTGGTTTCCTTTCAAGTTTTGAAACAGACAAATGCTAGTTTCCTTCATAACTCAATAGGATTCATTATGAGACTGATTGCTGTGTACCCATAACATTAATAGACATATAAACATCATGTATGTGCAAATAGACCGGACATACATAAAATATGAGTATATACACATACTTTGAATCCAATGAATATACGTTGTTCTCTTCAGGAGATGATAGGATTCTTTGGAAATCTTAGTCTAATTTTTAAACTCTCATTTCATATACATACACATTCTTATAACCATATGCATATCAATGAAATGGATACTTAGCAATTCAGACCTATAAAAAAGATATCAATGAAATGGATACTTTGTTATTCAACAGTTTAAACTTCTATGAATCAATGAGAACCTAACTTGCACATGTGCAATCTTTCAATATTTGGTAATATTGCTGCAATATGAAAAGCTCCGTTCCAAAAATCCAAATATAAAAAATGTATCACCATAAAACATCCAAATTAATGGGGCTGTCCAAAATCGAAAGTAACTGCCATTTATTGTCTGAAACCCTCAGCTCAAAAAACAAAATTGCTAGCACAAATCGAAAGAGGTGTTTTCCCTTAAAACCCTTTGCCGCCTAATTGACAAAATTTTAAAACCCATACAAAAATGTATGTAAACATGCATATGCATATATGTTTACAATATATTTAAGAATTTGTTAAGGTTGCCCAAATTTCTCCTCATGGTTCTTAGTGTCACACTTTGCAATTCATTGTCCATCGTTGAGAGATTTCATTCTTTGTGACAAGTGGGTTTCTAAAACTGAAGCATCATAAGAGAATAACAAATGCAACATGTAGAGCATAATCATCCATTTTTTTCATGCAATTAAATTAACTAGCTCCCAAAAACCGTAGACCATGATTTCTACCACTATCAGTTGATACACAAGAAATGGAAAATGAAAAAAAGATCTGCTAGACACAAACCCACACAACATAATAAACACTAAACTAACCATAGTTTCAAAAACCAAAGAACAAATAGCATGCATATTAATTTTAATGTTCTTCCCCTTATTTCATGGGAATCCTTCCATTCATTCTTACAAATTTATGATCTGTATTTTATATCATATTTTGGTATCTGTTACATCACATTTTATTTTGTATATGAGGAGAGCCTTGGTGTTTAAGTTTATAAATTGTTTAACTACCCCTAAGATAGGGGAAATTAAAGTTATGTACACTTTGACTGATTAAATGATTGTCAGGCATGGACAATGCGAGTTTTTTCAGCTTTTTTATTTCCAAAAACTGAATATGATGTTATCTTTACATGTAAATTGTATCTGTGATTTTCTAAGATAATATATGTTTGAGTTTTGATTCCAGATTGTATCATGACAATAGAGCACTATACTATATAAAATCTATGTCCTAAGTATGGTAGCTGAAAATAAAATGCTCTTTTGACTCCACCTCCTTAAGAATATAGTGGATTATCACCATTTAGAATAAAAGAATGAGTAAAATCTCCTAAAATTGCCTCCTCCATCTAACAGACCGATACATATTATTATAGCTGGAAAATAGTAAAGCTTTCGACAACACTGATAACCATCATACCTTAGGTCGTGCATGTATACAAAACAGGTTAAAGAAATTGGATAATATAATTTTTCTATTGTTATTTTTGTAGTGTATTGCACATATTCAGGCCAATGCTCTCTATGGATTGCATTTGGATATATGTATGTATCTTCATGTGTATATTTGTATGCATACAAACGTGAATATACATATCTTATGCACACAAAAATATACACATATATGTTTGTATGTATACTTATATGCATATACATGCATGTGTATAAATAGTTTTGTGTGAGCCTAAACATAAACATGCATAAACAAAGAAATATACATATATACATGTTTACATACGTATGTGTATATGCATGTGAATATATATATATATATGTGTGTGTGTGTGTGTGTGTGTGTGTGTGTGTGTGTGTGTGTGTGTGTGTGTGTATTCTATATATTTATTCACATACAAATAAATATATACACAATTTTTTTATAAACATGTAAATATGTATTCATGTACATATGCAAGTCCATACAAAGATACAAACTTGGATCAGAACATGCATAGAGCCCGTTAAGAATGAAAGTGTGAAGATGGAGCTACTTTTAGCATAATCGCCAAAATATTATTACAGAGAAAGATGCAATAGGACTTACAATAGAAAATTAACTAGACGGTACCTAAAGTCATTTTGCAATGTTTGGAATGTTAGACAATTCAAATAACTGGAAGACAACTGAGAGGTGGGGGGGGGGGGGGTGAATCAGTTGTCACCAGATTACCAGAACCTTAAGCAATTAAAACTTTGATACCTGAACCCAAATGGTCAATACTGGAATGTATAAACCAATTACCGAAATAGCAAATAAACTAATTAAGCATAAACAACAATAAGAGAATAAATACCATCCACATGACACCAAGATTTGTACATGGAAAACCCGGTAAAGGGAAAAACCATGGTTGGAAGCTTTCCCATAGTCAGATAATACTTCTACAGTAAGTATGTGATTACAATTGAGGGGCCTGCACTTGCAGGAAGGCCAACAACCTAGAGCACACTGCTCATCACAACAGGAGTCTCACTGACTACATATAAATCCAGACTACAATTCGGAGGAATGAATGAAGTGCAAAGATATCATCTCCTATGTGTGAGAACAATTTTGGTTAAGCTCAATACCAGAGGATTAAATCCTCTTACATAAACCCAACTCGATCACCAATGATCGACCAAATCCTCTGCCTGAATGATTATTACATTATTCTCTCCTTACATATCCATATCCCATACCCATATGATCTATAATGAGATCTTACATCATATATATACAAACCCTCGACCACAAACAATAAGGTCGGCCACCAGACAATAAAACAATTAAATAATTACAAAACATGTCGGCTTGAGACCAAAAAAATAATATCCAACCCATAATACATCCTAGAAACACATTGAGAAGTCCAATCCACATGTTACATTATGTTGGTCTATAACCTAAATAAAGCAGGACCCAATTTAGGTCCATACATGCTAAAGCAATGATCCCAATCAACCAATTCTTGAACACGAACACCATAAACATCCCGAATCTCTACTAGAAGTCGCACCAACATTTTGACATTAGCACTCTCCACAATTCTCTGTAATATCTTTTTATAACATCTATATGCCTTGCTTTCATTAGAATAACCAAGAAATATTCCTTCATTACGTCTAGGAACAAATTTGCCAACGATATCATCTCTCCTGATATAACATTTACTACCAAAGATTCTGAAATACTTAACTATAGGTGTATTGCCAAACCATAATTCATAAGGTGTCTTACCGGTTTCTCCTTTGATATATACTCTGTTGAATGTATAAAATATTGTGCTCACTGCTTCTCTCTAGTAGATATGAGTTATATTATTAGCTTCCATCATCATGGTTCTAGCAGTATCCAAGATAGTTCCATTCTTCCTTTCCACAACTCCATTTTGCTGAGGTGTCTGGGGAGCAGAAAATTGTCTCCTAATACCATGCTTCTCACAAAAGTTATTAAAATCACCGGATGTGAATTCTCCACCATGATCTGACCTTAAGAATTTAATATTCAATCTTGTCTCAATCTCAACTTTAGCTTTAAAGATTTTAAACTTTTCAAAAGCCTCAGATTTCTCCCCTAGAAAAGTAACCCGCATCATTCTAGAATAATCACCAATGATTATCATAAAATATCTATCACCTTGAAAACTTTTAACTCTAGCAGGGCCACAAAAATCAGTATGAATAAGATCAAGAATATCATTATACTTGTCTTGTATACTCTTAAAAGAGGTTTTGACCTATTTTCCCATTTGACATTCCTTACATACCGGAATATAGAGCTTCACAATTTTAGGTATATCTCTAACTGCCTTAGTTGAATTGATCTTTACAATGCAATCAAAATTCACATGACATAGCCTTTTATGCCATAGCCAACTCTCATCAATTTGTGCAATCAAACATGTCTTCTCACCGGAATTCAAATGAAATATATTATCTTTTGTTTGTGTACCGATTGCAATCTCCAAACCAGATCTTTTAATGATTTTGCATTTTTCATCCTTGAACTATAATTGAAATCCCTTATCAACCAATTGTCCTACACTCAAAAGATTATGCCTTAAACCTTCAACATAATAAACACTATCAGTAGTGTGCTTACCATCCAATGATATAGTTCCTTTTCCCTTGATCATACATGCTTTTTCATCTCCAAATCTAACCAGACCGCCATCAAATTCTTGCAAAGATAGAAACTTCCCTTTGTCTCCAGTCATATGATGTGAACATCCACTATCAATTACCCATTCATCCTTATCTTCAATTTTAGCAGCAAATGCCTTCTCTTCAGGTACATTCTCTTCCAGTACCGAAACATCTTCCTTTATAGCTAGGAACACCCATTCCTTTCTATTGTAACACCTTCCTAATCCGCTGTGTAGCACTATTTGTCTCTGTTTTTCCTATACTTATACTTGTTCGGATATCCAGGGTTAGGCTTAAAATATCTTCTAGCTCTCTCTTGAAATTTTGAATTCCTTTTAGGACATATAGATGCAAAATGACCTATCTTATTACATGCAAAACATCTAAAAGGTGTTTTTCCTTCATAATTACTTCCTACCGGTCCTTTAGGTACTCTTTTAGAAAATAGGGCTCCAAGTTGCTCAAATTCTTCATCTTCTCTCTTCATACCATCCAATTCCTTTGCATATAAAGCTTTCCAATCTTGCTTTTTGGTTGATGATGCAGATGTATGAAAAGAAGGTTTAGACTTCACAACTCCATAAGGTCCAAATTCTTCAAGCTCAAAAACGAATAATTTCCCAACCAAGGTATCTCTATTCACAAAAGTATTAGCCATTGTTCTCAATTCATTAATTGAAGTAGCCTTCATCTTATAAGTCGGTGGTAAAGCTCTCAGAAATTTAGAAGCTATCTCATCTTCACTCAGAGTTCCACCACAAGATTTAATTCTCATAACAATTTCATTTACCCTTTCCATGAATGCAACGATCCTTCTCCAACTTATCTCATATATCCTTTGCTGATGATCTGTTAGTTAATCCCATTATTTGCTGATCAGTAAGTGCACACATGAGGGCTTATCTTTCTCTACAATCATTCTCAAGCTCCTTATCCATGTTTTTCGAAAGGAGGATTTCCAGATTCCAGATTATAGGGTGTAACACCATTCTCTCTGATCTCCCAAATTTCCTTGCCAAGACAACTCAGATGAGTCTCCATCTGAATCTTCCATACTCTGTATTTTGTTCCATCAAGCCTAGGAATACCTCTTTGAAAGATAGCAGCAAATGAACTAGATGAACTTGAACTGTTAGCCACCATAGGATCTTCCTCAAGCGGTTAAGCTTCTGTAGAGAGGACCAGAGCTCTGATACCAATTGTTAGACAGTTAAAATAACCGGAAGACAACTAAGAGGGGGGAGGGTGAATCAGTTGTCACCAAATTACCAGAACCGTAAGCAATTAAAACTTTTATACCGGAACCCAAATGGTCAATACCAAAATGCATAAACCAATTACCGAAATAGCAGATAAACCGGTTAAGCATAAACAACAATCAAAGAATAAATAGCATCCACATGACACCAAGACTTGTATTGGAAAACCTGGTAAAGGGAAAAACCACGGTGGGAAGCCTACCCATTGTCAGATAATACTTCTGTAGTAAGTATGTGATTACAATTGAGGGGCCTGCACTTGCAGGAAGTCCAACAACCTAGAGCACACTGCTCATCACAAAAAGAGTCACACTAACTACATAGAAATCCATACTACAATCCGGAAGAATGAATGAACTGCAAAGATAGCATCTCCTATGCCTGAGTATAGTTCCAATTAAGCTCAATATCGAAGGAATAAATCCTCTTACATAAACCCAACTCGATCACCAATAATCAACCAAATCCTCTCCCTAAATGATTATTACATTATTCACTCCTTACATATCCATATCCCATACCCATATGATCTACAATGAGATCTTACATCATATATATACAAACCCTTGACCACAAACAATAAGGTCAACCATGAGACAACAAAACAATTATATAATTACAAAACATGTCGGCCCAAGACCAAACAATTAATATCCAACCCATAATACATCTCGAAAACACATTGAGAAGTCCAATAGACACGTTACATTATGTTGGTCCATAACCTAAATAAAGCGGAACCCAATTTAGGTCCATACATGCTAAAGCAATGATCCTAATCAACCAAGTCTCAAACATGATCACCATAAATATCCTGAATCTCTACTAGAAGCCACACCAAAACCACTTATGCATATCATCAAAGATCTTCAATATTGCTCTGCTGATGAAACCCTCACCGGAACAACAAACCAAGATTGCCAGCATACAAGATAGCATCCAATCACTAAATCAAAACCAACTAATTGAACATGAATTTAGTAGCATGAATAAGCCAATTCCATAACCCAAATATACCAGAGTATACCAGATCATCATGATCTAATCCAAACAACTTACGAGGACTAGAAGGATTGTTGGAAAATGCACACTCCAATGAGATATTGTAGGTGATTGAAGGTTTTTTTAGTGATGGCAACCTTGCAATCCTATGACATCGGCAAGACAATTTACCGGCACCAACAACGACAGACTCTACACCAACACATAGAACACTGATAATGAAAGGAAGTATACTGGCACCCAGGCCAATAGGAATTATGTTTATAACATATTTTGTAATTAATTATAAAATCATTATAAGCCAACTTGGAAAGTTGTAAAATGACTCATATATGTATGAGATCATTATAGAACATTTTATAGGAAAGTAGATAGGCGAAATAAGGCAGACCTATTATGCGAATTATAGGTTAAGGGTTTATGTATGAAGTAGAGCTAAAACTGGTACTAGATCTGGCATAGTAGATGCTATTTTGAAGTAGTACAAGGCATTGGATTTGCATAATCCATTTTGTAAGTCAGTGAGACTTCCCATGTTGTAATTGAGCAGTGAGCTCTAGGAACTTGGCCTTCCTGCATGTGCATGCCCCTATTGTAGCAGTAATATTCTCTTATTGGCCAGTAAGTGAATATTGTGGGTCACAAATCCCACTGAGGTTTTTCCCACACCGGGTTTCCTTGTTAAAACAATGTGTTATGGCGTGCGTTTCATGTGGTTGATGTTATCTCTATTTATGGCATTACTTTTTGTTTACCGATATACAATACTGATATGCTTTACATGTTTTAAGTTAAGAAAATTATCAAACCAGTTAGATACTGATTCACCCCCCCCTCTCAGTATCTTTGGGAATCCTAACAATTGGTATCAGAGCTTGGTCCTCTATTTTCAGAAGCCTAACAAATTGAGGAGGATCTTGACACCGGTAGAGATGGAAAACTTGATGAAGCAATTAGAAGCAACTCTCTCAGACTATGATACAAAAAGTTGAAAAATATCAAACTTGAAGATGATCTAAAAGTTGCACAGGACATCATTCAAGCACTTCAAGATAATCTTACCATTGCAAGAAACAAGAGAAGAGAACTTTGTGAAAAAATGCAAAATGAGAATGATGAAAAGGAAACTCTTAGCGATCTGATGAATAAGCTGAAACAAGAAAACATGACAACAAAGAATGAGATACAGGATATGACTATGAGATTTTGTAAAGAAATTGAAGATAGAAATAAGAATGAAGAAGACTTGACTAGAAGACTGAATGATGTTGCAAATGAAAACCCAAGACTTAGTTATGAAAATGATGTGTTGAAGACAGATCTGATGCATGCACAAAATGACTCAAATGAACTTATGAGACAGAAAGGTATCTTGGAAAGAGAACTGGCTACTGCAAATCAGCACATGGAAAAATTCAAGAAAAGCTCAGAAGAACTTGGTGACTTGCTAAAAAATCAAAAACCAAATGGTGATACTAATGGCCTTGGCTTTGAAACTGGTGAAAGCTCTGGTACTGCAAACACACATGATCATAGCAAACCGGTAAGACAACCTACTACTTATAAATTTAATGGAAAATACTTTAACTGTAACAAGTATGGTCATAGAGCAAATCAATGTAGATCTAGAAATTATCAGAGCACTAATACACCCACCGGTCAATGCTCCAAATGAAACAAAATTGGTCATAACTTAGAAAATTGCAGAATGAATGTAAGATGTTATGTTTGTGGAAGATTTGGACACTTATCTAATCAGTGTAGAACACAAACCAACATAGGATATGGGAAAGCTATTCAGAAAAACAATGTGACATGTTATGCTTGCAATAAGATCGGACATACTGCAAAATTCTACAGAAGTAAGGCATCACCGACAAGTAATAATGGTGCTAGCTTGAAAGGTAAAGAAAAGGTTGAAGAGGTAAAGCAAGAATTCTCAAAACAATGGATCAGAAAGTCAGATCTAAATATTGATAGTAACACTCCACTGACAGAACAGAGTAACACTCCACCGACAGGAAACTCTTCATCTAACTGAAGAAAATTCCTTTGAGGGTTTGGCAAATCAAATGTGAACATGCTATTATTCCCTCGGTTGATGGTGAGAAGCTGAAATTACTTCTATACCGGCAGATAAGTAAAGTCATTATTTAATTGACAAGCATTAAATGTGGTGGTTGGAAAAATTAACATTATAAAACAAGTGTTTTGGCTCCATTTTCATTTCACCGAGCATTCAAATCTTCGAGAGCATGAAAATTCCCGAGTGAAGGCATTCCAAGCAAGAAGTGAAGCAATTCATCAAGCAATCATTCCTTAAGGCAGATAAAGGTATTTATAACCATGGCTTCTTCATCTGTTCTTGAATTCATTGCAAACCCTACTATTGTAAAAGTTATTAAATGCCCTAGACCTGTATTCCAATTAGTTCCTGAAATTGCCAAGAAAGATGATAATATTGGTGCATTTTCCCAAATCCCTAAAGGAGTAGTTTTTGTTGAAGACCCTAGAATGTATATACATTGTCATATAGAGGAATTAGGTAATGAGGAAATTAAGAATATGTATAAATCTGTAATTTGTGATGAATCTGGAAATATCAAACCTAAACACAAGATAGTTGAAACCCTAGGATTCACTGAAATTCTCAGTATCTCGAATTTCCCCAAGGATGTTATAAGGATAGTTCTAAGCAGTGTACATGGTGCATTCTTCTGGTTGGACTCAGTTCACAAAATCACAAAAGAAGTAGTAAAGGCTGTGATAGGGTTACCCTCCACCAGTAACAGACCTGATAAAACAAAGAAGGTCTCAAATGAGCTAGTGATTAACCTAACTGGTGCAATGTCTGATAAGAGATCCTTTAGGGTAAATGATGTAATGGATATCAACGTCAGATTCATCAGTATGATCTTAGGCTACAAAACCACACATGCAAATAGGTTAAACTCAGTCTCTAGCCTATGCATAAAGAGTGCCTATGACATGGTTAATGATAATGCAAAAATAGATGTATGTGAGTGGATTAAAGATGAACTAATTGACAATTTGGGAAAGATAAAGAAAGACAAAAAGGGGACATTCAGATTTGGAAACCTACTTGTCTGTCTAATGCTACACATAACCAAACAAAAACCTGATATCAGTAACAAAAATCTTGGTTTTGATATATCGGTAGGCAAACAGTTGTCAAATTTACTAAACAACATGGGAGAGAACAGAGAAAAGAACATAAATGAGTATTTTTAGACACTGAAGGCCCGGATGAAGACCAAAGTCAGATTGTCACAAGCAATTGTGAACAAGTATAAGGATGAAATATGTTTTGTTATAAAGAAGGATGAAATTTGGATGGAGGCAGTTATCCCAAGAACCATCTGGGTTACTGAAATGGGGTATGAAGCTGATGACCACATAAAGAAACATATGTAAAAGCCCTCCTAGAAGCACCTAAGGAACCTAAAGAAGAGGTATTTGGCAGTGCTGAGACTATTGAACAACAAATTCAATCAAAGAAAAATGTTAAAAAGGTTGAGGCAACAGTTCGAAGAGGATCCCGGCAAGCAAAAGCTATTAAGGAAGATGTACTTGAACAAACCAGTATTACTGAAGATCAGTTAGAAGCACTTAAACTGGAAATCCACCTTTCACCGGTTGGAACTTCTTCAGAAAGTGATATACTAGCTACATTCAAAAGAGTTGTGAGAAAAAGGAAATCTTCACCAGTATCTTCACCTTCTCCTAGAAGAACAAGACAGAAACAATAGGCAGTAAGGCCCCTAGCAAAGAAATTAACTCCGAAGAAGAAAAAGGTGACTCCTAAGAAGAAGTCTATAGCTTTTATTGATAAATTACTAGATGAAATTACTAAGGATGGTAAATTGAAAAATATCAGCAAAATTTATAACACACTATCAGATGATGACAAAGATAAAGTAGAGAACAATGTAATATTGCACTTAGATATTTTTAAGAAATTTTTGATGGAAGTTGTTGATGAAATACCGACAGATCTCTACAACAGACTTGAAGCTACGAGAGTAGGTATTATTGAACTTGATAAGAAAATAAAAATTGAAGAATTACTTACTATACATCTTGTTAACTCACCTAAAGAGATAGATGAACTGATCTCAGAGGCTAACTGGTTAGTATTTTCAACTGCCAACCAGCATGTAGCACTAATGACAGGGAGAGTAAATGAGGTAACAGAAGAAACAACTAATGCATGGGACATATTCCTTGTAGAGAAGGAAAAGCATGAAGAGTATCAAAGCCCTAAACCCATCAAGGTATATTAAAAGGATAAGGGAAAAGGTAAGGTTGGTGGACCACCCAACATAAAAATAACAGATAACTTATCCCCACCACCTCTAGATACTCCACCGATAGTTACCACTGACAATCAACCGGCTAGTGAGAGTATGGACATACCACATGAGGACACAAATCCTGATTCTGAGGTGTTATATACAATGAACATTGTCACTCAGAAAGTCAATATTGTGGTAGATAAGGATTCAACAGGGAAAACAAATGTGGCAAATGAGCCGCCAACAATAGATAGCACAGAAGGTAAACCGATAGGTGACAACACTGAGAAACAGGCAGAGCAACATGCTCCCTCACAGCAACAGGTTCATGCAGAGACAATGCCACCGGCAATAGCTGAGTAATCCAAACCTTTGCTTAAAGAAATGCAAACACAAACTGACCTACCAGAGGTCACCACAAGCAAATAAATTGCTCCCACTAGCGGAATACAAATTGTTGGTTCTTCCATTGCAGAAATCCGACCAACAAATGTGATAAAAGTTCTTTTGGATTCTATCAAAAAGATAACAGAGTGTAGTTCACAAGCATACAAAGCAATTGATGACACAATTCCAATTTTGAAAATGATAGCACCCAAATGTAATGTGGATAATAAAGATTCTTTGAATCAACTTGACACATTGTCTAAGTATATTACTGACAACATTGTGACAGTTGAACAAATAAATAAGGAAGCATTTCAAGAGAGACTACAGAAGGAAAAACACAAATTCTTTGAAGAGGAAATAAAGAAGTGCATGAGACAATTTGACACTCTTTTACCGACACTATGTAATACACTAAAAGAATTTAAAACTTTGTACAGAGATACATGCAAAAACAAACTTCTTGACAATAGACATAGACAAGAAGATTAGCAAGGTACATGAAGAAATAAATCAACTAGCTGACAATTTCATTAATTCGTCTGAACCATTATCAGTTTTTGAGCAGAAATTAACAAGTTTTGAGGAGGAACTTCTAAAGTTGGAAAGAGAAAAGGAAAGAATAAAAGGAATGACAAAAGATCTAAAATGGAGACTTAGTCCAAAATTGGACTACCTCGCCTCCTTAAGAAAAGAGGTATCCGAGGCTTTAACTCAAGGACATAAAACACCAGAACATCAAATGCAACACCTCACCAGTACAATTCAGAGGATAGAGGCCGCATTAAAGGATAGTGAACGGTCACTCAAAGCTTGAATCTAGTATTGGCAGACCTTTTTCAGATTGTAACCAACTAGTTACAAGGATGAAGCTGGAAACCACACTCAATTGACACTTTGACAACCTTTGTCATTGATGCCAAAGGGGGAGTAGTGGAAATGAGAAAAATAATCAGCAAATGGATCATCAGCTTAGGGGGAGCACATATTTTTTTTGGTACACAATTTTTGGTAAGACAATTCTAGCAAATTCTTTTTGGATGACAATTTTTGTACTTTTCTCATGAGTGTTGCCATCAATGCCAAAGGGGGAGATTGTTGGCAAATGCACACTCCAATGAGATATTGTAGGTGATTGAAGGTTTTGTCATTGATGGCAACCTTGCAATCCTATGACACCGGCAAGACAATTTACCGACACTAGCAATGACAGACTCTACACCGACACATAGAACACCGATAGTGAAAGGAAGTATAGTGGCACCCAGGCCGACAAGAATTTTGTTTATAACATATTTTGTAATTAATTATAAAATCATTATAAGTTGACTTGACAAGTTGTAAAATGACTCATATATGTATGAGATCATTATAGAACATTTTATAGGAAAGTAGATAGGCGAAATAAGGCAGACCTATTATACGAATTATAGGTTAAGGGTTTATGTATGAAGTAGAGCTAAAATCGGTACTGGATCTAGCATAGTAGATGCTATTTTGAATTAGTACAAGACATTGGATTTGCATAATCCATTTTGTAAGTCAGTGAGACTTCTCATTTTGTAATTGAGCAGTGAGCTCTAGGCACTTGGCCTTCCTGCATGTGCAGGCCCCTATTGTAGCAGTAATATTCTCTTATTGGCCAGTAAGTGAGTATTGTGGGTCACAAATCCCACTGAGGTTTTTCCCACATCGGGTTTCCTCGTTAAAACACTGTGTTATGGTGTGCTTTTCATGTGGTTGATGTTATCTCTGTTTATTGCATTAATTTTTGTTTACCGGTATACAGTACTGATATGCTTTACATGTTTTAAGTTAAGAAAATTATCAATCCGGTTAGATACTGATTCACCCCCCCCTCTCAGTATCTTTGGGAATCCTAACAAGGATATTAGTAAAAGCAACCAAAACAACTAGTGTTGACATCAATGACAAAACATCAATGTAACATATAATCAATTCCTCCAAATGGCGAACAATCTCCCCCTTCGGCATTGATGACAACACTAGATGTGAAAAACATCCAAGTGCCAAGAAATTCCAAACAAGTCTCCCCCAATGGAAGACAACCAGCAATCTCCCACACAAAGATATATCAATGAAGTTTTGAAACAAAGACCAAACTCCCCCTGTGAATGATATCTCTATAAAGCTTTGTTTTTCACATATATCTCTCCCCCTTTGACATCAATGCCAAAAATCTAACAAAAATATCAAAGCAAAAACATAAACCATTGAATCACAAGGCTAACTACTCCCCCTGAGCAGTAGCATCCTCACATCAATCCAGAATGAATAATATCTCTGATAATGCATACCAGATTGATGCCAATAAAACATCAATGAGTTCTCTATCGGAGGGCCAAAAACCCCTAATCTGTCTCTAAGGTACTCAAATGATTCTTTAGGCAAAGGTTTAGAGAAAATGTCTACATTCTGCTCTTTAGTATTCACATAAACCAGTCTAACCTCATTTTCTTCCACCTTCTCCTTCAAAATGTTATACTTGATAGATATGTTCTTTGTCTTAGAGTGAAATACTAGATTCTTTGATATGTTTATAGCAACAGAGTTATCACAATGAATAACTACCAGTCCAATGCAATGCACTCTAATATCCTTCAACATTTGCTTCATCCATAGAGCTTGTGTACAATTAGTAGCAACATCAATATACTTAGCTTCAACAGTAGATAAAGAAGTACATGATTGTTTCTTGTTGATTCATGAAACCAACTTCTTTCCAAGAAAGAAAGCTCCACCATAAGTACTTTTCCAATCATCAACATCTCCTACCCAATCTACATCTGTATATACACAAAAAGTAAAGTCATCATCCTTAGGGTACCACAAACCATATTTAGATGTACCTTGCAAGTATCTAAATTTTTTTTCAATGCACTCTCATGATTTTCTCTTGGATCACTTTGATATCTTGATGCAATACAAACAACATTCATTATGTCAGGCCTAGTTTGAGTCAAATATAGAAGACCTTCAATCATAGACTTGTATCTTGTAGGAATTACTAATGCATATTTATCTTTCCTTCACAATTTCTCACTTGTAACCATGGGAGTACTTACTGGTTTAGAGTCTACCATACCAAATTTCTTCAACAATTCCCTAGCATACTTAGTTTGACAGATGAAAATACCTTTATCAGTATGAGTAATCTATAAACCTAAGAAAAAATTCATTTCCCCAATCATAGACATTTCAAATTCTTTCTCCATATTTTTAGAAAATTCCATGCACAACTTATCTTCACCTCCAAAAATGATGTCATCAAAAAAGACCTCAATAATCAATATATCATCATCAATGACTTTATAATATAAATTACCATCAGCATTACCTTTATTGAAACCAAGCTTCAAAAGATATTTATCTAGCCTTGCATACCAAGCTCTAGGTGCCTATTTCAATCCATATAAAACTTTCCTTAACCTGCAAACCATGTTTTTATCATCTGAAAGTGACAAACCATTAGGTTTCTCAATATAAAATTCCTCATCAAGATCCCCATTCAGAAAGACACACTTAACATCCATCTGATAAACCTTGTAGTTCTTATGTGCAACATAGGCAAGAAATAATCTTATAGCTTCAATCCTAGCTACAGGTGCAAAAGTTTCACCATAATCAATTCCTTCCTTTTGAGAATATCCTTTACAAACCAATCTAACTTTATTCCTTACAACTTGTCCATATTCATTCAATTTGTTCCTAAAAACCCATTTAGTTCCAATAACATTCTTATTTTTAGGTCGGGGAACTAAAGTCCATGAGTTATTCTTCTCTATCTAATCTAATTCTTCTTCCATAGCTTTCAACCAACATTCATCTTTACATTCTTCAATTACTGATACTAGTTCAACTTGATAAATCAAACATACCTCATTAGCTACCAATCTCCTTCTTGTCATCACTCCATTATTTTTATCCCCATTGATTTGATCTTCTGAATGATTCATCCTTACATACCTAGGAGTCTTTTGATTCTTTGTTGCTCTTCCCGGTTCTTCAGTTATTGTTGAATTTTATGATGTTGCCGGAGTAACTGGTTCAACATTATGTTCTGGTAAAGGTGTTATCAATTCAATTATGATCATTTCAACTGCCAGTTCTTGCTCATAAACTCTTATTTGACTTCTATTCAACTCATCCACCTTGACATTAGCACTCTCCACAATTCTCTGCAATCTCTTTTTATAACATCTATATGCCTTGCTTTCAATAGAATAACCAAGAAATATTCCTTCAACACATCTAGGAACAAATTTGCCAACGATATCATCTCTCCTGATATAACATTTACTACCAAAGATTCTAAAATACTTAACTATATGTGTATTGCCAAACCATAATTCATAAGGTGTCTTACTGGTTTCTCCTTTGATATGTACTCTGTTGAATGTATAAACAGTTGTGCTCACTGCTTCTTTTTAATAGATATGAGGTAGATTAGCTTCCATCATCATGGTTCCAGCAGCATCCAAGATAGTTTTGTTCTTCCTTTCCACAACTCCATTCTACTGAGGTGTCCGGGAAGGAGAAAATTTTCTCCTAATACCATGCTTCTCACAAAAGTTATTAAACTCAGCAGATGTGAATTATCCACCATGATCTAACCTTAAGAATTTAATCTTCAATCCTGTCATAGTCTCAACTTTAGCTTTAAAGATTTTACTTTTCAAAAGCCTCAGATTTCTCCCTTAGAAAAGTAACCCACATCATTCTAGAATAATCACCAATGATTATCATAAAATATCTATCACCTTGAAAAATTTTAACTCTAGTAGGGCCACAAAATTCAGTATGAATAAGATCAAGAATATCATTATATTTGTCTTGTATACTCTTAAAAAGAGGTTCTGACCTCTTTTCCCATTTGACATTCCTTACATATTGGATTATAGGGCTTCACAATTTTAGGTATATCTCTAATTGCCTTAGTTGAATTGATCTTTACAATGCAATCAAAATTCACATGACATAGCCTTTTATGCCATAGACAACTCTCATCAATTTGTGAAATCAAACATGTCTTCTCACCAGAATTCAAATGAAATATATTACCTTTTGTTTGTGTACCAGTTGCAATCTCCAAACCAGATCTATTAATGATTTTGCATTTTCCATCCTTGAACTATAATTGAAATCCTTATCCACCAATTGTCCTACACTCAAAAGATTATGCCTTAAACCTTCAACATAATAAACATTATTAGTAGTGTGCTTAGCATCCAATGATATAGTTCCTTTTCCCTTGATCATACATGCTTTTCCATCTCCAAATCTAACCAGACCGCCATCAAATTCTTGCAAAGATAGAAACTTCCCTTTGTCTCCAGTCATATGATGTGAACATCCACTATCAATTACCCATTCATCCTTATCTTCAATTTTAGCAGCAAATGCCTTCTCTTCAGGTACATTCTCTTCTAGCACCGAAACATCTTCCTTTATAGCTAGGAACACCCATTCCTTTCTATTGTCACACCTTCCTCATTCATTGTGTAGCATGATTTGTCTCTATTTTTCCTATACTTGTACTTGTTTGGATATCCAAGGTTAGGCTTAAAATATCTTCTAGCTCTCTCTTCAAATCTTGAATTCCTTTCAAGACATATAGATGCAAAATGACCTATCTTATTACATGTAAAACATTTAAAAGGTATTTTTCCTTCATACTTACTTCCTACCGGTCCTTTAGGTACTCTTTTAGCAAATAGGGCTTCAAGTTTCTCAAATTCTTCATCTTCTCTCTTCATATCATCCAATTCCTTTGCATATAAAGCTTTCCAATCTTGTTTTTCGGTTGATGATGCAGATGCATGAAAAGCAGGTTCAGACTTCACAGCTCTAGAAGGTCCAAATTCTTCAAGCTCAAAAGAAATAATTTCCCAACCAAGGTATCTGTATTCACAAAAGTATTAGCCATTGTTCTCAATTCATTAATTGAAATAGCCTTCATCTTATAAGTCGGTGGTAAATCTCTCAGAACTTTAGAAACTATCTCATCTTCACTCAGAGTTCCACCACAATATTTAATTCTCATAACAATTTCATTTACCCTTTCCATGAATGCAGTAATCCTTCTCCAACTTATCCCATATAGCCTTTGCTGATGATTTGTTAGTTAATCCCATTATTTGCTGATTAGTAAGTGTACATGTACAAGAGGGCTTATCTTTCTCTACAATCATTCTCAAGCTCCTTATCCAAGTTTTCTGAAAGGAGGATTTCCAGATGCCAGATTATAGGGTGTAACACCATTCTTTGTGATCTCCCAAATTTCCTTGCCAAGACATCTCAGATGAGTCTCCATCTGAATCTTCCATATTGTTAGGTGCTGGAGACAACTGAGGGGGAGGGGGGGGGGGGGTGAATCAGTTGTCTATGAATTTCAAACCAAAAATAACTTAACCAAACTTACTGCATAATACTGGTAAACCAATCTTTAATGCCAGTAGACAGTTTAACAATTAATTGCAATACCAATAAAGTTTAATGCATGAAACAGAAAGACAAATAACATACACAACACATAACAAAATTATTTGTATGTGGAAACCCTGTAAGGAGAAAAACCATGGCGGGAAACCTTACCCACAATCAGATGATACTACTACAGATAGTATGTGTGTACAAATGGGGTCTGCACATGTAGAAAGGCCAACTGCCTAGAGCTCACTGCTCAATCATAAAATGGGAGTCACACTGACTACAATTGGATGGTTAAATCTAATGATAATGTACTACTCAAAATAGCATCTTCATATGCTAGATTTAGTACCGGTTAAGCTCTAATTTTCCTTCTCCAAAATCCTCCTTGAACCTTGAATGATGTCTACGTGTATAGCTCTTCTTATATTCACATATACCTTATTACAATCCTTTTTCACACTCCTCTCTACTACTACTTAATCTCATAAATGAGATCTTACATATATACCAAGACCTAAGACCAAATGTGTAGGTCGGCTTACTAAGATATTGCAATTAAATCAATTACGAATGAATCAATATGCGATGCATGATGTCGGCTCAATGTATTTACAACAATAACAAATCATCTCCATAACGTGTTGTGCTGATCTGGAATAGATAATGCTTGCTGGTCCATAACCTAGACCTATTTGTCGGTAACAACAATAATGCAAACCTGATTAGATCAATGACCAAATAACCAAAACCAAGTGTCCAAACAATGTCTTCGACATAACCAAGTAATCTCCAGATGATAACTAGTCATCCTCAGTGTCGGTAAACCAGATACCAGTGACTGTGCATAAGTCACTGAACATGCCGGTGAACATAACCAAAGATCTCCAAGTATTCTCAAGTGTTGACAAGTGTTGACATCAATGAAAAAACAAATTCAACTCATCCCTAATACCAACAATCTCCCCTTTTGGCATTGATGGCAACACAAGATGGAAAAACCATCTAAGTGCCAAAGCAAAAATGTCAAAAACCAAAAACCAACAATCTCCTAAAGAGATCATCAAAATACAGATACAGAGAGTAACAATCTCTCCCCAAAAGATAATGTGTTTTTCCATAGATATCTCTCCCCCCTTTGACATCAAATGCCAAAGCAATACAAAACCAAATACAATCAGTTCAAAGAACTTTTTACAAATACCAATTGTTATAACCACATTTGTTCAATCTACTCCCCCTGAAAGTAGCTCTCCTTCATCAAAGCCAGAAAGAAGATTTCTCTGTTAATTCTGTCGGTCTGATGCCATGCTCCAACTATCTAAGTTTCTACCGGTGAGGGTATAACTCCAAGCTTCTCTCTTAGATATTCAAAAGTTTCCTTAGGCAAAGGTTTAGTAAAGATATCTACAATCTGTTCTTTAGTAATCACATAAACCAATTTCACTTCTTTTGCTTCAACATTCTCTTTTAGAAAATTGAATTCGATAGAAACATGTTTAGTTTTTTAGTGAAATACCAGATTCTTTGATATATCAATTGCTGCCATATTATCACAGTAAATGATTATATGTTCCTTGCATTTTACCTTTATATATTTCAACATTTGCTTAATCCATAATACCTGTGTACAGTTAGTTGTTGCTGCAACATATTCTGATTCTGTTGTTGATAAGGATGTACAACTTTGTTTCTTGCTCAACCATGAAATTAGTCTACTGCCATGAAAAAATACTCCGCTGGTGGTGCTTTTTCTGTCATCTACATCTCCTACCCAATTTGCATCTGTGTATGCACATAAATCAAAATTTTCATCTTTAGGATACCATAAACCAAGATTTGTTGTGCCTTGTAGATACCGGAAAATCCTTTTCACTGCTGATTCATGATTTTCTTTAGGATTACTCTGAAATATTGAAACAATACATACTACATTCATAATATCAGGTCTTGTTTGTGTCAAATATAGTAAACCTCCTATCATAGACTTTTATCTTGTTGGATTAACAGGTGTTGATTCATCCTTCAAAGATAGTTTATCAGTTGTAGTCATAGGTGTGCTTACCGGTTTAGAGTTTTCCATGTGAAATTTCTTAAGTAATTCCTTCAAGTAATTTGATTGATTTATGAATATATCTTTATCAGTCTATGAAATCTGCAATCCTAAAAAGAATTTTATCTCTCCAATCATAGACATTTCAAATTCTTCCTACATCTTATTAGAAAAGTCTTTACACAATCCATCTTCACCTCCAAAAATGATATCATCAACAAAAACTTCAATAACCAAGATGTCATCATTAGTCACTTTTTAATATAAGTTGCTATCAGCATTACCTTTGGTGTAAGCAAGCTTCAAAAGATATTTGTGCAATCTAGCATACCAAGCTCTAGGTGCTTGCTTCAATCCATATAAATCTTTCCTTAACCTGCAAACCATATCTTTTTCATTTGTCAAAGAAAATCCATCAGGTTGTTCAATGTAAACTTCCTCTTCAAGATCTCCATTAAAAAATGCACATTTAACATCCATTTGATATACTTTATAGTTCTTGTGTGCTACAAAAGCTAAGAATAATCTGACTGCCTCAGTTCTAGCTATCGGTGCAAAGGTTTCATTATAATCAATTCCATCTTTCTGTGAATATCCCTTACACACTAATCTTGCTTTGTTTCTGATTACCTTACCATCTTCATTAAGTTTATTTCTGAATACCAATTTAGTTCCAATTACATTTTTGTTTTTAGGCCAAGGAACTAATGTCCATGTGTTATTCTTTTCAATTTGTTCCAATTCATCTTCCATAGCCTTAATCCAATGTTTATCTTCACATGCCTCATTAATAGTTGCTGGTTCAAATCAAGAAATTAGACATACCTCTTCATTTGCCAATCTTCCTCTAGTCATAACACCTTGATACTTATTCCCAATTATCTGACTTTCAGAGTGATTCAATCTTACATACCTAAGTGTGTTCACTTGCTACTGTTCTTCAGTCACTGTGGAATTCTTAGATGATGCCGGTGTGACTGGATCAACATTCTGTACCAATGTGCTCATAGTAGGTTTATTTCTGATTATCTCAACTATCGGTTCAGAGTCTATAGACCTTCTAAACTGTTCATCAAGCTTTACATTTGCACTTTCAAGATTTTCTGCAATCTCTTATTAAAACATCTATATGCCTTGCTCTTAGATGAATAACCAAGAAATATTCCATCATCACTTCTAGGATCAAATTTGTCAATATAATCATCTCTCCTAATATAACATTTGCTTCCAAATATTCTAAAATATTTAAGAGTAGGAGTATTACCAAACCATAGTTCATGAAGGGTCTTACCAGTTTCACCTTTGATGTGAACCCTGTTGAATGTATAAATAGTTGTATTGATTGCTTCTCTCCAATACACATGAGGTAGGTTTGCTTCTGATATCATGCTTCTAGCTGCATCCAAAATAGTTTTGTTCTTCCGTTCCACAACTCTATTTTGCTGCGGTGTCTAAGGTGCTGATAATTGTCTTCTGATTCCATTCACTTCACAGAATGTATTAAATTCCTTAGATGTTAATTCACCTCCTTGTTCTGATCTCGAGAATTTGATTTTCTTACCGATTTCATTCTCTACCATGACCTTGAATAGTTTGAATTCCCTAAATGGTTCTGATTTATGCCTGAGAAATGTAACCCAACATATTCTAGAATAATCATCAATGATTAGCATAAAATATCTATCTCCTTGTAAACTTCTAGTTCTTGCTGGATCACATAAATCAGTATGAATCAAGTCAAGAACATTATTGGATTTTTCTAGAATACTCTTAAAAGTTGTTCTAACTTGCTTTCCAAATTGACATTCCTTACATACCGGATTGTGAGGTTTAACAATCTTAGGTAAATCTCTTATTGCCTTAGCTGTACTGATCTTCACAATGCAATCAAAATTTACATGACATAGTCTCTTATGCCATAACCAACTTTCATCAATATGTGCAATCAAGCATGTTTTCTCATTGTTATTCAAATGAAAGATATTACCTCTAGTCTGATTACTGGTTGCAATTTCCAAACCAGTTCTATTCATGATTTTGCATTTACCATTCTTGAATTGTATTTGAAATCCTTTTTCAACTAATTGACCAACACTCAAAAGATTATGCTTAAAACCTTCGACATAGTAAACATTATCAGTATTATGCTTACCATCAAAAGATATAGTGCCTTTTCCTTTGATCAAACAAGCTTTGTCATCTCCAAATCTTACTAGACCTCCATTGTATTCCTGAAAGGTTAATAATTTACCCTTACCACCGGTCATATGATGTGAACATATAGAATCAATAATCGATTCATCCTTTTCTTCAATTTTAGCTGCCAGGGCTTGCTCTATCGGTTGAATAGTAGGTGTCGGTTGATATTCTATTATAACAACAAAGCCCATCCATTGTCTGTCAGTTCCTCATTAGAATCATCAATAACTCCTTCATCAGCATAGTAACATGATTTGTCTCTATTCTTCTTAAATCTATACCTTTGATATTCAAGGTTAGGCTTGTATGTTCTTTTAGCTTCTTCTTTTAATCTTGCATGTCTATCAGGACACCTAGATTCCTTATGACCAATTTTATTGCAGTTAAAACATTTAAATGGTGCTTTACCTTCATACTTACTTCCAACTGGACCTTTAGGCTTTTTCCTTGCAAATAGTGCTTCAAGCTCTTCAAGTTCTTCATTCTCTCTTCTGATTTCTTCAAGTTCTCTAGCATAGAGTGCTTTCCAATCAGATTTTTCAGATGATGATGATGATGTTGCAGATGATGAAGCTTTGAAAGACAAATATGTCTTAATTGTAGCAATAGGACCAAATTCCTCAAGTTCAAAAGCTGAAAGTTTTCCAACCAAAGTATCTCTAGATACTGATGCATTAGGCATTGTTCTTAGTTCATTAATAGCAGTTGTTTTCATTTTGTATGCTAGTGGCAAAGCTCTTAAAACTTTAGAAAGAATTTCATCTTCACTTAAGGATCCTCCACAACATTGTATACCCAAAACAATTTCATTAACTCTTTCCATAAAAGCAAAAATCCTTTCATCTTCTTCCATTTTCATATTTTCATACCTGACCTAGAAGAATTCTAGTTTTGCAATTTTGATAGTTGTATCACCTTCATTCAATGTCTCCAATTTGTCCCAAATAGCTTTAGCAGTAGATCTATCTAATAATCCCATGATTTGTTGATCTGACAATGCGCTCAAAAGTGCTTCTCTTGCTTTGCAATCATTTTCTTCATCTTTAGCCAAGGTTGGTGGATTAGGTTGACCTTGAGTAGGAACAACATAGCCATTATTTGTAACATCCCATATGTCCTTTCCAATGCAATTCAGGTGTGTCTCCATTCTGATCTTCCATATACCATAGTTGGTTCCATCAAGCTTCGAACTATCCTTCTTGAAATAGTTAGTAGACATAGGATCTCCTCAAGTTGTTAAACTTCTACAAAAAGAGGACTAAGCTTTGATACCAATTGTTAGGTCCCTGAGACAACTGAGAGAGGGGGTGAATCAGTTGTCTATTAATTTCAAACCAAAACTAACTTAACCAAGCTTAGTGCATAATACCGGTAAACCAAACTTTAATGTCAATAGACAGTTTAACAGTTAATTGCAATACCAGTAAAGTTTAATGCATGAAATAGAAAGACAAATAACATACACATCACACAACACAATTATTTGTACGTGGAAACCCTATAAGGGGAAAAACCACGGTGCGAAACCTTACCCACAATCAGATGATACTGCTGCAGATAGTATGTGTGTACAAATGGGGTCTGCACATGCAGAAAGGCCAACTGCCTAGAGCTCACTACTCAATCACAAAATGGGAGTCACACTTACTACAATTGGATGGTTAAATCCAATGATAATGTACTACTCAAAATAGCATCTTCATATGCTAGATTCAGTACCGGTTAAGCTCTGATTTTCCTTCTCCAAAAGCCTCCTTGAATCTTGAATGATTTCTGCGTGTATAGCTCTACTTATATTCACATATACCTTATTACAATCCTTTTTCACACTCCTCTCTACTACTACTTAATCTCATAAATGAGATCTTACATATCTACCAAGACCTAAGACCAAATGTGTAGGTCGGCTTACTAAGATATTACAATTAAATCAATTACAAATGAATCAATATGCGATGCATGATGTCGGCTCAATGCATTTGAAACAATAACAAATCATCTCCATAACATGTTGTGCTGATCTAGAATAGATAATGCTTGCTGGTCCATAACCTAGACCTATTTGCTGGTAACAACAAATATGCAAATTCAATTAGATCAATGACCAAATCACCAAAACCAAGTGTCCAAACAATGTCTTCAACATAACAAAGTAATCTCCATATGATAACAGATCATCCTCAGTGCCTATGAACAATATAATCTAGCGGTGAACCAGATACCGGTGACTGCGCATAAGTCGCTGAACATGCCGGTGAACATAACCAAAGATCTCCAAGTGTTCTAGAGTGTTGACAAGTGTTGACATCAATGACAAAACAAATGCAACTCATCCATAATACCAACACATACTATGTATTTTTTTCCATCAAGCCTAGGAATACCTCTTTGAAAGATAGCAACAAATGAACTAGATGAACTTGAACTGTTAGTCGCTACAGGATCTTCCTCGAGCGGTTAAGATTCTATAGAGAGGACCAGAGCTCTGATACCAATTGTTAGACAGTTCAAATAAGTGGAAGACAACTAAGAGGAGGGGGGTGGGTGAATCAGTTGTCACCAAATTACCAAAACCTTAAGCAATTAAAACTTTAACAACAGAACCCAAATGGTCAATATCAGAATGCATAAACCAATTACCGAAATAGCAGATAAACCAATTAAGCATAAACAACAATCAGAGAATAAATACCATGCACATGACACCAAGATTTGTATGTAGAAAACCCGGTAAAGGGAAAAACCATGATGGGAAGCCTACCCATAGTCAGATAATACTTCTACAGTAAGTATGTGATTACAATTGAGGGGCCTACACTTGCAGGAAGTCCAACAACCTAGAGCACATTGCTCATCACAAAAAGAGTCTCACTAACTACATAGAAATCTAGACTACAATCTAGAAGAATGAATGAACTGCAAAGATAGCATCTCCTATGCCTAAGTATAGTTCTGATTAAGCTCAATACCGAAGGAATAAATCCTCTTACATAAACCCAACTCGATCACCAATAATCAACCAAATCCTTTGGCTGAATGATTATTACATTATTCACTCCTTACATATCCATATCCCATACCCATATGATCTACAATGAGATCTTACATCATATATATACAAACCCTTGACCAAAAATAATAAGGTTGACCACTAGACAATAAAACAATTACATAATTACAAAACATGTCAGTCTGAGACCAAACAATTAATATCCAACCCATAATACATCCTGAAAACACATTGAGAAGTCCAATCCACACGTTACATTATGTTGATCCATAATCTAGATAAACCAGGACCCAATTTAGGTCCATACACGCTAAAGAAATGATCCCAATCAACCAAGTCTCAACACGATCACCATCGGCATCCTGAATCTCTACTAGAAGCCGCACCAACACCACTTATGCATATCATCAGAGATCTTCAATAATGCTCTGCCGGTGAAACCCTTGCCGAAACAACAAACCAAGATTACTAGCATAAAGGATAGCATCCGATCACTAGATCAAAACCAACTGACTAAACATGAATTTGAGTAGCATGAATAAGCCAATTCCATAAACCAAATATACCAGAGCATACCAAATCATCATGATCTAATCCAAACAACTTGTCGAGACCAGAAGGATACCGGTAAAGCAGCCAAAGCAGCTAGTGTTGACATCAATGACAAAACATCAATGCAACACATAATCAATTCCTCTGAATGGCCAATATGGAAATCATATACCAAACCCTAAGCATACAGTCACAATAATTCCCACTGAATTTATAGCTTAAATCCCTCATGCATGCAATTCAATAAATGCCGTATTTGTAATGGAACCCTAAACTAATGATAGTATATAAAACCAAACTCGATATATTTCACCAATTGTGAAAATAAAACCCCTGAACCAATCAAGGCTCCTAAAAATGAAATAAAAATGAAGCAGACATTTTGTCTGCAAACCCTTATCTGCCCAATAAAGCAATACTGAAACCCCACAACATATTGCACACAAAATGAAAGTTCTTCTGAAAGCAACACTTACTTGCACATCTAATGCATGACCGTTTGATTAACACCATCATAGAAAATAACCTGAAACTGGTTCCAAAAAACACGCCAAATATTTCATCAATAGAAATTACAGAACCGAAAAATAGTATTATAACCCACAAAGCATAAGGCTTCAACAAATTGAGGCGAGAATGAAAAAATATCTTTCAACAATTGCTTTTGCTTTCTTAGGGTCCATCTTCAAACCATCCTTAGATATCACATCCCAAATAGACTAACTCATCCTTCATGAGAGTACACTTCTTAATATTTATCAGCAACGTCTCTTCTCTCAATCTCTGCAAAACTTGCCTTAACTTCAACAAATGCTCCTCTTTTGTCTTACTGAAAAATCATAATGTCATCAAAATACACAATAAAAAACTTACCGAATAATTTCTTCAATACCTCATTCATCAGCCTCATGAAAGTACTTCTTAATATTTATCAGCAACGTCTCTTCTCTCAATCTCTGCAAAACTTGCCTTAGCTACAACAAATGCTCCTCTTTTGTCTTACTGAAAATCATAATGTCATCCAAATACACAATAACAAACTTACCCAAGAATTTCTTCAATACCTCATTCATCAGCCTCATGAAATTACTCGATGCATTAGTCAATCCAAAAGGCATCACCAACCATCCATATAGTCCTTCATTGGTATTAAATGTTGTCTTCCACTCATCACCTTCTCTGATCTTGATATGATGATATCCACTCTTCAAATCTATCTTCGTTAAGTATTTCACTCCACTTAAACAGTCCATTATGTCATCCATCCTAGGAAAAGGAAACTGGTATTTCACTGTGATCTTATTTATTGCTTTGGAATTAATACACATTCTCCACTCTCCATTCTTCTTAGGTGCTAACACTGCTGGTACTGCACAAGGGCTCAGACTCTCCCTGATCAAACCTTTCTTCAACAGCTCCTGCATTTGTCTATTTTGCTCTCCATTCTCTTTCAGTGTCAATGGGTGTGCAACTTTGTTAGGGATGTTGGTGCCCAAAACCATAGATTGGAAAACCAAAGACTTGCCTAATCCTCAGTTGATCCAATCAGCCTTGGCCAATGAATAGGAATGGTCGAAGACCAAATTGCTCTGCACTTTAGGCTCCACTAAACCCAAGTGGGTGTACCTTACGCTCTCAAGCACAAAAGAGGTTTGTTTTGAGTGAATTTAAACTGTGAGAATTTGCAATTGCAAGGATGGCAAAAGGTTTTCCTGCAACTATGCTAACAAAAGTGCTTTGTATTGAATGCCTTTAAAACTGATAAAATGAGTGTGAGTATAGTTGTATTATGCAAAAGATTACTATTAGGACTTTAAGAAATTATGAAAAAGAGTAGTACTTATAGAAATTAGAATATTTGTTTCTTTGATAAGGACCTAATACATACAAACTTATTCAACAAAGATTAGTAACAGACCAGTGCCTTTATCTGACAGTTAATGCATAACTTTGTGGACAAGGTTCACTATCAACTCAGGAGACAATTATAAGACCATCACTGTGAAAGTTTCATTATGTGTTGCATGAATAATAAAAACCCAATTTTAAATTCAATACAACATCATGTGATGGCACATCACAACAAATCTAAAATATTTATCAAGAGGACAGATGATTCCATCAAACACAAAACTACACATAACGATATGAAGATAAAAACATGAAATCTTGTATATTAACTTCTGGAATAAGTGTACAAAAAAAGTGCACTTACAAATACTCCAATACATTCAGTTTGTACAGAATGAACTCCTCATTCCTATTAGACCTTTCTAAAACATAACACTTGCAGCCCAACTAGTGGCATAAATTATCTATCTCCTCATGATACAAAAATGACTCACTACATATATGTGAGCCAAAGGATTTGAATGAAAGGACACACCCTTTCATCTTGTTAAACTAAACTTAACTAAAACCTAACACCTAACTACTTAACTACTAGACATAAAATATAATAAAAATCAGTTCTGGCTGTCCAGTATTGTATCACACTTTTGTATATGCTCCAAATACTTGTTCTTGTGAGTGCTGGTGTTGAATACAGTATCCCTGACAACATTTTCCATGGTAACCAATCTCTCCATCTGCTCACCTGTCTCCTTCATATCCAAAACATCAACCCGGGCAACATTAAGGGATGTGTTAAGTACATTCTAGCATTCTGCAATCCAAATCTCTTTGTCCTTTAACTGCTCTGCATCATCCACAATATCTGGTACACCACATACCTAACGATATCTTTGCAATAGGTAAATTCCTGCTTAATGTCTACACCAAAAGCCTTATGCTTGTTCAACCTTCTCTAAATCTTCTCAACCATTTTGTCATCGACACTCTTCTCTTTCAACAATGCCTTCACCATGTTCAAAGTTCTTTCATGAGAATCCATATTGGTGTAGGAGCACCTAGTGAAGCTCATGGAGCACTTCATCAAATTTTGGTTTGAAATGGCCTATGTTGGTCACAATTGAATAATGGACTTTTTGTATGTCCAAAGGGTGTGGTTAGTGTGTTTAAGTGTCCTTTGTGTCTTAGTTTTGTTGTTTGTTGAGTTTTTGGTCTATTTTTGACCTTTTATGCTTTGTAAGCCTAAAATGGGCAAAATATGGAAAAATGGTCAAAATGCTTTATAAAGCCTTGTTAAGTCTATTTGGCTTACAAGTCAAAAATTCTCATTATACCAAAAATTGTCAATGTTGTCAAGCAACATTTTGACAATATTTGGAAAATTCATAAAAATAATGCAAAAGATCGTTATTGGTCCGTACCTAGGCATGATTTGGGTGGTGAGTGACTATTTAAAGCCTCACACAACTTTGTATCAGGTTGGCATTCGAAGAAAAGAAGAATACAATACAAAAACTAATAATTATGTCCTTTTTCTTTCATTTTTTGCTCCAAATGGTATAGCAGTCTGTACTTCCTATGCATTTGGCCGCACTATTTTCATTTGGGAAGTTGTGCCATGTTGTGTTGAAGCTCTTTAACCTGGGTTTGTGTGTTGGTGGGTAGTTTTGACATTGTAGCAAATTTTTTTTTAACCCTGTTCTTGGTTGAGTAAGGGTTTGACTTCATAATGGAAGCAACTTTATTTTCTTTGGCTCTTTCTCCATGGCCTCTGAAAGTCAAGTTTTTTTATATAACCTTCTTGTACATACAAGTTCTTGGTTGTTGGCAATGAAAAAGAAAATGGTTTTTTGTTGCTTACTAGGTGAGCTCCTATAGCTTGGCTAGTGAACCTTCATGGTGAAAAACAAAGTTTCTTTGCAAACCCCTACCAAATGAACCTCATTTTGGTTTCCTAAGGTGGATTTAAGTTTGGAAAAATCTTTTAGACTAGATGGAAGGGTGTTTCAATGAATAGTTAGTTGGAAATGTATTTTGAGTAGCCAAAGTGTTGTAATACAATGGTTTTTGAGTACTTTTCCTCTTGAAGTTTGGTTGCACATCAAGTGTTTGTCTTTATGCTTGCAGGGAAGGAAGTTGGAAGGCTTCATAATGGTATTATAGACCTTCTCAAGAGTTTTTTTGGTTTGAAGAAGTGTTTAGAGTGGTGTTAAGGTGTTAGAAGACTTAAAACCCTTGAAAACCCTTATTTTTAGGCACATATATAGGACAATCATTGTACGGCCCTATCAAACCTCCTCATAGAAAAAATTTGAAAGATCTCCATAAAGGGTATCCATAAATGAAAAGGTTTTATGAGGTGTTTTGGCAATTTGTGGAGTTATGAGCACTTTTGCAGTTTTAGAGGGCTAATTAGGGCTCTTTTCTTGTAGCCTTGTTTTGAGCTTTTCTTCTAATCGGGTAAGAGGGAAATTGGATAGATCACCAAACCAAGTTGAATTAAGCCTAAGAGGATGTTTTTTGATGTCCTAGACCTCCTAAAACTCTTGGTGAGTGATTTGGGTGATTGGAGTTACAGTAGCAAAGTCTCTCCTTTGTGATACTTGAGAGCAAGTTTGTATAAGGACAAGAGCTAACATGGTAGGAAGATCTCAAGGTTGGTATGAAGCTAAGAGAAGGAAAAAACCTAAGAGATAGTACTTAAACAAATAAAAAAACTTTTAATAATTACCCTTGAAGGAACTTGTAAGCTAATTTGATCATAAACCCTCAATTTGAGCTAATTCTTGAGTCCCTCCCTATCATAGTGGTATCAGAGCCTCCAAGATTTGGGAAGAAGCCAACATATGATAGAAACTATATCAGTAGGAGAGAATAGTTTAAGGATGGTGACCAATGTAGAGATATAAAAGAAGGTAGAAGACCAAGAAGAAGAAAATAGGCTCCTCAGAGAAAGATTACTACAACTTTAGAGCAAACTAGATGTAGTTGAAGACAAGACTGAGAAAGTTACAATCAAGGTCGATGAAGGGAAGGGAAAAGAAGTTGTAGAAGAGGATAGGACTCCTAAATGAGACCCTATTCTTCTTGAAGAACCTTTCCTTAAAGAAATTAAAGCCTTAGGAGGAAAATCCTTAGAAGGAGTGCCACTTTTTTATGGAAAAATGGAGCTAAAGGTAGTCTTGGAATGGATAGAGGGATTGGAGAATCACTTTGAATGTGATAGAATAATTGAGGCACAAAAAGTGAATGTGGCCAAGTCTAGATTGAGAAGGGAAGCATTGACTTGGTGGAAATTTATCCAAGAAGAGAGGCAAAAAGAGGGCAAGAACCCATAGCTACATGGAAGGGCATGTTAGCCAAGGTGAAAGAGGCATGCATCTCTGAAGATTATGAAATCTAGTTGCACGAGAGGATACAAAACTTGAGGCAAAGAGACTTGGATGTGAGTAGTTGTACTGAGGAATTTTAGAAGTTGTGTCTGAGATCCAAAGTAGTAGAGGATGAGAACATCAAGGTAGCAAGATACTTGAATGGCTTGAGATGGAATATACAAGAAGAGTTGAGTTTGTTGTGCCCTAATACAGTGCATAAGTGCTACCAACTAGCACTCAAAGTGGAGGAGAAAAGTAGGAAGAGGCAAGAACAAAGCAATGGAAGTAGAGGTAGGGGAAGAGATGGTAGAGGCCATAGAGGCAATTTTGTTGGAAGAGGAGCTGATCAAAGGTCCCAAGGAGAGTCCAAACTTATAGAGAAAAGTGGGGATTCTAATAGCAAGAGGAGCTATAGAGGAAGGGGATCTAGCAACCCAGGTAGAGGTAGATCTAGTGGACCAGGAAGAGGGTCCCACTTCTCCACCATGAAGTGTTACAATTGCCAAAAGTTGGGTCATCCCACCTATAGATGCCTTGAGAAATCTTCTTCATCTCAAGGAGGTGAAAGAAGAGTGACATATGTGCAAGAAGATGCAACAAGTGGTAAGACACAAGAAGTGAGCTTAGCTTCAGAAGATGGGGAAAGTTTAATGATGAGAAGACTCTTGATTAAGGAGCTAAACAACGAGGAACCAACTCAAAGAATATCTTTATTTAGAATTAAGTGCAATATCATGGGTAAGGTTTGTAGAGTGGTGATAGATTCAGGGTCTATAGACAATATTGTGTTTGAGGAAGCAGCAAATAAACTTAAATTGGAGAGAATTCCACATAGTAGTCCATATAAGGTCACTTGTCTCAATAAGGAGCAGCATGTGGTGGTGAATGGACAAGCTTGGGTTGAGTTCACAATAGGGGGTTATAAGGATAAAATCTTGTGACATACTCCCAATGGATGCTTGCCACCTACTTTTGGGTAGGCCATGACAATTTGATAGAAAAGCCATGCATAATGGTGAGAAGAACTCTTATTCTTTTCAAAAAGATGGAGTTACATACAAAATTCAGTCCTTAAATGATGAAGGAGAGGGCAGCAAGTCCAAAAACCCAAATGCCTTGTTGGTGAGTGAAAAAGAGTTTATAAACACTCTTGAAGAGGGTGAAGGAGTGGGATTTGCTCTCATAGTGAAACAAAAGGAAGAAAAGAACAAAAATAAGGTTCCAATACCTCTTGAAGTGCAACAAATACTAGACAACTTTAAAGAAATCATAAGTGATGGAACACCAACAACCTACCACCTACTAGAGCCATAAGCTATCAAATTGACTTCATTTCTGGAGCTTCATTACCCAGCAAAGCAACCTACAAGATGACCCCAGAACATAATAAAGAAGTGACTAGACAAGTACAAGAGTTGTTAGATCAAGGATTGATGAGGAAGAGAATAAGTCCTTGTGTCGTACCTATAGTGTTAGCACCAAAGAAAGGAGAAACATGGAGGCTATGTACAGATTCAAGAGCCATTAACAAAATCACTATCAGATATAGATTCCCTATCCCAAGGATTGAAGATTTGATGGATTTCTTAGGAGGTGCAAAGATTCTCACAAAGATTGATCTCAAGAGTGGCTACCACCAAATCAGGATAAAGGAAGGTGATGAGTGGAAAACAACCTTCAAAACCAATGAAGGACTTTATGAGTGGCTTGTTATGCCATTCGGTCTCACTAATGCTCCTAGTACATTCATGAGACTCATGAATGAAGTGCTTAAAGATTTTATTGGTAAATTTGTTGTTGTATACTTAGACGATATTGTGATTTTCAGTAGAATGAAAGATGAACATCTAAAGCATCTTAAATTTGTATTGTAACAATTGTATGATGAGCAACTTACAATAAACTTGGAGAAATGTGAGTTTATGAAGCATGAACTAGTCTATCTTGGTTTTGTAGTTTCAGGTGGAGACTTGAAAATGGACACATCAAAGGTGGAAGCCATCACCAATTGGCCAACACCAAAAACAACAAGTGAAGTGGTTTGGCACAATTCTACAGGAAGTTTATAAGGGGATTCAGTGAGATTTGTGCACCTATGCTAGATACTATTAAAGGAGGAGTCAAGACATAGTTTCAATGGACCAAAGAAGCTAATAAGAGGTTTGAACTCTTGAAACAAAAGGTAGCTACACAACCAGTACTCATTCTTCCTAGTTTTGATAAGTTGTTCACTATTGAATGTGATGCAAGTAACATAGAAGTTGGTGTTGTTTTAAGTCAAGATAATAGACCAATAGCTTTCTTTAGTGAAAATCTCAATGATGCAAAAAAGAAGTATTCATCCTACGATCTTGAATTGTATGCTCTTGTCCAAGCTCTTTGAAAATGGAGGCACTATTTGCTACCCAAAGAGTTTGTTGTTTACATAGATAATCAAGTTCTTAGTTTTTTGAATTCACAGGATAAGTTGAGTCATAGACATGTCAAATGGGTTGAGTATTTGCAATCATATACATTTTCCATTAAGCATAAAAAGCGACAATGTAATAAAGTAGCAGATGCTTTGAATAGAAGGCTGCTAACAGTGCAACAAGTGCAGATTCAGAGTATTGGAGTTGATTGCTTCAAGGATTTGTATCCAAATGATGAAGATTTTACAATCATTTACAAGGTTTGTCAAGAATTTGAAAACCATTTTCATAGTGAATATGATGACTTTACCTTGCAAAATGGTTTGTTGTTTAGAGGTGGAAAATTGTGTGTTCCTAAAGGTTCTATGAGGGAAAATTTGATCCAAGAGAAGCACAATGGGTGTTTGAGTTGTCATTTTGGTCTAAATAAGACATTGGAACTGATGGAACATTTCTACTAGTGGCCAAGAATGCAAAGGGATATCAAGAGGTATGTTGAGCAGTGTATGGTTTGTCAAAAGACAAAAGGTACATCTACTAAGTATGGTCTTTATCAACCATTACCCATTCCTACAAGGCCATGGGAATGTCTGAGTATGGATTTTGTGGTTGGTTTACCCAAAACAAAGCTTAGTTTTGATAGCATTTTTGTTGTTGTTGATAGATGCAATAAAATGGCACATTTTGTTCCTTGTAAAACTACCCATGATGCTAGTCACATTGCACACTTGTTTTTCAAAGAGGTTATTCGAATCCATGGTTTGCCTATTAGTATTGTTTCAAATAGAGATGTCAAATTCCTTGGACATTTTTGGAAAACTCTTTGGAAAAGATTGGGTACTAACTTGTCTTTTGGTTCAGCCTATCATCCCCAAACTGATGGCCAAACAAAGGTGGTCAATAGGACACTTGGTAACCTCTTAAGGTGTTTAACAAATATTGGTGCAGGAGCACCTAGTGAAGCTCATGGAGCACTTCATCAAATTTTGCTTTGAAATGGCCTATGTGGGTCACAATTGAATAATGGACTTTTTGTATGTCCAAAGGGCGTGTTTAGTGTGTTTAAGTGTCCTTTGTGTCTTAGTTTTGTTGTTTATTGAGTTTTTGGTCTATTTTTGACCTTTTATGCTTTGTAAGCCTAGAATGGGCAAAATGTGGAAAAATGGTCAAAACACCTTATAAAGCCTTGTTAGGAATTAAAATATGTTTTTATGGTTATAGGAAACTATTTCACATGGTGGAGTTAAGTCTATTTGGCTCACAAGTAAAAAATGCTCATTATACAAAAAATTGTCAATGTTGTCAAGCAACATTTTGACAATATTTGGAAAATTTATAAAAACAATGTAAAAGGTGGTTATTGGTTTGTACCTGGGCTTGATTTGGGTGGTGAGTGAATATTTAAAGCCTTACACAACTTTGTATCAGGTTGTCATTCGAAGAAAAGAATAATACAATACAAAAACTAAGAATTTTGTCCCTTTTCTTACATTTTTTGCTCCAAATGGTATAGCAGTCCGTACTTCCTGTGCATTTGTCCATACTAGTTTCATTTAGGAAGTTTTTACATGTTGTGTTGAATCTCTTTCACCTGGGTTTGTGTGTTGGTGTGGAGTTTTGGCATTGTAACAAAATTACTTTGTTTTAACCCTGTTCTCGGTTGAGTAAGGGTTTGGCTTCATAATGGAAGCAACTTGATTTTCTTTGGCTCTTTTTCCATGGCCTCTAAAAGTAAAGTTTCTGTATGTAGCCTTCTTGTACATACAAGTTATTGGTTGTTGGCAATGACAAAGAAAATGGTTTTTGTTGCTTACTAGGCGAGCTCCTATAGCCCGGCTAATGAACCTTCATGGTGAAAAATAAAGTTTCTTTGCAAACCCCCACCAAATGAACCTCATTTTGGTTTCCTAAGGTGGATTGAAGTTTGGAAAAATCTTTTAGACCAGATGGAAGGGTGTTTCAGTGAATAGTTAGTTGGAAATGTATTTTGAGTAGCCAAAGTGTTGTACTACAATAGTTTTTGAGTACTTTTCCTCTTGAAGTTTGGTTGCACATCAAGTGTTTGTATTTATGCTTATAGAGAAGGAATTTGGAAGGATTAATAATGGTATTATAGACCTTCTCAAGAGTTTTGGTGGTTTGAAGAAGTGTTTGGAGTGGTGTTAAGGTGTTAGAAGACTTAAAACCCTTGAAAACCCTTGTTTTTAGGCACATATATAGGACAGTCATTGTACGGACCTGTCACACCTCCTCATAGAAAAAAATTGAAAGATATCCATAAAGGGTATCCATAAATGCAAAGTTTTTATGAGGTGTTTTGGCAGTTTGTGGAGTTATGAGCACTTTTGCAGTTTTAGAGGGCTAATTGGGGCTCTTTTCTTGTAGCCCTGTTTTGAGCTTTTCTTCAAATCGGGTAAGAGGGAAATAGGATAGATCACCAAACCAAGTTGAATTAATCCTAAGAGAATGTTTGTTGATGTCCTAGACCTCCTGAAACTCTTGGTGAGTGATTTGGGTGATTGGAGTTAAAGTAGCAAAGTCTCTCCTTTGTGAGACTTGAGCGCAAGTTTGTATAAGAATGAGAGCTAACATGGTAGGAAGATCTTAGGGTTGGTATGAACCTAAGAGAAAGAAAAAACCTAAGAGATAATACTTAAACAAATAACAAAACCTTTAATCATTACCCTTGAAGGAACTTGTAAGCTAATTTGATCATAAACCCTCAATTTGAGCTAGTTCTTGAGTCCCTCCCTATCACATATTATCCAGGGTCTTCTGACAGTTTGTCCAAAATTCTTTGAGAACTTACAACAAATTTTCAAACCCATTTGTCAGTAAAACACAAGCAGCATCTACTCTGGCAGTCCTGATTTGGCTCTTTAACTTGATGTTTTCCTTCATCTAGTCTTCATATTTCTTCTTCCATTGAACACCAGTATCAACTATCTGTGGTACTTCATGCCCATGACTTCTCAATAGGTCTTCATATAAATTTTTATATTTTGACCCTCTTTTACCACTCACTGCATTTGGGCCTGATTCAGTTTTGCAATGCCAATCCCCAAATCTACGGTGATAATTGGATTAACCTCTCCCACTTTCAGCTTCATCATGTGCCCAAACCCCTTATCTACATCTATGATCTTAGGTCTTTTATTTGAAGGGTATAGGGCCCAAAGAAACATTTCCTCTTCATTTGGATCATACCTTGATCCAATAAAGATATCATCAACACCCTGTATGTGCAATTTTACATCCTTTCTGTCAAAATGCAACAAGCTATCAAAGATAAAGGAGGCACTTAAGTCTTATCCTGGGAACAAAATGATGCCTACCTCACTAAGAAGTTGATGAATACTAAGAGGGGGAGGTGAATTAGAATGCCAAAAATCAATGTACTTAAACACTTTACTAGACTACCAGTAAACCGGTAAAATAGTTTAGCAGACATACCGATTAGCACACATGCAAACCAAATAACAAATAATGCATTCACCCACAGAAGCACAAATACCATAACACAAGAGATTTTGACGTGGAAACCCAAATGGGAAAAACCACGGTGAGATGGAACTCACAAGTAACTATCTGCAGAATAGGAACCAGACCAGTTAAGGTCAGACCGGTTAAGGTCATACAATGTTCTTTACCAGAACATATCCTGTTAGGAATCTTCAATCTCTGTTAGGAGATAAGTCTGGTTAAGGACTACCTTGCTAGAGGATTTTAGATCCATAGATGTGAACCACCTTTTTAGAGGATTTACAAAAGGCTTTTGGGCCTACCCAGTTAAGGGCTTCAAACTTGTCGAAGATGTGAGTAATCAACAAGTGAGTGATCTAACAAATAGCACAGATTGCTTGGTTAGATCCTTGATAGCTCATTCCTAATGCATTCCAGCATTACTTTAGTCTTCAACACATTCACACTCTCTCTAACTCATCAACCACCTTAAACCCTAGCAACAACCTAAAACCCTAGACATGATGTCCTTACAAAGGAATCTGATTTCTTGTCGGTCCAATAGGATTACAATACAATTTCCTAGGTTCAATGCATCTAGACATATTCTGTAACACGACACAAAAGGCACCGTTAAAGTGTTGGTACCGTCAAACAATCGGTGGATGGTAACTCATCACAAAATGTCAGTTGGTAACTCATCACAGAGTATTACCAGTTCATACAAAATACTGATTAAAACAAAATACCGGTTGTCGATTTGACAATAACAAAGACTGGGAAATATGAGTTGTGTCGCTTCATTCCTTTGTACTGCTTGAGATCCTCGAACTGCTTGGGGTCTTCATATCACTTCAGATCGGTACACACTTTCTCCAAAACACCAATAGTCTAAAGACTATAATACATCATATCAGTTGATCTTTAACTCATACATATAAAAAGTGATCTCAAATCAAGTGTGTGTCCATCAATGATAATCACAGCATTAATCATCAAAAATGCCAACAATCTCCCTCTTTGGCATTGATGGAAACACTTAGGCAAAATTTTGACATCTAAGTGTTTTACAACAAAAATATGCCATAATCAAAATTACTCCCCCTAAGCATATACACTATCCTTTTTGCAAACAAAACAATGTATAACTATTTGCGTACAGAGATAGACATGAAGATATACAGAGCATACATCAAAATTTTAAATACCAGAATACTTCTCCCCCTTTGCCAACAATGACAAAGTACAGCTGAACAACCCCTGTTTCCATTTGGTATTAAAATAATAAGAGTTTATGACAATAAAGAGGAAAACTTGTCAAAAACTGATTTAAAGTCTTGCAAAAATTGTTTCATAGATAAGGACCAGGACTCAAGTAGGGAGGTAGCCACTTATTTCTCTGTCTGCATCTGGGAGACCTGTTCTTCCATGGTGTCTATTGTGCTCATCTTTTGAGTCACCGTTAAGGCATCCAGATTGAGATAACATTTCTGAAGTATTTGCAGGTGTGGGAATAGAACCAGTTGTAGTTCCTGCAAATCTCGAGTCCGGTTACTGATTTCCAACTCTATTTTGGCAGATTGGATATGAAACCGGTGAATGGTTTGCCCATAAGCTGTAAAAGAGTCATATGGTGGCTTGAAGGTGCTCATGTATAACTGCAAGTAAAATTGTATCTTTTGCTTCTGTGCAAGCACATCATCATAGAAGAGATGGGGTTGGCAGATCTTACTCAGAAGTAGATTCCCTCATCCAGAGCATTCCTTATATCTTTTTGAGCTTGTTGTAGATCGGACCAGAGCTCATTTAGCTTCTTCACTAGGGCAATGTTGAGAGCCTTTTGATGCTATTTCTTGGCATTTGCCTCTACTACCTCTTCTAGGATTTGCACCTGATCATCAACTACAGTGCATAGGAGCTTCAATTGTGCTAGTGATGAATCAGTATTGGGTAGGTTTGTGTCGGGTAACAAACCGGTAAGAGTGTCCACCGTAGCTTGGATCACATCTTGCTCCTTCTTCCTCCTTATCACTTCAAGGCGTTCTTGAGAAACCTTAATGCTCTATAGAAGCTCCATTTCATTTGCAAACTGGAGATCAATAGGACTGGTGAGGTTAGCCAGTTTGGCTTGACTACCGGTTGCGTTTGGAGTCCCCATCTAAGTGCTTTTTGCTGCTTCTTCTTTCTCTTCTTCCTTCTTTTTCTTCTCCGCTTCTTTTTGTCGCTCCTCTTTCTTTTCCTCCTCTGCTTTCTTCTTCTTTGCTCCCTTTCTCTTCTCCTCTTCCTTATCCTCCTCTACTTTCTTCTTCTCCGCTTCCTTTCTCTTCTCCTCTTCCTTATCCTCCTCTGCTTTCTTCTTCTCCGCTTCCTTTCTCTTCTCATCTTCTTTATCCTCCTTTGCTTTCTTCTTCTTTTCATCTTCTTGTTTCTTTTTCTCTTCTTCCTCTTTTCTCTTTTCCTCCTCTTTCTTTTTCTTCTCATCCTCTTTTCTCTTTTCCTCCTCTTTCCTTTTCTCCTCATCCTCTTTTCTCTTTTCTTCCTCTTTCCTTTTCTCCTCATCTTCTTTCTTTTTCTTCTTCTCCGCTTGCTTCTTTGCTTCCTCCTTTTTGTCCTCTGCTTCCTTTTGCTTTTCTACCTATTCTGCCTACTTCTCTTGTCCTGTTGCTTCTGATGGTGTATCCCGAGTAACATTTTCCCCATCTAAGGCGTCTACATCAATGGGGTCCATTTGTTCTGTGACCGGTTCTTCTTCACTGTCATACACTACATCCGGTTTGCCAGTTTCTAGTTCTTGCTTAGCTTTTATGTTGGCTTCAGCCACTTGATGCATCTTAAGAGCTTCTTGAGCATGAGTATGTGTATCCTTGATCACTTCTTGACCCTTTCCTTCCAGTAACATGAGTCTTCTTCTTCTCATGAAGAAGAGGCCTTTGTATTTATTCATAACTTTGAAAAGTTCCGAATTAGATACATCAGGAAAATGTTGAGCAAATATTTTCTCCCTCATTTCCTGTTCCTTTTCTATGGCAATGCGTCATTTATTGTCTAAATAATTATACAAAGAATCCGGTGTCTCAAATCTAATTTCTGAAGGCGACCGGTCATTAACACACAAATACTTAATGATTTCCTATTCAACTGCTTCCTTTTCATCATCATTGAAATCATCAAAACAATCAATTAAATCATTCAACACTTTTCTCCTAATGTTCTTTATAGTTCTTTGATAATGTGTCAAAGGTTTGTAAGAAGAAATGTTAATATTTACCAGTGCAAATGATGTCAGTTCATTCTTTGTCTTTTTCTTTGTTTGCCTAGTCTTCTTCTTAGGCGGTTCTTCTGACACAGTTTCTTCTGAGTCAGTTGTATTTCTTTTTGTCTTCCGCTTCCTCTCGAAGACTTTTGCAGGTGTCGCTTCCGGTTTCTTCTTAACTGGTGACTGCTTGGTCACTTTGGGACTGGTTGCAGTAACCGGTGCCGATGCTGAAGGCACTGCCTTTCCTTTCTTTTCAAAGGATTCTATAACCGGTGCAACCCTTTCCAAATAGGTGCCAGTTCTCTTTGCCTTAGGATCAAGGTGTGAGGCGATTAGGGTAGAAGCATACCCATCCAGCATATCATACATCACCTCATAGCCCATAGGCTCCACTTCTTCTTATCTGGGCTCAACAGCCTCCATTATGCATTCATCCACATTGATGATAAAGCAGATGTCCTCTTCATATTTCTTGACAATGTCACTGGATATCCTCATCCTTAGGCTCATCTTGCTTCTGAACTCATCAAAGTACTTGTTCAAAACTTTAGGGTAACCAGTTCCAACTGTTTGCAGGCTCTCCTTTATTTGTTTTGTTATTGGTTGGTCGGTAGACCACTGAATATCACCTACTCTTGGAAAGTAGCCTTGAAAGTAAAAGAACAACCCAACCAGTAGTTGTCCGAACTTGAATCTCAGTGCATTGTCCTGTTTGATTGAATTAAGATTCAACATAGGTTATCTTTACATACAAGTGCACAGATCAAATGATGTATCCTCCTTGATCATCCTGTAAGTGGCATTTACAGCTGCAACAAAGACAAAATTAATTCTACTAGCAGAGAACGTCCGGTAACCTATCACCATGCAGGATACTTGTCCAAATCGTCCTTGATTGAGTTGACGGTCATGTCATGTGAGTCACTCACTGAACCAGTGAGCTTGGACATTTTACTCTTGTTGACCTTCCTCAAGGTTGACACTTCCCCTGTATTGCAGAAACTGGTGACGACATGAATCGCTTCCGGTGTGATATCATGTGTTCTCTCAAGATACATCTTTTCACCATGAACTCTGCTAAGAATGATTTGAATGTGGTCATCTGTGAAATCCTCTAGGAAGTAAATTGCATTGTGAAGTTTCTTCTTCTCCAAAATGCTATAATCCAGTTTGATCTTTTTATCCTTCCCACAGAATAGACCTAGCTGAGAATGGATCACAAGAGACCCTAGGTCTTTGATTTTACAGTCTATGTAATCATAAATCCCTTCTTCTACTATAACACCAGCCGGTACTTGAGACAAGGCATTATATTTTGACTTTCATTGTATGAAGTCCGTAGAATCAATAGTTGCACTAGAACTATCATGAGATGTGGAAGCCATGATAAAATAGAAAAACTCGAGAAATACCTTTTGGAAATCGATAATTTAGGGTTTGCAAATTCCACTTCGCCTCACACTTCGTCGGTTGCTAAATCACCACTTTGAGTTCTTCTCTTGACCATTTGATATTTGCTTCTGAATCTTCTTTAGGGTTTCGAAATTTCTTTGAATCGCAACACAAATCACTTTTTCTTCGCTCTGCACTTGAAAAACTTCTTCGCTCGAAAAATGATAGTGAGAAATGATTTGAAAATTCCTTTTAAACATATTCCTCACCTACCATAGTAAATGCTCCACCATTAGGGCGTAAACCCTAATTTGCCTGTTACTGTTTCTGGTCTTCTGCCAAATGACAGGTATCACATACTGGTTAAGGTCATTTACCGGTATAAACTGGGGGTTCGAAACATTTCGCCATTTGCTCCCCCTAAGCTTTTCTGATGCTTAGTTCGCCAGTTCCGTGATTTCCACACTAGGTGCAGAAACCGGTTCTTCTTGCAACACCACTGGTTTCTTTTTCTAGGTTTTGTTCATATCCGCCTGAACAGTTTCTATATACACTAAAAATAGTTTGAATATAGTTAAATAAATATGCAGATATTTGATTAATTCCCCTTCCTAATTAATTGAATTCACAAGCAATTTAATTAATTTCTCTATTCATCTACTAATAAATAAATCTAAATGATTTATTTATATAGTTCATCTCACATCCACCTTTGATTAATTAATTCTCAATTAATTAATGTCTCCCCATACTAATCAATTCTTCTAATCCCTAATTAAGATTAACAAACTCAAGTTTGTTGAGATTAATTACCATTTTTCCATTATTTGATTTTCTAAATTCAAATGAGCACATGGCTCCTAACTTTAACCACCCAACCTAACCATCCCCTAACTTAACCCATTCAATCTAATCTTGGGTCTAACTAAACCTATCCTATCTTGCACATTCTAACCTCCTTATCCTAACCTCTCATGGTGTGGATATTCTCTCCTTGAGACACATGGCACTTTTTCCACATGTCTCCTCCCTTGGACACTTGCCCTCTCATGAGCAAAGCTCCTTGACACTTGTCACCACAGAGATGACAAGTGTCCCTTCCTCCAACCTCTTCTCCAACTTCCTCAATCTTGGCCCTTGATATGTTCAGATCAAATCTAGACCATCGATTCCTGCCACCTCAGCTTTGGCCTTGGAATTCCTATAAATATCTCCCATTTTGGAGCAATATCAATCCCATCTCATTTCATCTTATGTATTGTTACTATAGGCACATCCCATCTCATATTAATTTAGGCATCATTACTATAGGAAATTTGCATTTCGATTATCTGTAATTAGATTTGGAATTGATCATAGCATGTTAATCTAGTTTCTTACATCATGCATTTCATATCATCTCCATAGTCAATCATGATCAAATAGCTACTCAACTCTTGAGTTGCCACTTTGGAGGTCATTGCTCCGCTGAGAGCCCAGCAATCCAACACCTTCAAGGACCTCAAGAATAGAGGAAAATGGAACATTTCAAGGAAGGCTTATGGTTTGCGTCTTTGATTTAGTTTTTCAATTATGTTTTTATTGTCTCATTATATGTGTATGCCTCTTGTACTAACCACATTTTAAGCATCACAATTTCAATATCAATCTTTCCTTCCGGAGTGACCAGTATATCATCCGATATACTCTTTCTACTTCTGTAGAATCTTGCTAAATGACCCGGTTTGTTGCAATGATAGCAAACCATTCCAGGTGTTCTCCAAGGTCCATTATTCATATTTCCATTCTTCCTTCTGCATGTTGTAGCTGTGTGACCATGACCATGGAAAATCCAATAGTTTGCTCTCCATTCGGTTGCCGCTTGATAACCACCGCTTCCTAACTGATGATTAAAGGCATTAAATCGGTTGTGATTCTGGTTCACAAAAGGTTCCGAACCAACTCCTTGAGTCCTCTGGGGATATCTTCCAGTGTTGTTCATAACAGACCTGCATTCAAATGCTCTATGCCCAAACTTGTTGCATGCATAACAATTACCTTTGAACTTATTGGATCTAGGTACATTGTTTATAAAGTAAGGAAAATTATTGTAGGCTTTGCTTCTACACACATTGGCAGTATGTCCTTCTTTAAGACAGTTAAAGCAAATAGGTTTAAACTTTTGGTTACCTTTATCCTTTGATGCCGGTTGTTTCTTCGATGCTCCAGCATTTGTACTAGAGGTCTCACCTTCCTCATGACTAGAAAAACCAAGTCCATCAGTATTCTTGACAAGTTTAGCTGATTCAAGTTTTTGCTTTAGCTTAACAGTACTCCTATTGAACTTAACAAGTATTTCCTTTGACTCAGAGAGTTCTTTGGAAATAGCAGCATTTGTTTCCATCAAGTTTGCATTCTTGGAGATGGTCATGTTCAATTCTCCTTGTATGTCTTCCTTTTTGACTTTGCTTGCATGGAGTTGAGCAGTTAGGGCACTGATCTCTTGCTTCAGCTTGGAGATTTCATGATCTTTGTCTTTTACCAGATCTTCAGCTTTCCTCCAGTTCTCAAGCTGTTGGCACATTCGAATAGTCAGTCCTTCCAACTCCTTTCTTAGGTTGGAATTCGATTCATTTAGCTTTTCTACTTCTTGAATCAGGGCTTCCATTTCCGCTTCATCAGAAGAACTATTTTCAGATAGCTCCATCAGTTTTTCAGCATGTTCTCTCCTTTTTGCTTGAGAGGCCTTATATTTGACCATAAGATCATCATAGGCTTGCTTAGACTGCATGAGCTGATGAGTAAGTTCCCTCATAGCGTATTCCCCCATATCTCTTTCCAAGTGGTTAGACTTATAGAAAGGTTGGCTCTGACACCAATTGATGAATACTAAGAGGGGGGGTGAATTAGTATGCCAAAAATCAATGTACTTAAACACTTTACTAGACTACCAGTAAACTGGTAAAACAGTTTAGCAGACAAACCAGTTAGCACACATGCAAACCAAATAGCAAATAATGCATTCACCCACAGAAGCACAAACACCATAACACAAGAGATTTTGACCTGGAAACCCAAATGGGAAAAACCACGGTGAGATGGAACTCACAAGTAACTATCCGCAAGAACCAGACCGGTTAAGGTCATACAATGTTCTTTACCAGAACAGATCCTGTTAGGAATCTTCAATCTTTGTTAAGAGATAAGTCTGGTTAAGGACTACCTTGCTAGAGGATTTTAGATCCATAGATGTGAACCACCTTGTTAGAGGATTTACAGAAGGCTTTTGGGCCTACCTAGTTAAGGGCTTCAAACTTGTTGAAGATGTGAGTAATCAACAAGTGAGTGATCTACAAAATAGAACAGATTGCTTGGTTAGATCCTTGATAGTTCATTCCTAATGCATTCTAGCATTACTTCAGTCTTCAACACATTCACACTCTCTCTAACTCATCAACCACCTTAAACCCTAGCAACAACCTAAAACCCTACACATGATGTCCTTATAAAGGAATCTGATTTCATGTTAATCCAATAGGATTACAATACAATTTCCTAGGTTCAATGCATCTAGACATATTCTGTAACATGACACAAAAGGCACCGTTAAAGTGTCGACACCGTCAAACAATCGGCGGATGGTAACTCATCACAAAATGTCAGTTGGTAACTCATCACAGAGTATTACTGGTTCATACAAAATACCAGTTAAAGAAAAATACCAGTTGCCGGTTTGACAATAATGAAGACTGGGAAATATGAGTTGTGTTGTTTCGTTCCTTCGTACCACTTGAGATCCTCGAACCACTTGGGGTCTTCATACCGCTTCATATCAGTACACACTTTCTACAAAACATCGATGGTCTCAAGACTATAATACATCATACTGGTTGGAACAAATACTGGTTGAGCTTTAACTCATACATACAAAAAGTGATCTCAAATCAAGTGTGTGTCTATCAATGACAATCACAACATTAATCATCAAAAATGCCAATAGAAGTTGTCTCCCTCTCTATGGTGTCATTGTGGCCACTTCTGCATCAATGTCTTCTTTTAATTGTTTAAGGCATCTCTGCTTCATTTTCTGGGGTAACATTTGGGATGTTCTCTCTCAAATTTTTCCCTTTGTAATGGCACAAAAATGACTTGAACTCTTTAGACTATACAAAAACCTCATTTGCAATAAAAGTTGCATGCTCTTCAAGTCTTACATCTACATTGACATTTATTCTCACCATGATTTGCTCCTAGCTTTCTGCCACTTCTTCTAATTCAGGTACATGGAGGGTTGATACAGCTGCATTCTCATCAGACCCACTCTCATAATCTCATTCTTCTCTTAGTTCATGAAGCCTCTACTTTCGCTCTTCTAATTTTTGGTTTAATTCCTCTAAGAGTACAACAACCTCATCTCTTTCCTTATTTTTAAATAAATCCTTAGCCTCCATGGGTATATACAAATACTCTCCTAGAGTCTAGCTCTTCCTGCAGTGGTGGATATACCCCTCTGGATCATAAAATTTTCCGAGCCTGGTGTCCATACAAATTGTACTCCTCTACCAACTTCTTTTATCATCTCATAAGCCTTGGTAGATACAATGGCGAAGTCTCCAAAATGCAAAGTGCTAGGAATAAATACCTGCTTGTGTGCACCACCCAAATGCTTTGCATTTGACATACTAAGTTGCCTGACAATCTCTAAATAAGCAATCATGTTAGGAACTAATCTAGGCAACATATATGGAACACCCTCAAAACCATAAACCCTAAAAAAGGTGAAATTCTGACACACAAACCATTCACCCCAATTGTGACTAACCCTGGTATCCCCAAAAGCATGGGGTCTCAGGAATCTCTTAATCTCAAGTGAGATAGACCCATCACATTCTACTCCAAACAATCTGTACAAAGGCTTAACAAAATATTCTTCAAACAATACATAATGTGATTTGTCAAACCTCAAGTCCCACATGGATACCCATAATTGAACTAGTTGGTCCTGTCCATCTTTATTTTTGGGAGTCACCCTTAATTCCTTTAGCCACAAACCTTTCATCTACCCATGAAACAAAACCATATGCATTAGCAATAAGTAAAATTTAAAAGTAGGGTTAGGTTCCGTTTGCAAACTAAAAAACCCATCATGCAACTTATCTGCCAAGTAAGTTGCATAATCAAACGGCCTAGGCTCATGCATTTAAATATCTGCAGGCAACATCAATGGGCCTATCTTTGTGACATCAGGTACTTCTTCCCCGCAGACCTGGCCGCATGCCCAATATGTGTATTGCGAGTATTGTCTGAACAAAGTAATTTCGAAAGGAGGACCATCCTACTCTGTGAGTCATCCTTTCTCCTTCTTGTGAATTTCTAACTTCCACACCATGTGAGTGGTCTCCATTTGGGTATATTCCCCTTCCAAGTCTGTAAAAGATAGGAGCATGTAAGGCTCATAAGACATACCAAAAACCTCCCGAATAGACCCGACAAATATCCAAATGAATGGATCCCCATTGGGCAATTGAATACACCTTCTTTGTTGTATTTTCTGGTAAGCAATTCCAATAATCTAACATTCAAGAAAACATTTGGGACCACTAGTCTGCCCAAATTTGTCGTACAAGGGTTCGACCGTGGCATCTCCTTGTTTCGCCTGAGGTAATGATATAGAAATAATTCATGGCCCCTTATGGTTGTCCAAATATCTCCAACCACTTTGTACTTGTCCTCCAATTGATCCTTGGGCGACCAATAGGTTATAGACCTCCTTGACTTAGCACCAAATGACTCCATTTGGTCAATCATGTCCTGGTTCAGTTTTTTCTTTTGCACACCCTCTACAGACTTCATTTTTTTGATTTAGCAGACTGTGTCTGAAATCTCTGTGTCTTTCCTTTTCCCTTGTGAACTAGAAGCCTCCATGATTAAATGCTTGAACTTTCAAATTACCCACGCAACTTGTCTACAACTTCAATGTTGATGGCTGAAAACACTATGAATAATTCTGGCACGAAAACTCTTTCTTTATGTTGGATATGCAATGGCTAGAGTCTATAACAATCATAAACTCATCAGATTTTCTTTGTGCGGATCCAATCCACCCAATCGTGAGCATTAAATAATGGCTGTCGTATCAAATATTCCAATGGCTAATTGGCATAACCCTACCCGATAATTCAATTACTTGGCACCACCTGCATTTTGCGTTCCTTCAATTACCTTTTTGTCTTTCTGATCGGTATAGGTCACTCCAAGCAGTCCATCGGATATCGCCTCGACCATTTCACTTTCTTCCTTGAAGCTTGGCTTATCCCAATGGATCAACCTTTCCATTCTATTAGTCAACTTTTCTTTAAGTTAGATCGGGGTATGTTTCTTCGATGAAACCTCCTTCTATTTATCCCTCAAGTCACTCCATCGGGCTTCAGAATGAATCGCTCAATACTTTATTTGATGGTCCCATGACATCTAACTTTCCTTTTGATCAGCATAACTTTCCCCGATTGCTTCATCGGGTGTCGGCATAACACATTTTCCTTGCTTCCTATCATGCCCAAACTTTTGGGCAAAAACGGAACAACAAACTTTTTTAAAAACAACCTAATAAAACTAATTATGCTGAAATAATAAATAAAGCAATAATAAGTCTTGTCTTAACCGTGTTAAAAGTTTGAAAATTAAAAGAATTGTTTACTATAGTCAAACTAATTAACTTAGTCAAGCATGCTAAAATAAATTAAATGCGGAAACTAACTCTCCAAAAGAATCATTACTATATCCTTAATTAATAAATTAATTTAAACAAAAATCTCTAACTAAATTGACAAGAGATATTATTAATCTCAAATAATCATTTAATTGCTCTAGGAATTAATTAAATTAATTCTAGTACTTAGATTATTGAAATTTAATAATCAATTGGGTAATAAATATAATGTGTCTCAAATTTAACTAAAGGGTTAAGTAAATTCATAATATAAATTGCCCTATAAAATTTATTTAATGTTGGCCAAATAATGAAACCCCTAAGGTCTAAATATTAACAAAAGCATGATAATAATACTTATTAATAAAAATAACCAAGAAAGATTTTAATTTATATATCTTATATATACATATATACCTATATGCTTATATATATATATATATATATATATATATATATATATATATATATATATATATATATATATATATATATATATATATATATATATATATATATATATATATATATATATATATATATATATATATATATATATATATATATATATATATATTAACCCAACTAAACCTACACATACACATTCTTATATATATACATATATGTGTGTAACTATATATAAATACATATATAAGAGATATTGAAATTAGTTGACTAAAAGTTAATATAATCTTATAATTTTTCCAAAAATATATGGGGATACCCTATTCAAAATTTGAATAGGGTGTCCCCCCTTATCATTCACTAAAATATTAAAATAACAAATGAAAACCTAAAACTAAATGTTATAAAACTAAGAAGCCATACACTGTTTTTAAAAGCTAGCTCACGAATACCCTAACCCAAAGGTTTCATGTTATGCAGCAGGGACAAAGCAAGAATGGTGGAGGGCTCTCATGTTAATGGTCGCATAGAATTTCAAAGTACAGAGGCGACGTTTTATTTAACAGTGGCGGCGTTTTTACAGAGAGCGGTGGGGTTTTGCCCCCGCAACGACATCGTGAGCACCACTGTGGGTCGCGACCCGTAGTGACACCACGACGTCCCTGCGAGATGCAGCCCACAGCAGCGCCCCGACGCCCCTATGGGCCTCGGCCCACAGAGGGCTCGCGCCACACGGGGAGCCCGCGGAAGCCTCGGCTCCGAGGTGCCTTGGGGGGGTGCATTGGATTTTTTTTTTTCTTATTTTTAAAAGGCAATAACTTTAAAATGTTTTAAATATAATATATATATTTATATATATACATGTACATTTATATGTACACACACACACACACACATATATATTAATCTCAAAAAGATATCTAGGGTTAGATTATATATATTTCTTTTTTAAAACATGCAGGAAATTAATAAAATAATGACAACATATAAAAGATATACATTTCATTTCTTTTCAAATTGATGTAAAATGTGATCTAGTTAAACATGTATACAAATATTCACTAAGTTAGGTTAAATAAAGTTTGAATATGTAGCATTGAAAATATTATGACAGTCAGATTTAAAAACATGATAAATATATCAAAAAGTTCATTTCTTCAATAAACATTAATCTATTAAGCATATAATAGATTTATTTTATTTTGTCCATCTTTTCTTTTCAATAATACAAGGCATATAAAATTTATAGTTTTCTTTATAAAAATCTATTGGATATCTTGATCTTTTTTTTTTTTTATAAAACTATTATCTTTAAAACACATTAAGGTAAAAATAATACGCATCTAACTAAATGCTTTCTTTCTAAATCATATAGTGAACTTTAGAGGTAGTTTATTAAATTTAGATTTATTTTCTGCAATCATAAAAAGAAAAAGAAAAAAGACAGAAATAAATAAATTACAGCAGCACTAATATAGTCTAGAAATCTCTTTAAAACATTACCATCATGTAAAATGCATTTTTATTATTCATATTAAAAGCTATTTATCTCTATTTTGCATTTGGAAATAAATAAATAGAAATAAATGTGTATTTCTCTCTACTATCATTCGTGCTTTACTACTTTATTTATTTTCCATTATTTTCCAATGTGCATAAAAAGATAGAAATGACCTTAAATTCCAAGAAATAAATGCAAATAGATTTTAACTCCAAACTATAGAAAACTTACTCCCTTTTTTTTTCTTTTTTCTTTTTTCTTTTCTTCCATTCCTTTCTTGCAATAACAAACTTAATAAAAGAATATTTTTCTTAAAAGAATACTTTGAATACAATATGTCAACTTTACAAATGGGTGAAATACCCAACTAGCCTCTCATTTCTATTAAATGAGGACTCAAATAAATAAATACATTTTCATTTGCAACTAAAACAAATAACGATGGTAGCATTTCCTAGCTTCTTATTTCCTTCTTTTCCAAGCAAACTTGCATATACAAAGTCTTAAGGTTGTGACCATGGATGCTCACCTCCCAACCTAGGCTTACTAGAAGCCACCCCCGAGCTTGGAGAACCAAGACCCAGACAAGTTACACTCAAGAAATACACAAACAAGCATGGATAAATCACAACAAACACATTCCCATCCCAAGCCTTAACACCATCACATAATGTGATTTTTTACATGGGTGGAAGTGGACTAAGCACCTTGAGGAGAAACTGCAAAATAGTAGAACACAAGCCATCTCATGGAAACCAAGAACACATCACAAGTCCAACTTGTCCCAACATCCTTGTGACCCCCAAGGCATACAAGCCATAATATCTCCCCTTATGACCCCCAAATGCATAAACAATAACTATGCAACAAGTTTCACAAAAAACAAACCCTTGAGGCCACTCTCTTCCAAAGAGAGCCTCTCACTCTAAGGTTGTCATACAACCCTCCACCCCAAGGCCACTCTACCCTCCCAAGGGTGAGTTGGCCTTGGATACTCCCAAACACAAATAAAATGCATAACCAAAACAAGTGAAAGCTCACATATCTTTCTTCACAATTTAAACACAAAGGAAGAAAACAAACTACATTCAAGCAATCTTTCAAAGCAAAATTGTAACATACAAGAAAAAAGATTGAACCAACCTTGAATCTGCCAAGGGTTTACAAGGGATAGTTTGGAGAAGAGCAGTCCAAATCCACACTTCTTTCCTTCAACACTTAGCCAAAAATTCTATCCTAAACTTGCTTCCAAAATTTCAAGAACTACTCTCCAAAGATGGAGAGTGGGTGATTAACTTCCTAAGTCTCTAACCCTTGCCTAAGAAGGCTTCTCTCACTCTTCCCAACCTCTTGGATAGAGTGAGAGCTCACATTGGTGCTCACATTGGTTGGTCTTCCCAACCTCTTACAAGTTACTAAAAATGGAAACTGAAAAGGTAAGAGAAACTGGGGAAGAGAAACTGTCACAAGAAATGAAGGTTATCTAACCTAGGAGGAACCTTCCAAGTTGGATTTTCGCTCATCTTGGGAAAACCAATTTTTTAAGGGTCAATTCAGTCACATGGGAGTGGTTACATGCTTAAAAATACCACTAACCCATAGGTATACCCTATGAACCTTTGGAAAAGCCCCTAAACTAACCCTAGGAGTCCATTTGACCCCTTAGATAACCCATCTGAAGTTAATCTACGGGTCAAACCTGAGTTGACCACTCCAAAGACTCTCTACCCAAGGTAAATTTGGGACCACACTCAAATATTTGAAAAAGGCTTTGGTTGAAACAATTTCCCTCCAAGAGACATGTCAAAATCAAAACACTATTCAACACATGTGTCAACTGACACAATAAAATACATTACTTAATTTACACATGGAAATTGTCTCTTGTTGAATTTAAACAAATTAATAAATACAATTTAACACACATGCAAACATTTACGTTTACGAATAAAATATGATACATACAGAGTGTTGTCTCTCCAAATAGACAACCCCTAGTTTTACGAACATACATAGATTTTAACTCCAAACTATAGAAAACATTATGGAGAATTAAGCCTAGACCTATGTACTCTTCCCATCTGGTCTGATGATCCATGACGTACATGCGAAGCATATCCTCTAACACTTGGTTAACCCTCTCTGTCTGACCATCCTTTTTCAAATGATAAGTTGTACTAGAGTTGAGCTTGGTGCCCATAGCTACCTATAATGCCTTCCAAAAGGTAGACGTGAAGAGGGAATCCCTGTCAGAAATAATCTTGCGTGGAATGCCATGAAGTCTGACAATGTCTCGCAAGAACACCTATGCTATTTCTAGTGCTGTGAAGGTAGTCCAAACTGGTTAGAAGTGGGCCACTTTGGTCAACTTATCAACTGTCACCAAGATGGTATCATGGCGATGAGATGACATGGGAAGACCAATGATGAAATCCATGGATATAGTATCCCACTTCCACTCTGGTATAGCATGAGACTGGATCAACCCACCTGGATGGCGTTGCTCTGCCTTGACTCTCTGGCACTCAAGACATCAAGCTACTAACTCAACAATAAGCTACCACATACCTAGCCAATGATATAACTGTCTCAAGTCAGCATGCATCTTCTTAACCTTGGGATGCACTGCATAAGGAGCTCTATGAGCCTCCATGACATTGAACTCTCACAATCTCCTAGAAGAAGGTACATAGATGCGCCCTCTATGGCATAATAGTCCATCGAACTCTAAGGAATAATCAACATACTTCCTCTTCAGGGTCTCCTGTGATCGAATCACCTAACAAACCTCTAAATACCATCCATCCTTTGAAAACTTCTGCAATATACGATCTCTCAAATCTGTGCCCATAGATATGGACTATACCTCATGACGTCTCCTACTCAAGGTATCTGCAACTTTGTTTTCTTTCCCCTTGATGTAGTGGAAATCAAAATCATACTCGCATAAGAACTCCATCCATCTCCTCTGACGTGCATTAAGATTTGGCTAAGTGAATATGTACTGTAGGCTCTGATGGTCTGAATGAAGCTCCAAATGATGACCCAAAAGGAAGTATCTCCACCTCACAAGTGCATGCACTACTGCTGCAAACTCAAGGTCATGAGTAGGGTAGTTAAGCTCACAAGTCTTAAGTTTCCTAGACTCAAAAGTTATAGCTCTACCATCCTGCATGAGGACTGCTCCTAAACCCTCTAGGGAAGCATCTGTGCAAACCATGAAGTCAACTGAGGGATCTGGCACTACAAGGATGGGTGTGCTAGTAAGTGCCTTTTTGAGTTCCTGAAAGGCCCTTTCACACTTTTCTGTCCACTTGAATTTCTTCCTTTTATGCTAAAGAGAAGTAATTGAATGTGCGACTCTAGAGAATCCCTCAACAAAGCATCGGTAATAACCTGCTAAGCTCATGAAGCTCCTGACCTTTGTCACACTGGTTGGTGCTAGCCAATCTATAATAGCTCTGATCTTTGATGGGTCAAATGAGATCCCATCACCAGATATAACATGCCCAAGGTACTTGACCTCTGATCTAAAGAAAGAACACTTCGACAAACTGTCGTACAACTTATTGTCCCTCAAATACTGCAAAACCCACCTCAAGTGCTCCTCGTGCTCTTTCTCATTTTGAGAATATATCAATATGTCATCAAGGAACACAATCACAAAACCATCAAGGAATGTGCGGAATACCCTATTCATGAGGCTCATCAAAACAACAGGAGCATTCATAAGACCAAATGGAACCACAATGAACTCATAGTGGCCATATCTAGTGTGAAATGCGGTCTTGTGGATATTGCTCTCCACTATTCTCAACTGATGGTACCCTGACTTCAGATCTATTTTGGAAAATACTTTGGCTCCCCGAAGTTGGTCGAATAAATCATTGATCCTGAGCAAAGGGTATCGGTTCTTGATGGTTACTTTGTTCAACTGACAGCAATCTATGCATAACTGAAGAGATCCATCCTTCTTCTTCATGAAGATGATTGGTGCACCCCAAGGGGATATGCTAGGATGAATGTGACCCTTCTCTAGGAGTTCCTCAAGCTGCATCTTGAGCTCATTAAGCTCATTTGTGGTCATCCTATAAGGTGCTCTCAAAACCGGCTCAACTTCTGGTACAAGGTCTATATGAAAGTCAATCTCTCTATGGGGTGGCATACCAGGTAGCTCTGAAGGAAACACATCTGAATATCCCTTAAGGATAGGATGGTCGTCAATTGATGGTTCCTTTTCGTCCTCTTCCTCTCTATCACTGATGGTGATGGCAATTAACTGGCATCCCTTTCGCATGCTTCGCTTAAGCTGCATTATGGAAATCAAACAAAGAGACATGGGTCTCTGAATCCTAGTGATCATTATGGGAGAACCATGATCATCCTCACACTTGATCTCTTTCTGGCGACAATCCATCTTGGCTTTGTGGGTGTAAAGCCAATCCATGCCAAGTACGATGCCATAAGATCCAAGTGGTGTAACTCTAAGGTCTACTAGGGTGGTGGTATTACCAATATGGAGCTGGCATCCCCTAACTTCTGATTCCACTAACACTCTAGCCCCTTAAGCTACCTCCACTTCCCAACTAACACCTTTCCTAATTGCCACTAGCCTACAATACTCCACAACCAATGGAGATATAAAGGAGTCAGTAGCTCCCGAATCAAACAATATAGATACACTACTACCACTGATCATACCTGCAGCCTCAATAATTGTGGCGTGGTGCTCTGCCTAGCGGTTGTCAACCACTGCAAAGACCCTATGGGACTTGCCCATATCCCCAACCATAGGCTCTAATGCTGCCATCCTCTAACTGCCTGCCATCTAACCTTGCAGACACTCTCTCGCCATGTGCCCCATGGCTCCACATGTGAAACAAGTACCGCATGCCTAAAACTATACGCCCTGAGGCCTAGAGAAAGTCTATCCACTTGTCCTACTCGAACCACTGTACCCACCTCTGGAGGACTGCTGAGTTCATGCCGGAGGTGTGTAAAGAACCTGGGATCACTGATCTCGCCTCTGACCATGAGACTGCCACTACTTGGGCTTTAAGCCCTACTGACTCTGTGGAGGCCTCTGCCTCTGGTTCTGCTGTGACTGCTGTGGAGGAGGGGGGCTGTGGAGGAGGGGGTTTGGAAAACCCTGATGTATGTTTGCTATTACCCTTCCAATGGGGTTTCTGAAACCCGTATGTCTGGGGTATAGGGGTTTGGTCCTGGAACCGATCCCTTGTGTCTTGTGGCTTGACATGAATTTCCTCTGCTATCAAGGCCTTCTCCACAGCAACCCAAAGGCTTCCTAGAGTGGCCATCCTCATCGGTCTTGCTATCCCGATATTCAGTCCTCTGATAAAATGGTTGACAAGAAGCTTCTCATCTTTTAGGTAATCCACGTATGGTAAGAGCTCGAAGAATTTGCTCTCATACTGGGTCACAGAGAGACCCTTCTGTTGGAGGTCATGGAACTCATCTACCCTACACTGTCTGTAGTGCTCTAATAGGTATCTCTCCTTGAACCTCTCTATAAAAATCTCCCATGTGAGGGTGTCTACAACTAGGCCACACTTGTATTCCTCTTGTTTCCACCATGTGAAGGTCATTCCTCTCAAAAGGTGGACTGCTACTCATGCCTTCAGATTGCTCTCGTAGGAGCATAATGAAAATCACCTATCTAGGCTCAAAAGCCAAGCCTTGGCTTCTACCCCATTGGTAGATCCCCCAAAAGATGGTGGCTGGAGGCACAAAACCTCCCTGATCAGATCCCCTGGATCATGACATGATCTCTCATAGTACACTAGTGCTACTACAAGAGATGGTCTGGGTAGGTGAATGGACTCAAGCTCATGCTCAGCCTGTCCCTCTAAGGAATTAGGAGGTGGACTCCTACTCCATTCCCTAATCACTAATCTATGACTCCCTGAGTTCTGGTTTTCTGCCTGATGCTCAACTGCTAGAAGCCTATCCTGCACTATCCCTATCAGGTTCTAAAGTGCTAATAAGATGTCCCAGTTTGGGTCAATAGGTCATTCGAGAGGAGCCTCTGGGTTCCTTTCCGGAACTGATTCCTCCCTCTCAACATCTTCACGTGCCATGCGTGCACGCCTAGGACCCCTACCGCGCTTGTGATCTTGTCGCGTAGTCAGAGACATCCTTATGAGAAAATGAAATAAAAGAAATAAATAAATAATCTTTGGAGAAAATATTAATTAATTAAATAATTAAAGCAAAACATAATAGAGAAAGGTTCCTAGTGTTGGAAACCTTGCTCTGATACCAAAATATCATGCCCAAAATTTTGGGCAAAAATGAAACAACAATTTTTTTTAAAATAAACCTAATAAAACTAATTATGCTAAAATAATATAAATAAAGCAATAATAAGTCTTTTCTTAACTGTGTTAAAACTCTGGAAATTATAATGGTTGTTTACTATAGTCAAACTAATTAACTTAGTCAAGCATGCTAAAATAAATAAAATGCAGAAAATAACTCTCCAAAAGAATCATTACTATATCCTTAATTAATAAATTAATTTAAACAAAAAATCTCTAACTAAAATGACAAGAGATATTATTAATCTCAAATAATCTTTTATTTGCTCTAGGAATTAATTAAATTAATTCTAGTACTTAGATTATTGAAATTTAATAATCAATTGGGTAATAAATATAATGTGTCTCAAATTTGACTAAAGGGTTAAGTAAATTCATAATATAAATTCCCCTATTAATTTATTTAATGTTGGCCAAATAATGAAACCCCTAAGGTCTAAATATTAACAAAAGCATGAGATGGAGCGAAAAGGAGCGGAAATCCCAAATTTCAAATTGGGAAATGGCAAAATCCCTGGGAACAACAGATTTCCTGGAGATTGCAGTTTTTTTGGGATCGGAACTGGCGATCAGGCAGGGGGTCAGGCGCCTCAAGGGTCAGAAGAGGACAAGGAAAAAGCAAAACCGAGAGAGGACAAAGATTCAAACCCCAGGGACCCAAATGACAAAGGTAAAGGAAAAAAATGGTCTTCGCTCTTCGGAGTGAAACCACTGGTTAAATCTGGGCTCCCGGAAGTAACAAACATTTCAGACCCTGCCTCTAGACAGTTTGCTATTTTTGTTCCAGACAAAGTGGTCGATATGACTGTTTCTAGCCTTTCTATGACATTAGTAGGACGATTTTCTAGCTTTAGGCCTAAGATTGATGATGTTAAGAATTTCATAAGGAGAAAATGGCTTGTTAAAGGACAAGTGGAAGTGGCAACGCTGCCCAGAGGGTTTTTTACCTTCACTTTCAACTCTGAAGGAGACATGAATAAAGCTCTTTGTGAAGGCCCTTGGATGTTTAGAAAATCATCCTTGGCTCTTCAGAAATGGGCCCCGAATCTTGTCCTTGATGAATCCTTCTTTGTTTCGGCGCTAGTCTGGATGCGCCTCTTGGGTCTTCTGTTGGAATACTGGAATGAGGAAGTCTTCAAGGGTATTGTGAAATCCTTCAGAGAACTCTTGTCGATCGACCCGATGATGGCGGCTAAATAGGTTAGTCTTTGCTCGCATCTGCATAAATGTTAATCAAATGACAGATATGCCTCAATCCATAGACATCATTTCTAAACTTGGAAAATGGTTCCAAACTATTGAATATGAATCTCTACCATTTGCTTGTTTCCATTGCAAAAACTTGGGGCATTGGGCTAAATCGTGTCCGCTCAAGAAAAACAAGGAAAACAAGATTGATAGCAACAACAAGAACAAAAAGACCTAGCAAATGATAAATAAAAAAGGAGACTCATCAACAACTGAGAGTAACCAAAATAAGGATATGATGGAACTTTTGAATGAAGCCAAGAGGAATGGGAGTAGTAGCAACGACCAACAAGATTGTGTTTGCTCCAATGACCAACTAGAGAGAACTAAAGAAGCAGTGCAAGGAACTGAGTTGAACAATAAAAAAAACCCAGAGGACCAGGAGACTAGATCTGTTAGTCAGGAGAAGGAAGACTCCATTCTGGACTAGGAGGCCGGATCAGTGAGTCAGGAGAAGGAAGAGACCATTCTAGCCCTATCTCTATCAAATCTGGCTGAGGAAAGCTTTTATGAAGCTCAAGTCCCTTCTGATACTTATCCTTTAGTGTTTTTAACCAATGGAAGCCCAAAGCCCAACCTCTGTAAAACCCCTTCCCACAGTGTGGATTTGCTAGATGGGAATCTCTGGATATTCGGATTGAGAGAAGGAAAATTGAACAAGGAGGAATTTAATGGAGGAATCTCAACTAGAAGCAAGATCAAGAAAAAGGCAGATGTTGGAGGTCAGAACAAAAAGCAGGGTAGGCCATCCCTAAAACATCAAAGGGAACAGGAAAGCTAGAAGAACCATGCTAATGGAACACAGTGTTCCATTGAGTCAGCCCTATCCCCAATTAAAGTATGAAGATAATATCTTGGAATATTAGAGGGCTGAATGCCCCTGATAAGCAGGATGTGTTACAGAACATCATCAGAGATCATAAACCGGATGTAATCCTTGTTCAAGAAACCAAGATGTCTAAAGAAAAAGTTGAAAAGATTAGAATTTTCAAAGAAAATGGAGTCATAGGATCAAACTCGAAGGGAGATTATGGAGGAACTGTGATTTTTTGGAACTAAAAAACCATTTCTAGAAACGAAATCATCTCTGCTACTAAAATGATCTCTGTTCAGCTTGAGCATATTAAGGACAAATTTTTTTGGGTGTTATCTAATGTCTATGCACCTAATACCAAATCCGAGAGAGCTAAATATTGGAAAAGCCTTGCAACTGACAGACTCCAGTTTGCTAATCAAAGTTGGATTATTATGGGAGACTTCAATACCGCGCTCAAAGATGAAGAGAAGATGGGAGGTATCCCCTTACAACTTGATGGGAAATAAGACCTCATGGACTTCATTAATGACCAAGCTCTCATTGATATGGATCTCCAGGGCATCAATTTCACCTGGACCAATAGAAGAACCAGAGCTGATCTGATTCAAGTCAAACTTGATAGATCTTTAATTTCTCCTGACT